>NC_081546.1:24554528-24612071 GCF_901000735.1 Corylus avellana
AATCAAACGGTACGTTGATGGGTGAAATTCCCAAAATACCCTAAAATATTGATAAAATCACAAGCATATATACCTTGAATTTGGATGGGAGGGTTGACATCTCTCTCTCTCTCTCTCTGAAATACACTGATCACAATCCTGAAGGGAAGGGCAAGTTAATTTGATGCCTTACGTAAATTACCAATTATATTGATGAACAGAGATGTTATTTCTTGACTGTTCACCAGCTTTACCTACTTTCTTCGATATATATATCAGCTATAAAATTGACCAAAAGAGTTAGTTTTGTTCGTACGGGGAACTTTAAAGTTCTTCTGCTACATGTTTTCTTAACAATATTATCATACGACATATTTCTCGTTGAAGCTGTCTCTCCTAACAAGGAAATTAAACAATCTTAACCAAACACAAAATTAAACACCAAAGAGATAACCCAATACACAAGGTATATATATTGAAGTATCCTTGCCAGTTGCTCACCAAAACACTCCCTATTAATAAGATTTTGGCTCCAATTATTTGCTAGTCAATACGGATCATCTAATTATGTATATATGATCCATTTTACAGGTGGATTATATATAGATATATAGATAATTCGAGAGAATGTTGTTATGAACATTTACTAGTGGGAAACTTGAATGCGTGTAATCATCCCACCTGTGGAACAACCATATCCATATATATATATATATATATATATATATATATATATATATTACACTTGCATCTTATAAAAAGGAAGAAAGTTATCAAGAATATATGCTCAAAGGAGAAATGCTGCATGCATTGTCGACTTAACACTTTAAAGTGCACTTTTTTACGTGACAGTAAAAATTATCATTAGAATGATTACTATTGAATTTTGAATCTAATTATAATAATTTTCACTACCATGTTGGGAGTGTGTACTTGAGAATGCTGACTTAAGAGTACATGTAGCAGTACTTCTCATACATAGAGATACACACAATTGCTCTCATAATTTTTGTTTAAGCTTTGAGGATAAGTGAAAATTTAATATGGTATGACAATTGTTATAATTCGTGTTCGCGTATTGGGTTCAAGTCGTGTTGAGGTATGTGTATAAGATTATATATGTTAACATTAACCTGACTCATTTAATTAAACGGGTCAAACCGGCTTTCAACCCTAACCTCTAATTTTATATTGGGTTTGTGTCAGGCTCGCGGGTCATGTCAAAAATTGTTTGTCATTATGTCGCATGTCAAGTTTGGATCTTGTCGAAGTATAAATATAATACTATATAGGTTAACTCTAATTCGATTCATTTAATTAAATAGGTCAGACTCCTCAATTCTAACCATTTAATTTCGTGTTAGATTCGTATCGGGTTTGTAGATCGTGTCAAAATTAAAATTGCTAGCTGGAGGTATAAGGTTTTGATTTCAAACTTTGTATCTATAATTTCACCTTTCATGCATGTTAGTTAAATATTATGTGTTGGGTTTTACTTATTAAAATATTAAATTAATCATTTTCTTACCACTTTAACTTTATTTGCGTACAAGTAGAAGGTGTTTTTCATAAATATTTCTGTTATTTTCTGCTTTAGGGAGTGGCCACATTCTCTTATGCCCTAATTGGTTCAAGTCATCTGATTTGACACATAGTCATCTCATTTGGGATAAAGTATAATTTTTCTGGGTCATTTCATCTGAACTTCTCAACTATAAAACCACCGAAAGCCAACTTGTAAACTTTTTGAAGGGATTACTTTTGTTTCTGAGCTTGACCCCAGAAACCCAAATTAATCACCATTTTTCCTCCTTCTGCAGACCTTAATATTATTATTTCAGCTGTATTTTCAATGTTTCATTGCTTTTTGTTCTCCAAATGTCAAGCCCATCTCTTTCACCACTCTATATCTTAACTACTCTTTTAGATTATAATAATTAGTTTATAATAAAATCTCCTTTGGCTGCAGAAAATAATAAGAAAAAAGAATGAAATTAACATATGCTCTATATATCTCGTTGAGTGCAACTCACTTTTAGGGTTGTGGGTATTAGGTAGAAGACAGGGATGTAAGTGTCATTGTTTGGCGTGGATACATTCCTTTAAATGGATTTTTGTACTAACCTTGATGGAATATAGCACCTTTATATTGTGTAATATTAGAATCTGGATGTCTTTTACTGTATGGTTGCAGGACCCATCTCTTTCGCTTTAAACAGAGAAAAACTTATATATCTCATTTGATAATGTTTTGGTAACTACATGTGAGCTTTAAGTTTAGCATTTGACAAATACGTTTAAAGGTGATATCATCACAACATGAGCCCATTAAGGGTTTGTTTGGGATTTTGTTAGGGAGCTTAAAAAGTACTTTTAGTATCTAAAAATTTGTGCTTTTAGAGCTTGTTCGAAATTGTGTTAGAAAGTTTTAAATGTTGTGCTGTACAAAAACTTACATGTTCGGTAAAAAATTTCAAAAGTGCTTTAACTTTTTTTTACTTTAAAAATGACTCAAACGCACTTTTGAGAAAAACTTAAAATCAAAGCTTTTTTAAAAAGAGAAATGCTAGGGGTACCAAATCTTTTACCAATACTTACAAAAAAAAAAAAATTTACTAAGAGGGCCTTACCAAACTGATGTGTAACTCATTTATTGAAGAGAGAACAAAATAATTAATTAAAATCGAACTGTAACGGATACCAATGAATGAATTACACATTAGTTTGGTAAGGCTTTCTTGGTAAAATGTTTGATACCCCTAACATTTCTCTTTGTAAAAAAACTCTTTTTGACTTTTAAAGCTCTATTTTCTAACACAATTCTAAGAGTAATTCTATAAGTCACTCTTGTGACACTCTAAGAATGAGTTGGCTTTTAAAATCACAATTTGAACAAAATTCAATAATAATCAATCACAAGGCCAATGATGATTTTAAAAGTCACATCATTTTTTGAGTGACTTATAGTATTATTTCAATTCCAAACATGTTCTTAACTCGAAAAATACCTCTTTGACTTTTTTCTTTACAATAAAATAGTTAAAATGCACTTGGGAAAAACATAAAAACAATTTTATTTTTTTTTTTAAAAAAAAAAAAACTCTTTTTGACATTAAAAGTTATAATTCCTAACGCAATTCCAAATATGCTCTAAGTTATGTAATTTGTTAATATGTTCAAGGTGTTTTTTATTTTTGGCTTGAAAAAGTGTTGTAATGTTTTGAGTTTCTTAACGTATATGCATATGTCTTGAGAACATAAACCAAAAGACAAAAAGCAAAGAGTCCATTTGGCAACACTTTTTGCCCAAGCTTTTTACTTTTGACGAAAAAAGTAAAAGCATTAACAAACAACTCAGAACACAAAACACTCACAAAATACTCAAAATTACTTTTACCTTTATATCACATCATAATACTTCTCAAACAAAAAATAGTATTTAAAAAACATTAACAAACAAAGCAAAAACTTTAACAAACATGGCGTCGGTTATGTTTGGCAAACCCCTCTCTCCCTCTTTTTTTCATTTCTCTCAAAAAAATCAAACTCATTTTTTTACATTATCAAACAGCTTTCTTCACTTTTCTCTCACAATTTAAAAAAAAAATCAAAACTATTTTCACATTTATATCACATCAATCAATTCTTATTGCTATTCAAACAAAACAAAAAAATAAGAAAAAAACTTTCCCGAACACACCCGACAAAACTTATTTCTTATTTATTTATTGATACATAGAGCTCACAGTACAGTAGTATGGTATTGGATGTGTAGTTGAAGAAAACTTTAGGGTTTATAGTATTGTTATATAACAATAAGTAGGGATATTCTATCAATAGAATGAGGAACAAATGCACTCAAACCATTTCTTTCGCCTCAAGTGTAGATTGTGGCACTAATGATCTCACAAAGTCCAAAATGATTGCAACATATATATATTGTCGTGTCCAAACTTAATAACAACCCAATAATAAAGAAAGACATACAGAAGAATCATGGAGAAAAAAAAAATAAAAAGCATCAAGAATCTTCAACATTACTCGATAGTGCTACTGCTGCATTAATCAGTGAAAGAAGAAGAGGGGGGCGGCCACTAAAGGTGATGACATACTCAATATCCAATCAGAGGCTGCCATGATAGGAGTGGGAATTGTCGAGTTCCCTGCCACGGTGTATTCCACGACGCTAGAAATCATTCAAAAAACGCTGCGTGTAGACCAAGGAATACCCTGCAAGTCAACCGGTTCTTCGCCATCTCCGATTTTGATGCTATATCAGTCAAACATCAATCATACTAACAACAAAAAATGGACGGCTGCTGCCACTCAAATGGAACCTTCCTTTTGCAATTACTTGGCGTAGAGAATGAGAGATTGATCCCCCATGCTATATGTACGAATACTTGCTATACTACAAGATATTGTTTGGTACGTACTTTCTTGCTTTTACTTGTACGATTAATACTGGATTCGGTTTGGGTCAAGTTCCATTATGATTAGGGTTAACAATTTTTCATACAAGTTTACAAACTCTAACACAAAATTATTGGGTTAGAGTTGATGGGTCTAACTCGTTTAATTAAGTAGATCGAATTACGATTGATTTATATAGTTTTATATACATGCTTTGACACAACCCGAACTTGACATGCGAACAAGAATTGCCACCCCTAATTATGATGGCAATAACAAGTGGATGCCCTAATTAGTTTTTGGATGCCCTAAAGCTAAAAATACAATTAACACATAAGTAGAATATCGGGTTTGGCTTGGGATGTTGGGAGTGCGATATGTGTCTCATAATAAGACATAAGTGACACATGTTCCAATCTTAACGGATCTAATTCCAACTAAAACTAAACGCATGCTAAATCCGTAGAATATTCAAAAGATCAGTATATTTCGTTCAAACTAGACGTACCTAGGAGGAAGACAAAGCTACAATAGTAAAAAGGTCTTGAAAAACACACTTCAATAATGATAGATTTGGGACAACTATGTAGAAAGGGGATTAAGATCTCATATAATTAGGCAGCTTAGGGTGTCTAGCCCACTTGCTTGGGGCAGGTAGCACCACAGCCCCTTCTCTTAAGCTGTTTGAATTTTTGTAAAATCTATATAGCCTAATGGGATCTCCATTAGTAGAAAGGTGCTGCACATACATAACAAAAGTTGGTATATAAATGCATATGTATCAAAAATTTGTTGACTCCGTCTAACTACGTAATTCCTTAAAAAGGATGTGTAGGGCCATATGTCCATTGTTTGTCGATCCCCACACAAACATATTGTTCAAGCTCATTCCTGGAAAACAAAAGAAAAGAGAAAAACAGTCATTTGAATCTACAAGAGTTTGGTAAGTCATATAAGGAAGAAGAAAGGTGGTACTGTTTAGTCCCCTCTTCAGGCCTGAAAAATAAAACAACAAATACAGAAATAAGGACAAAAAATCCTTCATAATAAGACTGAACAAATAGGAATTGAAAACCACCATCCTTATTTATAAAAAGAAAACCACCATCCTTATTATATTTTAAATCATTTTGTTAGTGATATATTAAAGGATGGAAATGCTATTTTCAAGCACTATCTTTACAAAGGAGACATAATGAATGCACTGAGGAAGAATGATTTTGACAGTATTTACATGCCAATAAACCCTCTTCTCCAGAAGTAGAATCTGCTTCCACTTAAACTACCAATTTGCCTACTCTTCTGTACACCACAAATTTCTAGTGATTGATGGGGCTAATTTCCAATGAAGTGTTAGAACTTAGAACAACTGAAAGGCTATAATCCTATTCCACCTAACATCACATAGAACAAGGGGGGGTGTTTCCAGCTTATTTCAAGCCTCATGCTTTGGATCAGATTGGCCTGTTGAATAGTAGTATAAGTAATTTGCAGATTCTTCCAAGGCTGAGAATTGAGCAGTAGATCTCCCAAATAGCTACAGGGCTGACAATTCAACTTCCTGAGTGCAAGGACGATATGCCACAAATGTGTAGTCATTTGAGAAGGAACCAGGATTAAAACATGTGATTCCTGTGTATTTAAATGCCTTCTGCTCACTTCTGTCGCCTAAAATGATCTGTATGAGACAAAAGAGTGAAACAAATGTCAGATGGTTCCTGTCAGGGCTTATACTTATGCAGTTACTAATGGATTCAGCCAGCAAGTTCAATTTCCTTCCAGATATTCAGTTGTACATATTTCTATTCAGTTTTTCCATTCATCCAATATTTGCAACATGCAATGAGGTCGGTCGAGTCAAGCAATCTGCCTCCAAGATCATAATTTAAAGTTGTCAAGTAATTGCCCCCAAGTGGCCAAATCCACTTTTTTCTTGAATTGATGAGAAAAGATTGGAAATTTAATCAACAAAAAAATTCAAAGTTAGTGCACTTTTTTCTTTTAGTTGAAAAAGTATTTTGATGCAACATAAAGGTGAAAGTAATTTTGAGTGTTTGTTTGTTTGTTTGTTTTTTTTTTTTTTTTTGCTAAAAAACAAAAAACTTATCCCAAAAATGTTGTTAAATAAGGCCTCAGCCATTCAAATCATCTGGTTGTATCTCATTTTAGCTTTCAACATCTCATTACCATGGGTGATCCATATTTAGTGTGAAAGTCCCCACTTATCGTTCCAATGATGGGAAAAGACACAATTGCCGACATCATAAAACATAGCGCAATGTTAGGCAAGGTAAAGTCCCTTTGATATTAGTATTGAGTAGTACCGTATGTGGAGTTGGATAGAGATAGAGACAATGGTCGTAATTCCAGATAACAGGTTGTACGATAAGAGGGAGTGGACAGAGATGACTTTGGTGAGTTATGGTAGCAACAAGCTGCAGTAGAAACTCAAAAGCCATTAGCACCTTCGGCTAACATCCACAAGCAAAAAAAAACAGTAAATATATTTGGAAAATTTAAAGATATTAGGTACAAAGATTACATGCTGAAAAGGATCAGTGGTTTCTTCAGAAGAAGGGGGCAGTAGACATGAGCGACGCATCCTATACAGTAGATCTTGGCGTAAAAATACAATTTCTTGGGTATAGAATTTGATTCTGCATTCAGACAGGATAAATGAATAATTACGAGGACAATCAAAACACATCAGTAGCTACATAACAAGAAAGTAAGATAAAATTTGAATTCCAAGCAGCAATGATGATCTCATAGACTAAATTTTTTATTTTCCATCATCAGATGTTCCTTAATTCAAAAGACACAAGCTACAAATACCATTGAATGTTACAGACATCAAGAGGATGTCCATAGGAGAATACTAAAATTAACTTCATCAGTGATCAGAAATGTTAACCTGCAAGGATTGCTTGAAAATATGGCATTTGGAATGTGCTTCTGAAGCTCTTCAGTCAAATATTTAGGTAAAGAACACCTGGGTAGGACTGTTGATGGACCTGAAAATGCCAATAGTAGCATTTCCTCAAGTATGCCACCTAATGTAAGGGGAAATTTTGAAGCATGGTTAGTCAGTTTAGTATACCTGCATCATCAGGACCAGGAATAAACAGAAATCGACTATGTTCTTTCAGCCGTGGATGGGAAGCAATCAATTGCCCTAGCTTGGCAAACTGTGATCTGCACACGTAGGTTGCTCAATATTGCTTTTCCTCATTATATATATTTTTAGTATTATGATCAGATAACAGTAAGCTACCCTCACCTGAGACTTGAGAAAGAGTGGAAGGAAAGGTTGCATGGGTGAGAACAAAAATTCCCCATGAATACGAATAAAGAAGGAACCACCTCCACACTCTCAAAACCATTGAGGACAATCTCTAGTTTTTCCATAACCTTATCCATGAAGAAAGCAATATTAAGCTTATGCCAAGGCACTAAGAAAAAAAAAAAAAAGAAAAAAGAAAAGATGATAGAAATCACCTCTTCCTTGTCTAGCCAAATGTCAGACAGTATGACAAACATGTCGTTAACTGCTCTCTTTTCCAACTCTGCAAGTCTGAGCTATTAGAAATGTATAGGAAATTTTATAAATTCATAACAATCAGGGCTGCTGAATAAACTTCAAAAGTTCTATTAGAAATGTTTTTTCAATTCTTAATTATAGTAAAGGCACGACATAGGATACAGTCTCCTCTTTAGTTAGTATACCACCGCCAAAGAAGTCATGTCCTGCAAGCGATTTGAATGACTTATTTCGGTCCTCTAACGGAGGAAATCCACATGTAATGACCTTCACAACAGAGAGAAAGTTTCAGTAAAATATCAGCAGAAATCAACTCCATAGGTGCCTATGGAGCTTTGGAAAGTTAGCAAAATCAATGCCTTGCAGAAACTCAGGGAAAATAAAATCCACATATACAAACTGATGTTTGACAGCTAGAGAAATTGGGAATAAGGTCGAAGGCAACTAGAGATCTCAGGTTTTTCCAGCAAGAAATTTGCGACCCATCAAGACCACAAGATAGTTATGTGGTTCTCAAAACAAGATTGGCAGCAGAGACTAAAAAGTAGCAGGTCTCTCTTCAGAGACTGGTTTTAGTCAAATTAAGATAGACAATTTTGCACTATCAGGTCATAATTTTTCCACTAAGCTTATTACGAAGGTGCTATCTCATTTAAACACTAAAATCTTTAGTACACTTCAAACATTTGAGACAAAACTTGTGGCAATTTCAGCAATATACAAATTGCTGAAATTTTGAAATAAGTGGAGGAAAACAAAGACTAGAATAGGGCGTCTATAAGCTTTTGCAGATGTCTAACTTGTGCCTATGATCCTGACTATAATGTTAATGTAGGAGAACTTGAATGATCAGATGACTTCTCATAGAAAAACAAAACACCAGGAATGAGAAATGGAGAAGTGGCACATACAGTGTCAGTGCTCTCATGTTTGAGATCAACTAAAAGTGCGTCACTAAACAAAGAACTAGTAGTATAGTATTAACAGAAAATATGTTGTGCTTACTGAGTCTGAGTCGCTTTTGGCATGTTCTTACAGGCTCATAATGGAGACTATCAGCAGATATATTCTGGTTTAGAAACTCCCGGAGTTCATATTACTCTTTCAGACTGCTGAAGATTTCAACAGCTCTTATTCCAGTCCTCAAAAACAATGTTTTTATGTGACAAATTTAAACTGTCCCATCTATACCTATTAGTAAAATTGTCACTTGAAAGTAGAAAACAGGAATCTCCCACCCTTCTCTATACAATTGAAACATTTTCTTTCAGTAAGATATGTTGTGGAGATATGGATGCTCCAAGTAAAAAGAGGACCGAGATTGGAACACCCACAATCAGAACATGATGCAATTTAGATGACGAACTCGTGGTTGCGGCCTATTTAGTACAGTTTCTAGATTCTAATTTTCACAGCTCAAGCTCCCTAATCATTTTTCACTCTGATTTAGACATTCATTTCTATTACTGTAGGCCTGTGATCTCCTACGATTTACATAATATTAATCATCATAAACAAAGAGAACAAACAATTTGTGCATGTATTTTATACTTTAATTTCCTCTTTAAATTTCTCCAATATTACAAATGACTCCAAATTGCACAATTTACGAGCTGAAGCTACAACAACCATCACTCAAACTCAAAGTAACACAATTCAAATGACTGTCCATAAGTATTTGCAGTGTTCATGTTACTGTGACTAGCTGTCTAATGAAAACTTGAACAATTTCTAGTTTTGAAAATATGGTAGTTGAGTGATTGTTTCTTTTCGGCTGCTAGGGGATTTATAAGGTGAGACAAAATTTAGATGGCTCCCTCTAGGGTTTAAACAGCAAAAGAAAAGAAGGGTACAACAATTTTCTCAATGATCACCAACTGTCGAGGGCAGGGATTGGGCCATTAATATACATTTATTTAATGCAACACATTAAGACCCTCCAGCTCTATCAAGATGCTCTAGATTATGAGATGAAGAATTCCTCTGTCCCTCCCACCCTTGCACTGCACTCTGGTACCCTAGTTCTAAATTAACGATAGTTTATTAGATTATAAGTTTCGAACGGACAGAAATTTTTCTAGGAGAACGACCTAATATTATATAAAAGACAGCATATTTTTCAGATAGAAACATTAAAACAGTTGTTATGAATATTCGCATTCCTGCCAGAACTGTTATCATCATCAACACAAAGCATGATTCCGAAGAGCTACTAAAAACTTCCAAGATGTTCGAATCAAATGTCCATTGCTTTGACAAATGGTCAAGGTAAGTGCTTGCCAAGACCAAATACTGCAAAAACTAAACAATAGCACAGGCATATACCAAATAGAGAAACTAATTGCAGATGTTACAAAATCAGATTTATCAACGCAGGTTTCAAGAAAATGAAATATAACACGAACCTGAAATATACCCTCTAAGAGCATCTCACCTTCTGCTACAACTATGGTATTCTCCAAGAAAAAACCTGTAGTTATCTTGTATTCTTTGTCAAAGAAAAATGCTGATTTTATAACTCTATTTTGGCAAACTTTATATGATAACAGCCTTCCACCTTTAATAATCCACAATAAATTATGATAATAGAGACACATCCCTAAGCCACTATTATTGATGGAGTCCCAAAATCAATTCTTGCCATCAAAATCACAATGCATGATGCACGCCCTGAGTTGGATGGGCCTCCATGCAAAGATCAGACAGATGTTATCCTTCCATTCCTTTCAAGTCATTCATGATTAATTACAAGAAAGAAAATAAATGATTAGGGAAACAATAAGAAGTATACTTTGGCCAAGAGGCTATGAGATTTCGCAACATATGATCGCATATCAGTTCAGTGGCAAGATATGTCCATGGACTAACATACTCTTCATGTCTTCTGCTTGAACAAAATAGGCAGCACAAAAATGGCTCTAAAATAAAGAACATTCAATAGAGCCAACTTCAACTAGTGTATCAGATAGAATTATGAAGATCTATATACTGTTACCAAGTATGAAGTATTGCAAATCGATATTAATATAGGGCAGTGTGCTCAGAAAAATAAGTTAAAAACATGTTTCAGATCATGTAGTGAAGTAATTTAGTTCCACTCATAGAAACAAAATTTACCCTTCCGACAAGAAAAAACGCGTAAAAATTATGTTGAGGATATTGCATTAGATAAATTGATTTCCACAGAAGCAGTTAGGTCTTCCAAGTAAAAATGGCCATCCTCCAACTGAGATATCACACCCATGATCCATCTTCTCCCCGTTTGGCCAACCAGAGACTGAATTGGAGATATCTGTCAAATACATCGCACAAAAAGATGCGAGCTTTGTTAGAACAGATATACCAAATTGAGACAAAAATGCTAAATTCCAAATTCTTCAAATTTGAAGATATGGACCCAGCAAAAACAATCATACATGTCACGTGTACATTGAGATTTACATAACATGCATATATGCCTTACCTCACAGCTTCCAACATGTGACATTTCAGTAACAAATGCGGGTCTGGAAAAATGCTGATCACGAGCAAGCCTCTGAAACAGTAAGAGGAACCTATCCCTATACAGAGCTGCTTTTGCTGAAGCCTCACCATGAATGGGTAGGCTTCCTGTATGCCTAGGATCAATACAGAGAATTACATAAATGCCCAAATGAACCAAAGCTGATTCGTAGGAATTTTGAAATTGTAAAAATTGTAAAATCACTGCCTATCATGAACGCTTAAACTAAAAGAAAATAATGAATTTTGCTCATTTAATCAATAAAATTTCGAAATAATTGTTGATTTAACATAGTATGAGTTGAATTTACTTCACACCATATTCAAATATTTCGTGTGCGGGGCTCCGTCATCGAGGGAGCACTAAATCCTAAAGCTAGAATATAAATTAAATAATTAAATTAACATTTTCCTATTGACTGAAGCCTTTTGGAATAACTGACGATTTAACAGATCCAGTGAATCAGCAAATCGACTTACTCATGGAAAACCTTTTTGATGGGATCGTAGTGGAATTTGGGGACCAAGAATGCATCGATCACACGAATAGCCGACGCAGAAGATCCGCTGGCAGCATCAGGGCTTTCGTCGGCAGCGGCCGCCTCGGCTTCTAACAAAAGGCTCACTACCCGGTGCACGGGTTCCTTGTCAATGATGGAAGATTTCACTGCCACCAATTTTACCATTTTAAAAACGGGGAGAGTATAAGAAGCAGAGCATGGGAATGAAAATGGTGAGAGAAGAGAGAAGTTACGGGAATCAAGGTCGAGCTGATCGAGGAGGAGGTCGACGGCGTCGTCTTCGGCGCCTGGGAAGCGGTCGACGAAGGAGAGGATCTCTTCCAGAGCATCCACCTTGAGGATGTACCCTCTGATCTTGCATTTCCTCTCTACCTTCTTCCTTATCATCGAACCCTTCATCTCTCTCTCTCTTCCCTCTCTCTCTCTCTCTCTCTCTCTCTGTGTAAGCTGAAGATTTGGCGGGAACCTTTCGCTTTCTCGATGCGAAAAATGGCGGGAAAAATGTATGTGATAGTGCGGCTCGTTTCGGCTACAAAAGTGAAATACCCTATTCATAAGGTTTGTGGTGTTTTTTTTTTATTACCTAAATGGTCCCTAAGACGAGCTTCTTCCTCTTGTACTTTTTTTTTTTTTTTTTTTGGGGATAAAATCGTACTTTCAACTTCCTTATGAGTTCAAACTGTAATTTGAGATAACATTATGGATTAATTAGAAGTCTATAATTATGCTACTCAAATTATACGCAACTCAAACGGTTTCATAAAAAGAGAGTTATAGAGCTCACATGTTTTTTTTTTTTTTTTGACATGTTCACACAAGAGGGGAAGAGAGATTTGAACTAGAGACTTCCGCTTTATAAGGTATATTCCCTAACCGATTGAGCTACTTCTTAGAAACTATAGAGATAACATGTTTGAGACAACTTAAAGTGCTCGTAATTTCTCTTTTACGAGGCTTCACACCTATGAATTGTAGGAAATGGTGGAACTGTGTCTTAATTTGGGGAGCTAATGTCTCCCAAATTTTAAAATTGTCCCTCAAATTTATGTTGTTTTTATAAAATGTCATTCCAAAATTAACTTTTTACCCTCAAATTTTTATTTTTTAAAATTTTGTCCCCCACCCTTAAATGTCTCGTTCCACCCATGATTGTAGGGGTCCTCATCCTAATTAGAAACTTTGCCCCTTCCATAATTTTTTTTTTTTTTTTTTGAGAGAGAGAGTAAGTTGGAGCTTTATCTTGGATTAATGGCTAATTAAGCTTTAACAGTTTCAGCGTTACAAGATAGAAGAAAACTACAAGATTTTCTTTATTGAAGGAGAACTTTAATTGAATTGTTTGAATTGCATGCAATTTAGACATCCCCTCAAAGAGAGGATGTGGAATCTCCGCCTCAAATAGTTTAGGATATGAGACCCACATGTTGAAAATAGGTGGAGCTCAGAAGTCTCCCCCATGTGGGCCTGCTAAATTGCGTACAATTCAAACAATCGAATGTATAGATCATCATCCTAACCAAACAGAATAAGGAATTAAAAAGTTTCTCTATAAATAGGTATACCTAATATGATGCCGTCATCAAGAAAATTTGGTGATACTTCCATTTTTCACAAGTAAAATGCTGAGGCAATTATATTGGGTGTATTCAAAGAAGCAATATAATAGGGTTAAGAACTAGTGGTGAATATGGAGTCTTATCACATACAAAAGTAATGAAAACGATAATGATTATATGAAAAATAAAAATAAAAAAATCACTCTCATTGCTATAGATGGTCATTAAGATGCTCGCCAATCTCATAGAAAAAATGTCAATATCTGTGCTTGTTAAAGTAGCAAAATCACTAATACCAAAGACTTTGGACGTTTAAATACATCTTTTAGAATAGGTATACTTTCCACTAGAGAATGCTAAAACAGTTACGGATTAACTTTAATATCATCATAAGTTCAAGATTTATCTTGATTAACACATGCTTGATCAACCAGTCTCAGACTCTCAGTTGTGCCATTGGGAAGCATCAGCCATGACAAGGAAAGAATTCCCAATCATCCCCCCATAAGTTCTTAAGAGTAATGCTACTCTTTACACCTGTTTCATACTAACTGAGATGACGTATTTTAAGTAGCTTCTTATATCAATCACTTAAAAAAATAAAAAATAAAAACCACTTAAAACACGTCACATGAGCTGATGTGAAATGAGTGATAAAAATCCAAAAATTGATTAGCACTGCAACATTTTGGATAAAAGTGAGCTAAAAGTGAGGTTTCTAGTATTACTCAAGTTCATAATAAAGCATTGAGTTGGGGGTAATTTCAATCTCCTCCACCATAATAAGAAGAATTTGGCACGTCAAATTCAGATCGCCAAGTTAACCAGACAATTGGACAAAATAAAGAAAATAGCATAAAAAAGTTTAGCTAAAATACTTTAGCAAATCAGAAATTAGTTCGTAGAAGTAAAGAATAACAAAGTGTAAAGTAATAACAGCTGCACAACCATAAAAAGAGACGGGACAAGTTGTGAAGTGCAAATACAAAATTTTAATGATATCAAAACTGAGGCATGTCATTTTGAAAAGTTAATAGAATAAGAGCAACAAAGTTTTTTATGATGATAATGATGAAGATGATAACAGTAATAACAACAAGAGCAACAAACCATATTTGTTCATGAATCAAAGACAAAATATACAATATATTGACATATACTATCTTACAGTAGAAAATATAAGAGGTTTCTAAACTAGATTTCTTCCCCAGGATTGCATCTGTCACCAAGAGAGATACCCTTTACTGCAGACAAAGAAGTAGTTGTCATAGATTGAGCCCCAAAGGTGTAGCGGATGCAAAAATATCATCAATTCCTACGAATATGATGCAAGGAAATGGATTAATTATTGTGGAGTACAGTTTACATATATATATATACATCATGTCTGATGCATGCTTCATATAATAATATCTATATGAGTAAGCTGTGAAGCCTGTCAGGGACTTGGAATGGATGGGTTTCTCTTCCTTTGTTTGATCATCCAGTTGGGCATGTACATCCAAATGAACACCAAATATCAACAACACCAGTGACATAAGCAGTGACGCAGTAGAAGATCAACTGACTGTCCATAATCCTCACACATACAACATCAATCCATAATAATCCTTTTTCCATTTAATAAGGTTCTTAACTGTTGAAATTTAAATTATAGCTGCAGTGCAAAACAATGAAAGCAAGTTCAGTAGTGGATACTTGTCCATGGCAACGCAATTCTTCGTTTAATACAACAGATTCAAAAGAAAGAAAGAAAAAGGAAGCCACTGCCTCTAATCCAAGTCCTGCACTACCATCACAAATCTTGGGCACTACCATACCAAAAAAAAAAAGCCACTGTCACATGCTTGTCAATTACTATCAGAAACAAATCAAGAAACAATAGTTTTAGAGAACACATCCCCCACCCAAAATCATGCCAAAATCAAATCTGCATTTAATGTCCAACAACATCTTACCCTATAAAAACCTAAAAGCCCTTCCAACGACTTCTAATGATATCAATCAGCCCATGTGACTCCTGATTGCAACTGTCATCCACTGGCCCAACTCTTCCCCATATTTCAACCCAACAGTTTGCCTTCACAAATAATCTCTCTCTCTCTCTCTCTCTCACCCTATAAAAACCTAAAAGCCCTTCCAACCACTTCTAATGATATCCATCAGCCCATGTGACACCTAATTGCAACTGTCATCCACTGGCCCAACTCTTCCCCATATTTCAACCCAATAGTTTGCCTTCACAAATAATCTCTCTCTCTCTCCTGAATAACACCACAACCATTTTCCCAACAAAGACTGATTTAAAAGGTGCTATTTTTTTTTTTTTTTTTTTATCTTTTAAATTCAGAAACCTCCTGATGAACAGGAAAAGAAACACCTTCAGATTTACTGAATGATATTTAAATCCATTGTCCATACCACTTGAAAGAAAAACCCTATGCAACTCCTCTAGCCTATTGACTACATGAACTGCCATGGTGAACAGAGAAAGGGAATAGGTAGGCAAGTTGGACAAAGTGATTGAGCTTTTAAGAAGCCTTCAACTTCACTGCCAGTAGTGATGGAATCCCTAAATATGCAGGTGAAATTCAATATGTACATAGATTATGGGTTTGTTTTCAAATTTCTCTACGATGACCATTCTGAAGTTTGTACATTATATCCAATATTGAATAACAGACATTAAAAAATTCAACCAAGGAATATAAATTCGACAAGTGATGAGCTTTACAAGAAAATGAAGCCACATTGTGCTAGAATTATATTCTGACATCAAACTACTTGTATTTAGTAGGTCTGTTACCAAGAATCACAATATTTCAAATATAGTTGCACAACTACTATAGCATAATTAGTCATATTATTGAAACATCAAAAAACGGATGCTGAGATGTCAAAGAAATCTTTCAAGGTTTGTCTATAAACCAACAGGAATCAAAAGTAAAAGATGCATCACCAAATGAAAAATAACAAAAATTTAGTTGCTAGATGTGGCTCCCATTGTGGTTCAAGTGAAAATATATTTTTTCTCTTTTGCATTGGAAATTGAAACAGAGTCCAAGTTATTGAAATTGTTCAACTGCCTATGCACAAACTGTGACTAATTTTGAAAATATTATTCTTTTTCACCAAGGATAAACTCTCGGTAGCTGAGAAAACTATGCCATGAATTTCAGATTCAGTTTGGGTATATTCATGTCATATTAACTTTATGCTGGTCCTTTTTCTTAACCAAACCCCCCACCCCCCAAAAAAAAAACCTAGGCGACAAGAAGAAGAAAAAAAAATATATAAATCTACCTGAAACAAGGGAAATTGATGAGAAAAGGAAAAGAACAGCAGAAAAATGATCCAGAAGGAAATTGGATATTTAAACTCAATTCAGGACTACATAATGAGGCGTGAGATCTCTAAAGTTTAAAAAAAAAACAAAAAAAAACACATACAAATTGTTAACAGGAATTCGATAAACAATGATAAAGAGTTTCCAGGATCCTGAAATAATGGATTACTTCTTCATGTGCTGATGTAGTCAATGAAGCCTTCCTTGGAAGACAAATGCCCCAGCTAGAAACACATGATTGGCTTATCTCTCCTTGCTGACACCTTGCCTCCTAAACCAGAATTGCAAACCAAGATCTGTCAATATAACGTTTAAACCACTCTCAAGACAATCTCTAAACTATAATAGAACTTTAAGGGAATTACCAGTTTTGAGAGAATACAAGATAAGATCACAGGCAGTTAGGCCAGAATAACACCTCCAGCAATAAAACCATTCGGCATGATGAGGCAGTCAATTGTGTATTGCAGGGTTAGAGCTCTCTGGAGACAGCTTTTCAAAATCCATAGCTCAATAGCAGCCAAGAATTCTTCTATAATACAAATGAGGATTCATTACTGCTCCGCACCTATATTTTCCTAAGAGGTGGCACTAGCATTGTGAAAATGAGCTCAATACACAAAGACACTGCAGAAATGGTAGACGACTTATTTTAAATCCTATTACTTCCCTCTCAAGCTCACGCTCCTTCGCTTCTGGTTTAGTGCAATACGTCTTGCCATAGCAGGATTGTAGAACGTTCTCATATGCTCTGAAAGCCTATGGATAGCACGAAGATCACCAATGACAGAAAGCTGCATCAAAAATGAATCAAACATCCGATATGGCAATTTCATTCCCTTGTTTACCACATCTTCCAAAAGGAAACAAGCATCTTTAACCTTATTGCAACAAAAAAGCCCATCAATCATCAAGCAATAAGTACCAGCGTCCTGTGCACAGCCCCTCTTATCCATCTCACTCCATGCCTCGATTGCCCCATCAGGATCCACCATCTCGAAAAACATTGAAATCAGCATATTATATGTCTGCACACTAGGCACACAACCCATCTCAAGCATTCTCCCATAAAGCCTAAGCGCTTCATCACTCTTTTTATTGTGACAAAGGACCTTGAGAAAACAGTTATACGTAATGATATCAGGCGGGTAACCTTTATTTCCCATCTCTTCTAAGAACTTGTAAGCTTCCTCAATCTTGCCGGCCAAACACATCCCTTCAATCAGATCCTTGTATGTTGAAACATCGGGAAGGCAACCACTATTTATCATGTGCCCCAGAAGTTTGAAGCATTCCTCCATTCTATCATTCTGGACGAGAGCCACAATCATGACTGAATAAGTTTTAGCAGTAGGTGAAGAAATTGTAGAACCTTTCGTTCTCATGAACTCAAAGAGTTCAGCTGCTTCTGTCACCATCCCTGCTCTGCAAAAGGTGTCAATAGCAGTATTGTAAGTAAAATTATCAGGCGTATGACCCAATTCAATCATTTCCTCCAGTATCCTCATTCCTCTAGTCGGGTTTCTAACTCTACACCACCCAAAAAACAATATGTTAAACGTATCAGCATTAGGCTTAACCTTGTTATTCACCCTCTTAAACATGGTTTCAGCATCCTGGACCAGACTGCACTTGCACAAAGCATCCAACAGCAAGTTAAAGGCATTGATCTCCGGCTGCGCCTTCACCCTTATCCTCTTCTTCTGGGCAAATTTATGCAAATGGGTCAGATGCTTTTCGGTGTACTGTCTCAGAATTTTCAACAGAACCTCAACAGGAACCGTACTCTTTTCACGCCTCTTCATGTAATCCAGTAAATCGCAAACTATCCGAAACTGCTTCACCTTGTACCTTGTACTAGACAGCATGTCAATCATATCATTATACGCCTGAGGCTCGTGCTCATAGTTTTCTCGATGCCCCGCCCACGTAAAGAATCTAAACGCTATCTTCTCCTCAAACCGAAGCCTATGAAGAACCTCAACTACTAATTCAGTTGTCAATTCTACTCCAACTTGTTCCAGAGCCTTCTCCATATTATGATATGGATCAGAGTTATCAATAACAGCGTTGTACAACTTATCAGCACCACTCTCTGAACGTTTATCCTTTTTCTCAACATCTTTCACACTAAAATCAACAGTTGGACACAGTGGGACATTTTCTGAACAAAAGGGCCGCGCAGCGACCTTGAATGCGGCAATGGGATTCGAACAAAATGACAGTTTGACTGAACCCAAACAAGGTGTTTGTAGTAATGACGCAGAGACAATAAAGTTTGGAACACGACATGCGGGTTCAATAACTTCAATGGGTGGGTTTATATTAAAGCTACAGAATGAGAAATAGAAAGGAGGGGTTCTAGCTCTGACTCTAACAGCACAGAAATGTTTACAGAGCCTCCTCATAGGCAAATGGAGTGACTTTTCTTATTAAGAGATGATTGTGGGAGGTTTGGTTTAAGGGGAAGCAAAGGGAGAGAGGACGAGGAGGAGTAGGGAGGAGATTACCAGGCGGTGATGGGCAGCGGAGATGCGCCTTCCACTGACTTTGGCTTCGCTCAGTGAGACCCGCTGAAACTGAGAAGCATTAAGCCATGACAGGGGCGAATGTATATGTTAGAATATTTTTATTTTTCTTTTTTGATTTTTTGTTTTTTGATATTTTTATTTTTCTAAGCAATACAAAAGGATCAACCAGGAGGGGGAAGATGTAGAATAATTTTCATACTAACCAGTAAGAAAAAAAAATAAAAATAAAAATAAAATCTGTCATCAATTTCTAATTTTATTTGGTCTATATTGCCAATTTTATAGCATCCTAATTTCTTTTTTTGAAAGGGCATCCTAATTTTTTTATAAATGCCATTCAATATAATACAATTATATTGCGTTTGATATAGGCCTTTAACAATGGTGGACGTACGTCTCTAATTACCTAAATTTCACGTATCATTCTCAAACTATTATTACATTGTTAATGTTTCACAAACTACCAATTGTATCGATGTTCTCTTTAAACTATTAAAAAATCTCAATTCTTTATAATTATCTCTCTCTCAACCCTATCACCCGCTCACTGCTGCCACCGTCAAAATCCTATTCCGCCATCTCTCCCATTGCAGTCTCATCGCGAAGGATTGACTGCCCTAAAAGGGTATGTCTTTGTGTTGGACATGAGAGTTTATAATTTCATCATCATCTCATGGACAGGTAGTTAAAATATTATTTTTTGTATTATAATGGACATGTACTAAAATTTTCAGTTATATATGTGGATATAGTTTACCCTCTTCATTGGCTTGAAGGCATATAAAACGAGAGTATAAGTAGAAACTAACAAAACGGTTATAAATAAATCTAAAAAAATCAATTAGAGAGAATTTGAATCAAAGTCTTATTTTAATTTTAATTTTTAAAAATATGAATTGAACATAATTATATATTATTAATTATATATTCATACTTGTAACTAGTATCATATCTTGTGACACTTGATCATTCACATTCACACCAAAAAAAAAAACACTTTCTTTTGTTGGTCTTTTCCCAACAAAACCACATAATTAAGTACATGACATTGTAACTCTGAACATCCAATACCTAATTATCATCCAATAACATTGTGTCTCTATATAAACATTTCTCTGAAATTTTGGAACAGGGGCAAGATAATTATTATGTTCTCTGAAGAGACACCTTAGATGAGAGTAAACTTCACCTCATCTGCAATGTATTTTGTTGTTGTTTTGACATTTTATTGTTTTTTTATTGTTTTTTTTTTTTTTTTTGTGTAATTTGATTAGCTTGTATAATTTTTGTTGTTAGTGTAAGTTTATTATGCCGCAATATTATTTATTTTTTGTGATGTTTCTCCTATTAGCTATGTGGCACAATAGTTGATAGAATGATGTTATTCTGGTAGTTTCTTTTGAGTTGATGTTTTTTAAATTTTTTTTTTGTGACACTTTTATAATTTTCATAAAAATTAATTATTAGATTTTGTGTTTGACGAAAATTTTGTGTTTGGCGGACTAGTTTTCTTATGTAAAATTTTGTTGTTGCATTAAACTATTCTATTAGTTTTTTAAAAGCCTCAAAAATTCAAATTGAGCCCAAAAAGGTTCAAAACCCATTCAGTCGAAAAAAGTTTTTAGAACTATAAACTCGAATAAAAGCCCAACCCGTATTCCACCTACTGCCCACTACCGCCACCGACTTGGTGGGGTGGTGGCGGTGAATATCAAAAATCTCACTCAGTCGAGAAAGGTCAGTGGTATTTCCGACTTACCAACTTTGGCGGTGATCATGAACACCAAGCCCTATTAGAAGGATTTCATCACTAATAGGAACGACAGTAATTGAAGGCAACTCAGTAATAAGAATGCTTTCACTTTGATTCATGGAGGCAGCCCATCTAATAAGATTATGCGCAAGTTTGTTGAAAGTTTGTTGACGTTGCAATGAATTTTATCAAACGACCAATGAAGAATGGAATTTGACAGACGATGAGTTTCTAAGATAAAGGGATTCAATCACCAGAATCGCAAAAATGACCACTTATAAATCTTAGTCTTTTCCTAATGTTTTGGGCTCTATTAGAAATGTCATGATGTCAAGATGAAAAAAGAAAAAAAAAGAAAAAAAAAAGTAATTGTGAATAGTTATAATGAAAGAAATAGTTTCCATATTATATGAATTGCATTCCTCTTAGTCCTTTGTAACTCATTCACAAAATAATGGAAAAATGATTTTGATTTGGTACTTATTTTTGTACGATAGTTTAGGCCTTCTTCCCCTTCTATTGATATTTTGTAATAGAGTAATAATAGAATCCAATCTCATCATCATTTCACTATGCTGATATGAAATCTTCATTAAACAACATTAAAAAGGAAAAAAAAAAATCAATAATAAATTGATAATGCCATATGTGAAAAAGGAATATGCCATTTAGAAATAACAAAGCTATCATTGAGAAATTAAAAGCTCAAATATGCATCCACACACGGAACATGTCAACGGTATACATAAAACGTTTGCCTTGCAAGCACAGAGCTTACTCAAGGCAAAGTCACTTTCACTTCAAGTTTACAAGAGCTCAAAAGATAAACAACAAACAAGAAAGCTTCACACACTTAAAACTGTTATCAAACAATGTTTATTGTCTGGAAGATGGAGGATGGAGGAGGAGGAGAGGGGTTTAGTTTTTAGGATGCACATGATCACAAATGGTGTAGTGGGTTTGCAAAAATGTAAGCACCAAGATCACAAACCCAACCAATGCCGGAATCAACAACCATGGCCTTCCAAAATACTCACGCTTGAAGCTCGTCCACTGCCAATTGCTCGTCCACTGCCAATTACCCCAACTCAACCTTTTCCGATAATACTCGTTTACATCTCCAAAAACGTCCAACAAAAAAAAGTCATCATTGTCACCACGATCTTTATAAATAATGGTCAAGTCCTTGCCCAAGTTATTGATGAATTGTGTGGCCTCGGCGTCAGTCCCAAAGAAATTGTCAATGACTCGACAGTTACAAAGATAGTCAACATCCCTAGTAGTGTTGACAAGGCAATCCAACAACGTAACATAATTCGAAAAGTATTTGGAAATGTTGTACGACTGCTCGAATGCCACACAGTTCACTAGCAACGAGCACATTGAGTCGTCGAGAATTATATCGGGCATCTTAATCACACCGTTCTTGAATTTCACATCCAAAAAGGTGTCTGCTATATACCGATTGACCTTAATCCCGGCACGACATAGCTTCGTGACACAGGGAATTGGATTGAATGGTCTGATGTGTGTTCCCGAGATTACTTTAGTAGAACGACGTGAGATAAATATCAACCGAACAAGGTCAAGCAAATGCAACCATTCGAGCGAACCAGGCATATTTCTAGAGTTTGGAATGACCGATGTGGAGCAAAGAAAAGTCATGGCCATATAGGACAATGAGTACTTATTGGAGCTAATATTACAGCAAATTCTATATAACGTCTTCAGAACACAAGACGGGATTTGATTCTCAAGCAGGAGCAAGTCCCTGTATATCTTGGGTAATATTACCATATCTAGCCTGAAGATAGGGATGTCGACCAGGAACATTGTAGCTACATCTAGATCTAGCTGTAGATCGTCAGCTAGACGTGGAGGTAGAGTTTTAGCTACATCTAGATCTAGATCTATAGCTTCAGCTAGATCTAGATCTCGATAAGGATAAGCTATTTGTATAAAAGTCCTGATAAACAACATTAATATAAAACAACCATCAACGAGCATCATTTGAAGGAGCTCATCGCTACTGAGGTTGATGGTTTCGGATTCGGAATAACACTCCCTCACTTCCTTTTCAAGTAGACCTAATTCTATCAAGCACTCCTCTAATTTTCCATTTATACTCTCCATTAAGTAGGTGAACCACCGCCACTTGAGCTCCTCCATCATCTGGAGCCGAGGCTTGCCGTGGTGGTAGGGTCCGAGGGCGACCACCTGGGGCTCGATCGACTTACCGTTTATGTTCTGGAGCCTCGTAGGAAGCCTGAAGATGCAACGCTTTTCATTGGTTCTTGTTTCAGGAGGCAATGTTGATGTGTCACAGTTGGAGCACCTGTCTCTAATCTTGGCTAGGAGGCCCTCGTTGTCGTTGACTCCCGGAATATCGACGACGTGAGTAGCTTCTCCTTCCACAATTTCCATCGTGGAGTACTCGGCGCGTTTCAGGCTCTTTTCTTCGTGGATTTTGGTCTTGGGTGTGAAGCTGAAGCTGGCAGGGGAGTGGCGCTGTGTTAAATGGAGGTTTTATGTGGGCCCCGGGTTTGAGGGGAAGAACATGTGAGTACGTACTGCTATCATTTCTCTATTAATAGTATTAAAAAAAAAACAAAACAAAAAAAACAGT
The DNA here is from genome assembly GCF_901000735.1 of Corylus avellana. NCBI lineage: Eukaryota > Viridiplantae > Streptophyta > Magnoliopsida > Fagales > Betulaceae > Corylus > Corylus avellana. The sequence goes on from NC_081546.1 coordinate 24,578,296, forward strand.
GAAAGATTAGATTTGTATCCTATTAGCCATGCATCTCTATCCACATCTTTAATTAATAGTAAGTATACCTCTCTTTTGCTTAATTATTATATCTCTCTTTTAACAAAATTACATGGCCATGTCACCCGTGTGTGTATGTATCATGTATGTGAGAATAATAAATCCCAGAAAACAAGCAAAGAAGCGCAAGGAAGATTAAAGGAAATAGAGCTGTAGAATAAAAAGAATAACTATAAACAAAATCAAGTACAAATACCTCTTCTGTTTGATGCTGCTTTCTCACTACAGATCGAGTTGCAAAACTTAGTTAATGGCGTACCAATTGAGACCGGTCACCCTCACATATAAAGCAGCTCAAGCAAAGAAAATTCAGAGCCCAAGCCTACACGGCTTTGAAAGCTTAAGAAGTTTTGAGGCAATTGGAGGAGTAGGCCCAACCCAAGACTTTGTCGCCTTTGACAGTTCTTAAGAAAATTCTAGCTGTCGCTTTTTTTTTTTTTTTTAATTATAATTCAAGCTATATATCTTGTCCTTAAATAAAAGCTCAAAGCTATTTACAAAAGAAGCAATTCCACGAGAATTGTAACATTTTGTTTAGGGGTGTCAATGGAAGCGGTTAAAAACCGTCCGTTAACCGTTAACCGCTAACCGCTTAACCGCATTAACCGCTATAGTCGCCTAGCGGTTAGTGGTTAGAGGTTATTGGGTTTACTAACTGTAACCGCTAAGCGCCTTTTTATATAATATATTTTTATAATTATAATTATAATAATATTTATGCATATAACATAATTACTTGATCATTAAATTACAAAAAAAAAAATTTAGATAATTAAATCACAATTTGAGTATTAATATATTATCACTATAATTTATATGATTATATCACATGATCAATTGATCATTAAATCATTTGATTACATAATAACAAATTTTATATATATATAAGCCGAGTTTTGGCTTAGAGAATGGATAGAATTGTGACACGTGGCGTTTTAGATGTTAGCCTTTTAATGAGACAATTAAAACATAGGAGTTTTATTTGTAATGTATTGAATTGTCTAAATGGAGAAAACAAAAGGTTTTCAAGTTCTCTCTTTCACTCTCTTTATCTAATTTTTTTTTTTCAGCTTCTCTTACTTTATGTTTATATCTCAATGTGAGACAATTGTATTTAATTGTCTTAATGAAGAAAACAAAAAGTTCACAAATTTTCTTGCCTAGAATTGCAACACGTGGCGTTTTAGATGTTAGCCTTTTAGTGAAACAATTAAAACATAAGGGTTTTATTTGTAATGCATTGAATTATCCAAATGAAGAAAACAAAAGGTTTTAAAATTCTCTCTTCCTCTCTTTATCTAATTTTCTTGCCTAGAATTCTCTTGCCTTGAATTGTCTAAACAAAGAAAACAAAAAGTTTTAAAATTCTCTCACCCTCTCTTTATCTAATTTTCTTGCCTAGAATTCTCTTTATCTAATTCTCTCACAAAATGTTCACAAATTCTCTTGTCTAGAATTGCAACACGTGGCGTTTTAGATGTTAGCCTTTTAGTGAGACAATTAAAACATAAGGGTTTTATATATATAAAAGCCGAGTTTTGGCTTAGAGAATACATAGAATTGCGACACGTGTCCTCAACCAGTCCTATTAGAAAGTACCTAGAATTGCGACATGTGGCGTTTTAGATGAGCCTTTTAATGAGACAATTAAAATGTATGGGTTTTATTTGTAATGTATTGAATTGTCTAAATGAAGAAAACAAAAGGTTTTCAAATTCTCTCTTCCTCTCTTTATCTAATTTTCTTGCCTAGAATTCTCTTGCCTTGAATTGTCTAAACAAAGAAAACAAAAAGTTTTAAAATTCTCTCACCCTCTCTTTATCTAATTTTCTTGCCTAGAATTCTCTTTATCTAATTCTCTCACAAAATGTTCACAAATTCTCTTGTCTAGAATTGCAACACGTGGCGTTTTAGATATTAGCCTTTTAGTGAGACAATTAAAACATAAGGGTTTTATATATATAAAAGCCGAGTTTTGGCTTAGAGAATACATAGAATTGCGACACGTGTCCTCAACCAGTCCTATTAGAAAGTACCTAGAATTGCGACATGTAGCGTTTTAGATGTTAGCCTTTTAATGAGACAATTAAAATGTATGGATTTTATTTGTAATTTATTGAATTGTCTAAATGAAGAAAACAAAAGGTTTTCAAATTCTCTCTTCCTCTCTTTATCTAATTTTCTTGCCTAGAATTCTCTTGCCTTGAATTGTCTAAACGAAGAAAACAAAAGGTTTTAAAATTCTCTCACCCTCTCTTTATCTAATTTTCTTGCCTAGAATTCTCTTTATCTAATTCTCTCACAAAATGTTCACAAATTCTCTTGTCTAGAATTGCAACACGTGGCGTTTTAGATGTTAGCCTTTTAGTGAGACAATTAAAACTTAAGGGTTTTATATATATAAAAGCCGAGTTTTGGCTTAGAGAATACATAGAATTGCGACACTTGTCCTCAACCAGTCCTATTAGAAAGTACCTAGAATTGCGACATGTGGCATTTTAGATGTTAGCCTTTTAATGAAACAATTAAAATGTATGGATTTTATTTGTATGTATTGAATTGTCTAAATGAAGAAAACAAAAGGTTTTCAAATTCTCTTTTTCTCTCTCTTTATCTAATTTTCTTTTCATCTTCTCTTACTTTATGTTTATATCTTAATGTGAGACAATTGTAATATATTTAATTGTCTTAATGAAGAAAACAAAAGGTTCACAAATTTTCTTGCCTAGAATTGCAACATGTGGTATTTTAGATGTTAGCCTTTTAGTGAGACAATTAAAACAAAAAGGTTTTATTTGTAATGCATTGAATTGTCTTAAAGAAGAAAACAAAAGATTCACAAATTCTCTTGCCTAGAATTGCCAAGCCTACACGGCTTTGAAAGGGTAAGAAGTTTTGAGGCAATTGGAGGAGTAGGCCCAACCCAAGACTCTGTCGCCTTTGACTCATTCCTAACAGTTTTTAAGAAAATTCTAGTTGTCGCTTTTTTCTTAAAAAAAAAAAAAAAAATTTAATTCAAGCTATATATCTTGTCCTTAAATAAAAGCTCAAAGCTATATACAAAAGAAGTTATTCCACGAGAATTGTAACATTTTGTTTGAGGGTGAAATTATCATTTTAACCTTCATGTGTAGAATTAGAGTTTAGAAATTTGTTTGAGCATTTTTTGTCTTTTGTACCCACGTCAAAAGCCCATAAGCAAAATGCCAACTTCTCAAATCGACGTGCTGAAAAGGTCCTTATTTACGACCCATGCCTTTATTACTTTCCCAAATTGATGTGATATAATGTTTTTAATTTTTTTATAATAAAAAATTAAAAAAATTTGTTTTATAATATTTTTTATTTAAATAATAATAAAAAATAAATAATGTTATATATAAAAAAAAAATAATGTGATATAAAAGTGAAAAAGTAAAAATATTTTGATATAAATTTTTGGGATAAATAGAAAATTAGTCTATCTGGTTCGTCTAAATTACAAATCACTCACTGCGGTATTAAAAAAAAAAAATTCAAAGATAATCCGAGTAGGCCAAAATAACAATTTAGTTTTTGCAATCAAATTTCATAAAAATACTTAACAGATTTTGTTAGTTTACCACGTCAGTACCAATAAAATGCCGACACTTGTACTCTTAATAAAAAAAATTAGAGTAATTACATTTTCTCCCTATAAACTATAACACATTTTCACTTTGCCCCCATGAACTATCAACCCTACTGCTCGACCTCATGAACTACTATTTTGTGTCCAAAAATCTCATTCCGTCAATCAAAGGCACCTTCCGTCAGTCAAAGGCGTTAACTCAAAAAATCTACTCATCACTTTGGCCCCATGAACTACAATTCATTGTCACTTTGCCCCCATGAACTATAATTCATTATCACTATACCTCCATGAACTACAACGCATTGTCACTTTAACCGTCTAAGTTGATGCTTTTGACTGACGGAAGCGGGGTTTTTGGCACAAAATGTAGTTCATGGGGATCGAGCAGTAGGGTTGGTAGTTTATGGGGGTAAAGTGAAAATTTGTTATAGTTCATGGGGGGAAGAAGGTAATTACCCCAAAAAAATAAATATTTTTTAAAAAATAAATATATAAAATTAAAAAAGTAAAAAATTAATTTTTTTTATAAAAGTAAAAGTGGCTGCCAACTAGCCACCCCATGCGGGAGCGAGTGGCCAACGAGCCACCCTTAAATCTAGTTGGAGTGGATTTGCCTTTTCTTTTGGCCGTCTTTGCTTGAGTAGCTTGCAACTATTCATGTGCACTTACTTTCAGAAGCTTTAGAATATATATTTTTGGTGGAGTAGGGAGGACGGAAGACTCTGTCGCCTTTGACTCATTCCTAACTATTCTTAAGATAATTATGTCGCATTTTTCTTCTTCTTATAATTCCCTATTAAAAAAAAAAAAAATGGAGGAATAGGGAAGGCGGAAGACTGAAGAAGGTGACCTAATTAAAAGAAGGGTTACATACTAAAAACCCCTTAGGGTTTGGACATTTTATTTTTTTTCTCCCTAGATTTTGATTTGTATCACATGAGATACTTGTAGTTTTGATAAAGACCAAATTAGTCCTTCCATCCATTGACCGTTAGTTGACTTAACGAGAGTTCATGTTATTGACACGTGGACCAATTAAAATTCGACACTTGGTATAAGTGGCCACGTCATCAATGATGATGTGGCCACCTAATTAAATTTTTTATTATTTTTTTTTAAATTAAAAATATATAATTTTCAAAAAAAAAAAGAGAAAAAGAAAAAAAAAAATTGGGTTGGGGGTGGCCTTTGGCTAGGCCACCCCCATTTGGCCAGATGGGGGTGGCCGAGCCACCAAAGGGGTGGCCAAAATCACCCCTAGTGGAGCCACCCCCGTGGAGCCATGGGGGTGGCCAAAACCACCCCCAAACCACCATTGGCGGTGGCGCGGACTGGGTCTTCTCATTTTTGCATTGCGAAAATTTCCTCCTTCAAAGTCTCTCCACTCGATTCTTGGAATTTTCTCTGGACACGTAGAGACAAATTTCAATGGAAAAGTCAAACTCTCTCCGCCTGAACTTTCTTTTACTTGGTCCCCTCTCCCGTCTCCGTCGTTTACTTTGTCATTTGCACCTTCTTCCACAGTTCCACAGAACATAAGGTTCCAATTCACACACACATTCTCTCTTCACCATGATCTTTATATATGGTCAAGTCCTTGCCCAAGTTATTGATGAATTGTGCAGCCTCAGCGTCAGTCCCAAAGAAATTGTCAATGATGCAACGGTCACAAAGGTAGTCGACGTCCCTAGCAGTGTTGGCAAGGTAGTCCAACAACATAGAGTAAATCGAAAAGTATTTGGAAATGTTGCACGACTGCTCGAATGCCACGCAGTTCACTAGCAATGAGCACATTGAGTCGTCGAGAATTATATTGGGCATCTCAATCACACCATTTTTGAATTCCACATCCAAGAAGGTGTCCGCCATATGCCAATTAACCTCAATTCCCGCACGACGTAGCTTCATGACACAGGGAATCGGAGTGAATGGTCTATAATCGTATATTCTCCGCATTTCTTTATTATGAGCACATGAGATAAATTTCATCTAAACAATGTCCAACAAATGCAACCATTCGAGCAGGGACGGACTCAGAAAATTTTATGGGAGGGGGCCAGCTAAATTTTTTTTTTTCGGTTCTTTAGAATTTTTTTATTAAAAAAAATTATTTTGGTTGTTTTTTATGAACTAAAGAAAGGGCCAAAGAAAGTGGACATTTGAAAGTAAAGGCCAAAAATAAAAAAACTTAGTGGGTATGGGCCAACAAAATTAAAATTGGGCTAAAAGTTTTTATTGGATATGGCCAAAAAATTTAAAAATAGGGCCAATTTTTTTATTTTTTTTAGAAGGAGGTCAAATTACTAAAATTAAAATTTTAACTTTACCATTTTTTTTTTTACTTATAATATTTTTTTTCCCTTATTTTGGGGGGGGACCATGGCCCACCCCGGTCCCTCCGTCTCTGCATTCGAGTGAATTATACATGTTTCTGGATTTTGGGATGATCGATATGGACCAAAGAAAAATTTGTGGCGATAACAAACAAGGACTTACGGGATTTAATACAAATTCTATATAACATCTTCAGAACACAAGATGGGATCTGATTGTCAAGCAGAGCAGGTCCCCCCAAATCTTGGGTAATATTACCCGTATCTAGCATGTAGAAGATAGGGTTGTGGTAGATGTGCAGTTCATCTAGATATCATCAATTCCTATGATGCAAGTGTTAAGAATATTATTTGTTATTTATTTCTTTAGGTATTATTAGTCTACTAGGTTTACCTTTTCTTATTCTACTATGTTTACCTTTCCTTATTCTACTAGGTTTACCTTTCCTTAATCTATTAGGTTACTTGCCTCTCTATAAATAGAGGTCTCTGTATTCATTATTAAAGATTAGAGTCAATACAATGTAGTCCATTGTGTGCTTTCACACTCTCTCTCTTCTCTCTCTTTCTTCCGCTTCTAATATATTATCCAATATATTTAACATGGTATCAGAGCATATTTAACATGATATCAGACCCACCTTTCTGTGGCCTCCAATAAACGTCTTTGACGTTTTCCGGCGCCGCCAGTGTTATCCGGCGAATCATTCTCTCTGCTCCTCACGGTTCTCTATCTTCTCCTCAAGGTTTTCAGTGTATCACTATACCGCTTGAAAACCCGGAAGACAACCGTCCCAGAGCCGCCGCACACAGCCCCATTGGAGCTTCCACGCGCCCTCACGCGCTGCCCAAAATTTTGGCAATTCCGCCACTACCCTTCCGCCACCAGCCGCCACGGTGGTCCGATCACTTCTCCAAGGCCACCGATCGATAGCTTTCATCCCGGTGATTCCAGAACAAGTCCCATATCTTCCATACGACGCCCCACGCGCCTCCACGCGCACCCAGAAGTTCCGCGCGTCAGATCCACGCGCCAGTACACGCCTCCTCCGTTCGCGCGTGTACCACACGCGCCATCGCACCCACGTGCCACGTCAGCCCTAATTGCCACGTTAGGATAGCCACGCCAGCCCTACGTGCCACGTCATCAGTGCCACGTCACCAGAGTGCCACGTCATCATCGCCACGTCAGCTCTATGCGCCACATCAGCCTTGTGCCACGCCAGCCCTATCTGCCACGTCAGCACCTTGACATGGTTGACTTTTGTAGCGTTGACTTTGACTGTTGACCGTTGACCTTGACCACTGAAAAAGTTGACCAGGTGTTTTCTACTCAATTTTTCGTCTTGATTTCAAATTTGTGGTCTATTTTTGCTTTTGGCATCTCTATATGGCAGAAAACAATATTATTCTCCAAATTTAGGCGTTTGTTTTATGCGGTTCAAGTTGGTTCATGCTTGTTCAATTCGATTCCATAGCCTTTTCTTTGGCGCAGTTCAATCTGGTTCATTCTTCTTGCGTTAGGCACTCTTAGGTCAAACCAATCTTTCCTCAGGTCCATGGGTTTTCGGGCCAGAGAAGCCCTTTCAACCGGCCCACTTATGCCTTGTCAAATGCCGCCATCACCGGTCACTGCAGCCTCTCCTAGGCCATTGATCCATTACTAATGAGAATTTTTTGGGTCAGACCTTTCAACGGTCCAAGGGTTTCAGGCATGATTAGCCTCTTCAACCGGGCCTACTTATCTCAGCCGACCAGGCAAGACAGTCCAAGGGTTTCAGGTATGATTAGCCTTTTCAACCGGCCCTACTTATCTCAGCCGACTAGGCGAGACGGTCTACTAGTTAGATGGGTCAGACTTTACTTCAGCCGACAAGGCGAGACGGTCCAAGGGTTTCAGGCATGATTAGCCTCTTCAACCGGCCCTCCTTATCTCAGCAGACCAGACGAGATCTCAGCCGACCAGGCGAGACGGTCTACTAGTTAGAATTTTTTGGGACAGACTTTAGCTCAGGCGAGACGGTCCAAGGGTTACGGGCCAAACAAGCCCCTTTTAACCGACCTTGCTTTTCTCAGCCGACTAGGCAAGCTTCTTCATTACTAGTAAATGGTTTTCAAGTCAAATTACCACCAAGTGAACCAAGCTCCAGCTTAAATGCATTGCTCAAATTCAGGCATAATCCACCGGTCTCTAACAACTTTTATGGTGTTACTTCGGCAATTGTTTCGGCACAAGCAGCTTTTTCGGCGAATTCCTTTTTCTTTCCCTTTTTGTTTATCCAAACTCAAGTTTACACATTAAGTTTGAGGGGGGATGTTAAGAATATTATTTGTTATTTATTTCTTTAGGTATTATTAGTCTACTAGGTTTACCTTTTCTTATTCTACTATGTTTACCTTTCCTTATTCTACTAGGTTTACCTTTCCTTAATCTATTAGGTTACTTGCCTCTCTATAAATAGAGGTCTCTGTATTCATTATTAAAGATTAGAGTCAATACAATGTAGTCCATTGTGTGCTTTCACACTCTCTCTCTTCTCTCTCTTTCTTCCGCTTCTAATATATTATCCAATATATTTAACAAGGAAATGGATTAAGGGGAGTACAATATATATATATATATATATATATATATATATATATATATATATATATATATATATATATATATATATATATATATCATTTCAGGACTTGTAATGGATGGGTTTCTCTTCCTTTGTTTGATAAACCAGTTGGGCATGTAAATCCAAATGAACACCAAACATCAACAACAAAGTGAAGCAGTAGAAGATCAACTGACTGTCCATAATCCTCACACATACAACATCAATCCATAATAATCTTTTTTTCATTTAATAAGGTTCTTAACTGTTGAAATTTAAATTATAGCTGCAGTGCAAAACAATGAAAGCAAGTTCAGTAGTGGATACTTGTCCATGGCAACACAATTCTTCGTTTAATACGACAGATTCAAAAGAAAGAAAGAAAAAGGAAGCCACTACCTCTAATCCAAGTCCGCACTACCATCACAAATCTTGGGCACCAGAGAAACTCCCACCTGTTTTCCCCATACAAAACAAAAGCCACTGTCACATGCTTGTCAACTACTATCAGAAACAAATCAAGAAACAATATTTTAGAGAACACATCCCCCACCCAAAATCATGCCAAAATCAAATCTGCATTTAATGTCCAACAACATCTTACCCTATAAAAACCTAAAAGCCCTTCCAACCACTTCTAATGACATCCATCAGCCCATGTGACCCCTGATTGCAACTGCCATCCACTGGCCCAACTCTTCCTCATATTTCAACCCAACAGTTTGCCTTCACAAATAATATCTCTCTGACTCTCTCTCTCTCTCTCATCAGCCCATGTGACCCCTGATTGCAACTATCATCCACTGGCCTAACTCTTCCCCATATTTCAACCCAACAGTTTGGTGTTTGCCTTCACAAATAATCCCTCTCTCTCTCTCTCTTACCCTATAAAAACCTAAAAGCCCTTCCATCCACTTCTAATGATATCCATCAACCCATGTGACCCTGATTGCAACTGTCATACACTGGCCCAACTCTTTCCCATGTTTCAACCCAACAGTTTGCCTTCATAAATAATCTCTCTCTCTCTCTCTCTCTCTCTCTCTCTCACCCTATAAAAACCTAAAAGCCCTTCCAACCACTTCTAATGATATCCATCAGCCCATGAGACCCCTGATTGCAACTGTCATCCACTGGCCCAACTCTTCCCCATATTTCAACCCAACAGTTTGCCTTCACAAATAATCTCTCTCTCTCTCTCCTTAATAACACCACAACCATTTTCCCAACAAAGACTGATTTAAAAGGTGCTGATGAACAGGAAAAGAAACACCTTCAGATTTACTGAATGATATTTAAATCCATTGTCCATACCACTTGAAAGAAAAACCCTATGCAACTTCTCTAGCCTATTGACTACATGAACTGCCATGGTGAATAGAGAAAGGGAATAGGTAGGCAAGTTGGACAAAGTGCATGGGCTTTTAAGAAGCCTTCAACTTCACTGCCAGTAGTAATGACGCAGAGACAATAAAGTTTGGAACACGACGTGTGGGTTCAATGCGTGGGTTTATTTTAAAGCTACAGAATGAGAAATAGAAAGGAGGGGCTCTAGCTCTGACTCTAACAGCACATAAATGTTTACAGAGCCTCCTCATAGGCAAATGGAGGGACTTTTCTTATTAAGACATGATTGTTGGAGGTTTGGTTTGAGGGGAAGAAAAAGGAGAGAGGAGAAGTAGTAGGGAGGAGATTACCAGGCGGTGATGGGCAGCGGAGATGCGTCTTCGACTTTGGCTTCGCTCAGTGAGATCCGTTGAAATTGAGCAGACAGCAGCATGCCATGACAGGGAAAGTAATACAAAAGGATCACACGGAGGGGGAAGATGTAGAATAATTTTCATATTAACCAGTGATTTATTTATTTATTAAAAGAAATTCTGTCATCAATTTCTAATTTTATTTGGTCCATGTTGCCAATTTTATCGCATCCTAATTTCTTTAAAAATAACATCTAATTTAATTTTAATTGCGTTCAGCCTTTAACAATGGTGGACGTAGGTCTCTAATTTACCTAAATTTTACGTAATCTCCTCAAACTATTATCACATTGTTAATGTTCTTCAAACTACCAATTGTATCAATGTTATCTTTAAATTAACTACTAAAAAATATAAATTCCTTATCACTAGCTCACCCTCTCAACTCTATCACCCGCTCACTGCCACCATCGAAATCCTATTCTGCCATCTCTCCCATTGCAGTCTCATCGCGAAGGATTGACTGCCCTAAAAGGGTATATATGTCTTTGTGTTGGACATTAGAGTTTATAATATCATCATCATCTAATCTAATGTACGTACAGGTAGTTAAAATATTATTTTTTGTATTATAATGGACATGTACTAAAATTTTCAGTTATATGAATAGTTTACCCTCTTCATTAGCTTGAAGGCAAATAAAATGAGAGTATAAGAAGAAACTAAGAAAACGGTTATAAATAAATCTATCAATTAGAGAGAATATGAATCAAGGTCTTAATTTTAATTTAAAATTTTTAAAATATGAATTGAACATAATTATATATTATTAATTATTCATACTTGTAACTAGTATCATATCATGTGACACTTGATCTTTCACATTCACAAAACAAAAAAAAAAAAAATCCTTTCTTCTGTTTTCTTTTCCCCTAAACATTGCAACTTTGAACATCCAATGCCTAATAATCCAATAACATTGTGTCTCTATATAAACACTTCTTTGGAATTTTGGAACTAGGGCATGATAATTATTCTGTTCTCTGAAGAGACACCTTAGATGAGAGTAAACTCCTTAAACTTTTTTTCTTTTTTGAATTTTTACTCACTGGGTCAATAAAAAAGGCAAATTAACCCCATACTATTACATTTTTCCCAAAATGTTTAACGCCCTTCAGTCCCAACTAAACGCACCATTTTGTCACATTAACATATTAATTTTTTATTAATTTAATTTAAAAATTAAATCTATAAAAATAAAAATAAAAAAAATTGAAGGGGTGAAAGCCACCCCTATGGGCCGGGGGTGGCTTGCAGCCAAACCTTCAATTTTTTTTTTTTTTTAGATTTAATTTTTAAATTAAATTAATGAAAAATTAATATGCAGGACTAACGGACATTAAACATTTAAGGAATAATGTAACGGTGGGGGTTAATTTGCCTTTTCGATTGGCGCAGGGTGTAAAAATTCAAAAAAAAAAAGTTCAGAGAATTTTCTATTTTAGCGCGTTGACCGAGAGATTTATAAGATATTTACCCTTTTATCCTATTAGCTATGTGGGACAATAGTTGATAGATGATGGACAGTGGACTAGTTTTCTTATGTAAATTTTTGTTAGTCTAGTTTTCTTGTGTGGGACAATAGTTGATAGAATGATGTTTATCCTGGCCAGTCGTTTCTTTTTAATTGGTGTTTGTTAGTTTTTTTGTGACTATTTTGTAATTTTCATTGATGTTAATAATTAAATTTTGTGTTCAGCAGACTAGTTTTCTTAGGTAAATTTTTGTTGTTGCATTACACTATTGTATTAGTTTTCTAAAAGCCTCAAACATTCAAACCGGACCCAAAAAGGTTCAAACCCATTCAGTCGAAAAAAGTTTCTAAAACTACAAACTCAAATAAAAGCCCAATCGTATTCCGCCTACTACCCACTGCCGCCACTGACTTGGTGGCGGTGAATATCAAAAATCTCATTCAGTCGAGAAAGGTCAATGGTATTTCCAACTTGCCAACTTTGGCAGTGATCACGGACACCCAGCCCTATTAGGAGGATTTCATCACTAATAGAAACAACACTAATTGGAGGCAACTCAATAATGAGAATGCTTTCACTTTGATTCGTGGAGGCGGCCCATCTAATAAGATTATGCGCAAATTTGTTGACGTTGCAATGAATTTTCTCAAACGACCAATCAAGAATGGAATTCGGCAGACGAGTTTTTGAGATGAAGGAATTCAATTAATCACCAGAATTGCAGAATCGCAGAAATGACCACCTATAAATCTTGGGTTTTTTTTTTTTTTTATTCAATGTTTTGGGCTCTAATAGAAATGTTATGATGTCAAGATGAAAAAAAATAATAATAAAAAAAAAAAATTGTCAAAAGTTATAATGAAAGAAATAGTTTCCATAATATACGAGTTGTATTCGTCTTAGTCCTTTATACACTCATTCACAAAATAATGGAAAAATGATTTTGATTTGGTGCTATGGTAGAAGCCCCCGTAGGGCCCCATCATGAACGATCATTGCAGGTTTGGTACTTATTTTTGTACGATAGTTTAGGCCTTCCCCTTCTATTGATATTTTGTAATAGAGTAATAATAGAATCCAATCTCATCATCATTTCACTATGATGATCATATGAAATCTTCATTAAACAACATTAAAAAGGTGGAAAAAATCAATAATAAATTGATAATGCCATATGTGAAATAGGAATATGCCATTTAGAAATAACGAGGCTATCATTGAGAAATTAAAAATTCAAATATGCATCCACACACACAACATGTCAACAGTACTATACATAAAACGTTTGCCTTGCAAGCACAAAGCTTACTAACGGCAAAGTCGCTTTCACTACAAGAGCTCAAAAGATAAACAACAAACTAGAAGGATCGAGCTTCACACACTTAAGACTATTATCAAACAATGTTTATTGTTTGGAAGATGGAGGATGGAGGAGAGCGGAGGGGGTTTAGTTTTTAGGATGCACATAGGCATACATGGTGTAGAAGGTCTGCAAAAATGTAAGCACTAGGAGCACAAACCCAACAAATGCCGAAATCAACAACCATGGCTTTCCAAAATACTCGTGCTCACTTGTCCACTGCCAATTGCCCCAATTATTCATCCGTTTCTGATAATACTTGTTTACATCTCCAAAAAGCTCCAACAAAAAAGAGTTATCGTTATCATGACTGTGATCTTTATTTATGATCAAGTCCTTGCCCAAGTTATTGATGAATTGCGCAGTCTCGGCGTCGGTCCCAAAGAAATTGTCAATGACGTGACGGTCATAAAGGTGGTCGACGTCCCTAGCAGTGTTGACAAGGCAGTCCAGCAACATAGCGTAAATCGAAAAATGTTTGAAAATGTTGCACGAGTATTGCTCGAATGCCACGCAGTTCACTAGCAACGAGCACATTTTGTTGTTGAGATTTATATCGGGCATTTCAATCACACCGTTGTTGAATTTCACATCCAAGAAGCTGTCCGCCATATGCCGATTGACCTTAATCCCTGCACGGCGTAGCTTTGTGACACAGGGAATTAGATTGAATGGTCCATAATCGTCTGTTCTCCGAATTTCTTTATTATGACGACGTGAGATAAATATCATCCGAACAAGGTCCAGCAAATGCAACCATTCGAGCGAATCAAGTATGTTTGTGAATTCTGGGATGACAGATATGGACCTAAAAAATTTGGTGGCGATAACAAACAAGGACTTAGATCTAATGCAAATTTTATATAACGTCTTGAGAACACAAGATGGGATCTGATTCTCAAGCAGGAGCAAGTCCCTGTATATCTTGGGTAATATTACCATATCTAGCTCGTATATAAGTTTGAGGTCCATGTACGCTTTACCTAGATCTAGATTTACTCTAGCGCTGATAAACAACATTAATATAAAACAACCATCAACGACCATCATTTGAAGGAGCTCATCGGCACTAAGCTTGATGGTTTCGGAATAACACTCCCTGACTTCCTTTTCAAGTGGACGTAATTGTATCAAGCACTCCTCTAATTTTCCCTTTTTACTCTCCATAAAGGAGGCGAGCCACCGCCACTTGAGCTCCTCCATATTCTGGAGCTGAGGCTTGCCGTGGTGGTATGGCCCGAGGCCGAGGGCGACCACCTGGGGATCGAGTGACTTACCGTTTATGTTGTTGAGCCTCCTAGAAAGCCTGAAGATGCAATGCTTTTCATAGGTTACTGTTGATGGGTGACTACTCTTGGAGAACCTGTCTTCCATCTTGGCTAGGAGTGTTAGAAGTCCCACATTGCCTGGGTATTAAGGAAATTGTCCATTTATAAGGTGAGGGGAAACCTCAACTCTTGAGCTAGCTTTTGGGTTGAGTTAGGCCCAAGACCCATTTCTAATATGGTATCAGAGCCTAACCCAATTAATTGGTTGTGGCCCACCGTCACCTATTGTCGCACGTGTTGGCTTGGATGTCCTCCCGCCACACGTGAAGGGGCGTGTTGGAAGTCCCACATTGCCTGGGTATTAAGGAGATTGTCCATTTATAAGTTAAGGGGAAACCTCAACTCTTGAGCTAGCTTTTGGGTTGAGTTAGGCCCAAGACCCATTTCTAACATGGTATCAGAGCCTAACCCAATTAATTGGCTGTGGCCCACCGTCACCCATTGTCGCACGTGTTGGCTTGGATGTCCTCCCGCCACACGTGAGGGGGCGTGTTAGAAGTCCCACATTGCCTGGGTATTAAGGAGATTGACCATTTATAAGTTGAGGGGAAACCTCAACTCTTGAGCTAGCTTTTGGGTTGAGTTAGGCCCAAGACCCATTTCTAACAAGGAGGACCTCGACGACGACGTGATCAGTAGCTTCTCCTTCCACAATTTCCATCGCGAGCGTTTCAGACTCTCAGCGATTTTCTTCGTGGAGTTTGGTCTTGGGGTGTGAAGTTGAAACTGGGGAGTACTGGTGCTGTGTTAAATGGAGGTTTTATGTGAGCCCTGGGGTTGAGGGGAAGAAGTACATGTTAGTGTACATATATATATATATATATATAGCTATCAATGAAATATTATATTTGTATCCTCTATATATATTTCCCATCTCTCTCCACATCTGTAAGTACGTACACCTCTCTTTTGCTTAATTATAACAAAATCCCAGAAAACAAGCAAAGAAGATTAATGGAAATAGGATTGTAGAATAAAAAGAATAAACTATAAACAAAATCTCAAAGTTACAACCTAATTTACATACTTGTTCTGTTTGATGCTGAATTCCCACTACAGATCGAGTTGCAAAACTGCATGCGTCAATGGCGTACCAACTGAGACGGTGTCGGTGACACTCACAGAAGCCAGCTGAAGCAAGAAAATTCAGAACCCACCTACACGGCTCTGAAAGGGTAAGGAGTTGTTTTGAAGCAATTGGAGGGAGTAGCTAGGGAGGACTGAAGAAGCTAACCGTAGAGAAAAACCAAAAACTCAGTGACTCGCCAGTTGCTTGGGGCTGAAAGGCAAAAGACGTAAAGGGTGTTTTTGGAAAACCCTTAATTTACCTTTAATTTTTGCATTAACTATTGGTGACATGTCAGCTACATGCCTTTATTACGCTTGAAATGGAGAAGGATCTATTTAGCATTTAGGAGGACAATATTATCCGTTTATTTTTATTATTCTAGGCAACATCTAGCTGATATGCCTTTATTATCTTAGTTGGATGGAAAAATCATCTCCATTTCAGAGAAATAGAGAATATTCATTTAAGAAGGCAATATTATCCATTTGCCTTATTATGCTAGCAGGACGAGAAAATGATCATCTTCATTAATATTTCATTTGAATTAGAGAGTATCCATTTAGTGTAAAATAAGAGGTAATATTATAAATTTTGTTCTTCAACTTTAATGTTAAGACAATATTACCTTTCATTTGACACTAAATGGGTACTTTCAATTTCAACTAAAATGGAGAGGATCATGTTTCCCATTTCACTTGAAATGAAGAGCATCTATTTAGTGCATTTAGGAGGACAATATTATCCATTTGTTTTTTGGGCCAAATATTTTGGACAAATATACCCCCTTAATTGTTCTAAATAAATACTCTCAATTTCACTTAAAATATAAAAGATCTGTTTTCAGCTGGATGTCCCCTCCCTTCGTCCCAAATTGATGGGATATAAAGTTTTAAAGTTTTGCATGGTCGAGAATGTTATTGGTTTATTTTCAACTACTACCTGTTTGCTTTATTGTCAACCACTGCCCGTTTGTTTGATTGATCATTACTTACTAATTGTCTTGCATGCTCTCCCTTTCAATTGATGCTGACTTTTCCAATTGATTTATTTATTATTTATTTATTTTTTATTTTTGCCTTTTACAGTTTCTAATTGAAAAGAAATAAAGAGGGCTCAAATATTTTCTGAAATCAAGGTTCACCATATAATTACTCTCATCCAAAGGAAAAACTAAAAATAAATTTGGTGTTTGGGTTATGAAATCAAGTTTTAAACAACTTAATCAAATGTGTACGTTTTTAACAAAAACAAAAAAAACGATAACAACATCAACACATGTTTCAATAATTTTTGTTTTTGTTTTAAAAAACAAAGGACAAAAATACATATGTCCACATGATCTCTCTCCTTAAATAGAGGGGATCGAGTCTTCTACAGTTCTACCTATCTTCCATCTTAACTGTACTCTTTCTCTAGACGTGCCACCCTCGGAGGGAACAAACTCAAAACTTGTATTCCTCTCAAAAACTTTCCAGGTATACAAAATCATCTTCTGATACTTTACAATCTAATAATTGATCACTTAAAATCCTGAGATACTTTTTCGAGCTTAAACATTAATTTCCTTCCATATTTAATTTTGGTTGGAGTCCTAAACTATACCAACCAGGAGATTTTGCTTGTATATTTATTCAGAAAACTATTTTGTAAAATTGTATTCACATCCATTGATATATATATATATATATATATATATATATATATATATATATATATATATATATATATAGGAGGAATAACATCCTATGTTAGGTTTAAATATAGCTTGATAATTGCATGCATATTGAGTTTTTAATTGTGTTTAACTTGTACTTTAGTTCTTTAACAACACTCTTAATTAGAAGTAAGAATTTAAAATTTTGTGAGATTGTTGGTTAGTTTAGAATGTTTAGGTTAGAAAATGCATTATTGATCAAAAGAAGGAAAAATAAAATAAAAATATTATGGAGATAAAAATTTCCTGCTATGATTTTGGTAAAACTGTATTACCATGAGATTTAACTAATTGTAACTATATAATGAAAGATGATGTTATTATCATTTACTAGATTATTACATTTTTAACGCAATGGAATTGTTAGCTAATTATAGATGATACATGGTATCATAAATTACTTTACAATTACATCTTGTGTGTTTATAATGTAGTTACACTATAGATAAGAGTTTGATGACAAAGTTTAAAGGTTGAAAGGAATATACTGACGGCGTTAAGTCGTTTGTGAGATTTGTAGTTAGCAACTCCAGAAGTGGGGAGTTTATTGCGTACCTATGTGAAAAATGTCGCTTGAACAAGCGACTATGGCCACGTGAAGTATATGATCACTTGACAAGGGGAGCTGGAATTTTGACCACTAATTACACGGACTGTGTATGGCATGGAGAAAAATTTGGGGCTCTTGCTGAAGGCTCTAATTCGACTGTCCGACCGCAGATACGGGTCCAATCACAGACCAGTCCATAAATATGCACGCCATGTTCCGTGATGTATTTGGCATGCACGAGATCAAGGAAAACAACTGTGAGCCTCAGATTGAAATGCAGGCAGATGCAAAAGTGCATGAAGAAGTTGACGAGGAAAGTGCACAAAAATACAACAACTTGCTTAAAAAAGCAGACAAGCCACTTAATGATAAAACCAAACATAGCAAACTAAGTGCTATTGTACGTACATTTATACAATTTAAAGTGTGTATGTGGACTAAGTAACACGATGTTCTCATTTTTGCTTGAGCTCCTTAATCAATTGTTGTCAACGGATGATAAAGCTTTGCCAAATAATATATATGAGAACAACAGGTTTCTAAGGGACATGGTGCTTGGATATGAGAAGATTCCAGCTTGTCAAAATGACTGTATGTTATTCTGGAAAGATAATGCGCAATTAGATTCATGTACCCTTAGAGCATTCACATTGGTTTATGTATATTTTTATGCAAAATGACTAATCAAAACCCACTTTATCTAGTTTAGCTAATGAGTTTTAAACGACATCATATCTTCAATTATCTATTTTTTATCTATATCATTTAAATTTTATTTTATTTTATAAACATTGAATTTTTCCTAAAGATTCTATTTTTCAACTTTTGAAAAAAAAAAAAAAAAAAAAAAGATGTGGAGAGAGAAATAGTAGGACAAAATTTTGGAAAAATAGAGATGTGGAAAAAGAAATAGTATATTAATGAGTTGAATGTGTCAACAGTGCCCGCTAACAAATGCAAAAAAAAATGTATTTGTAGAGAGTTTTTTAGTGTTTTGCTTATCTATTTTAGATAAAAGTAAAAAATGGCTAAGCCATTGTGAGTGCTCTTACCGTGGGCATGGTGATTTACACATTCAAGTACTTCACCGGCCCAGAGATCCCTCACTACGTCCTCTTCACTGTTGGATACACCTGGTTCTGCTCTCTCTCACTCATCATCCTTGTCCTAGCTGAAATTGTGCTGTACGTTCCTTTCATCGTGATTTAAAGCAATTGCTGGGAAAATTCTTTTTGATTGGATATTATGGTTGATTTGTTGTGGTTCTTGTTTTCATTGACCTGTTTTGTGGGAAGTATGGTTCCTTTTTGTTATCATCTCACTTTCTGGATTTGATCTAGGGTTCAATATTTTGGTTGCGTGATTAATTTCAGGGAAGCTTAGTTGGTTTGAGCATTGCTGTAATGCATATTTCTTTAATTTTACTCGAGTAGCTTGCAATTATTCATGTGCACTTACTTTCAGAACCTTTAGAATATATATTTTCTGTGGCTGATGATGTCGCACGCAGAGGTGGAGTCATGGATATGGGGGATGGACAGTGATGCTCTGTTTACAGTCAGATATGATATTTGAGATTTTGTTTTATTTTTAAATTTTTTTAGTTTTATATATTTATATTTTTTTATTTAGAGCGACACATGTCATCATTTTATTGGTACTGATATGACACACTAACGGAATATGTCAAGTGTTTTGACGCAATTTGATTACAAGGACCAAATTGTTATTTTGGCCTACTCCAAAGACGGTTGATTTTATATATATATCAGAGAGAGTTTTGTAATTTAGACCAATTAAATGGACTAATTTTACATTTATTTAAAAAAAAAAAAAAAAAAAAAAAAAAAAGTTGAGAGAGGAGGGAAAGTAGTTGCTGAACAGTTTTGAAAGGCTTTACTGGTTGTTTGCCTCCGCGTGATTGGCCGCTTGCTTGGGATAGTACGAACTATGCGTTCTCAAGGAATTAAGATCGAAACTAGAAAACATCCGGTTACTTAGAATGGAAGAGTATTTTTGTTCACTCAAAAAGTGAAAGGATTAAAATACTCTTCAAATATAACTAACTAGATGCTTTCTAATTCATTTGAAATGTAGAGTATCATGTTCCGTTGACAAGGCGGGCACAAGGCAAATGCATCTTCCTTTACTTCTCCAAATAACCCGCCCAACACCAGCGTAGACAAGCCCATACTTATGGCCACTGACATTTATGCTCTTCACCAGGGGCATGCGGAAATCCCACTCCAGCTCAGGGTGAAGGAATGGGGCTATGAACCCTCCACTGGCAGCATCAACGTGGATTGGGGTGTCCCACCCTGTCTCCTTATTCTTTTTGACAAGCAGTTCATTCAGAAGCTTCACATTCTCAAACTCTCCCGTCAAGGTTGATCCAAGAATTGCTGCAACACAGATGGTGTTCTCATCTACCATCTCTGCTGCCTTCACAGGATCCATCACATGATATCCCTTGTGTGGGACAATACTTGATAGAATAATGTTTATCATGGAAGTTTCTTTTGACTTGATGTTTGTTAATTTTTTTGTGACAATTTTATCATTTTCATTGATATTAATCATTAGATTTTGTGTTTGATGGAAATTTTGTGTTTGGCGGACTAGTTTTCTTATGTAAATTTTTGTTGTTGCATTAAACTATTCTATTAATTTTTTAAAACCTCAAACATTCAAACTATGCCCAAAAAGGTTCAAAACCCATTCAGTCGAAAAAAAAAAAAGTTTCTAAAACTACAAGCTCGAATAAAAGCCCAACCCGTATTCCACCTACCGCCCACCACATCCATCAACTTGGTAGCGGTGAATATTGAAAATCTCATTCGTCGAGAAAGGTCAATGGTATTTCAAACTTACCAACTCACGAACACCCAACCCTATTAGGAGGATTTCATCACTAATTGGAACAATAGTAATTGGAGGCAATCCCTTTGATTCTTGGAGGCGGCCCATCTAATAAGATTATGCGCAAGTTTATTGACGTTGCAATGAATTATATTTTCTCAAACGACCAATCAAGAATGGAATTCGGTAGACGGCAAGTTTCTGAGATGAAGGGATTCAATCACCATAATCACATATATGACAACCTATAAATCTTGATCTTTTCCCAATGTTTTGGGCTCTATTAGAAATGTCATGATGTCAAGATGCAAAAAAAAAAAAAAAAAAAAAAAAAAAGTAATTGTCAATAGTTATAATGAAAGAAATAGTTTCCATACTATATGAGTTGTATTCCTCTCTGTCCATTGTACACTCATTCATAAAATAATGGAAAAATTATATTGATTTGGTGCAATGGTAGAAGCCCCTACCAGGCCCCATCATGAAAGATCATTGCAGGCTTGGTGCTTATTTTTGTATGATTAGTTTAGGCCTTCCCCTTCCATTGATATTTTGTAATAGAGTAATAATAGAATCCAATCTCATCATCATTTCACTATGCTCATATGAAATCTTCATTAAACAACATTAAAAATGAAAAAATTGATAATGCCATATGTGAAAAAATTGTTATGCCATTTAGAAATAACAAGGCTATCACTGAGAAATTAAAAGTTCAAATATGCATCCACACACAACATGTCAACATTATACATAAAATGTTTGCCTTGCAAGCAAAGAGCTTACTAACGGCAAGGTCGCTTTCACTACAAGAGGTCAATGGATAAACAACAAACTAGAGGGAGCTTCACACACTTAAAACTGTTATCAAACAGTGTTTATTGTCTGGAAGATGGAGGATGGAGGTGGAGGGGAGGAATTTAGTTTTTAGGATGCACATAATAAGCATAAATGGTGTAGAAGGTCTGCAAAAAAGTAAGCACTAAAAGCACAAACCCAACAATTGCCGAAATCAACAACCATGGCTTTCCAAAATACTCGCGCTTGAAGCTCATCCACTTGCCCCAATTCAACCTTTTCCGATAATACTTGTTTACATCTCCAAAAACGTCCAACAAGAAAAAGTAATCACTGTCACCACGATCTTTATAAATGGTCAAGTCCTTGCCCAATTTATTGATGAATTGCACAGCCTCGGCGTCAGTCCCTAAGAAATTGTCAATGACACGACGGTTACAAAGGTAGTCAACGTCCCTAGCAGTGTTGACAAGGCAGTCCAGCAACGTAGCGTAAATCGAAAAGGATTTGGAAACGTTGCACGACTGCTCGAATGCCACGCAGTTCACTAGCAATGAGCACATTGAGTCGTCGAGAATTAGACCGGGCATCTTAATCACACCATTGTTGAATTTCACATCCAAGAAGCTGTCCGCCGTATGCCGATTGACCTTAATCCCGGCACGACGTAGCTTCATGACACAGGGAATTAGAGTGAATGGTCTGTAATCATATGTTTTCTGCATTTTTTTATAATGAGCACGTGAGATAATAGCTTTATTATAAGCACGTGAGATAAATACCAACCGAACAAGGTCCAGCAAATGTAACCAGTGGAGCCGATCAGTTGCAGGCATGTTTCTGGATTCTGGGATGATCGATATGGAGCAAAGAAAATTCGTGGCAATAACAAACAAGGACTTACGAGAGCTAATATTAAAGCAAATTGTATATAACGTATTCAAAACACAAGACGGGATCTGATTCTCAAGCAAGAGCAAGTCCCCGAATATCTTGGGTAATATTACCATATCTAGCCTGTAGAGAGGGTTGTTGTAGATGGACCGTTCATCTCGATCTAGTTCAGTTAAATTTAATTTAGCGCGGAAAAACAACGCTAGTATAAAAAAACCATCAATGACCATCATTTGAAGGAGCTCATCGGTACTCATGAGGTTGATGGCTTCGGATTCGGATTCGGAATAACACTCCCTCACTTCCTTTTCAAGTGGACGTAATTGTATCAAGCACGCCGCTAATTTTCCCTTTCTACTCTCCATAAAGGGGGCGAGGCAACGCCACTTGAGCTCCTCCATCATCTGGAGCTGAGGCTTGCCGTGGTGGTAAGGCCCGAGGGCGACCACCTGGGGCTCGAGCCACTTACCGTTTATGTTCTTGAGCCTCCTAGGAAGCCTGAAGATGCAACGCTTTTCATTGGTTCCTGTTTCAGGAGGCAATGTTGATGGGTAACAACTACTCTTGAAGAACCTGTCTTCCATCTTGGCTAGGAGGCCCTCGTCGACGACGTGATCATCAGTAGCTTCTCCTACCACAATTTCCATCGCGAGCGTTTCAGACTCTCAGCGATTTTCTTCGTGGGTTTTGGTCTTGGGTGTACGTGAAGTTGAAGCTGGGGAGTACTGGCGCCCTGGGGTTGAGGGGAAGAGCATGTTAATACATATATATGGTTATCATTCCCAGTTCCTCCCCCATCATGTCTTCTATTGGGAAGGATCCCCTATATAACCCTTCCCTTTTGTTGTATTTGCTCAAAAAAAAAAAAAAAGGAAGAAGAAAGAACATATGGCTATCAATTCTCTATTGAGAGTATAAAAATAAATGAATTAAAAATTAAAAAAAATTAAAAAAAATTAAAAAAACTAAAGCAATGAAATATTATATTTGTAAATTGTATCCTATTAGCCATGCATCTCTATCCACATCTTTAATTAATAGTAAGTATACCTCTCTTTTGCTTAATTATATCTCTCTTTTTGCAAAATTACATGGCCATGTCACCCGTGTGTATGTATCATGTATGTGAGAATAATAAATCCCAGAAAACAAGCAAAGAAATATTATAAGTCAAAACAGGCATACAAAACTATAAACAAAATCTTAAAGTTGCAAGCTAATTTACATACCTGTTCTATTTGATGCTGAATTCCCACTACAGATCGAGTTGCCAAACTAGACGTTGACCCATACAGAAACCAGCTCAAGCAAATAAAATTCAGAACCCATCTACACGGCTCGATCTGAAAGGGTAAGGAGCTTTGAAGCAATTGGAGGAGTAGGGAGAACCGAAGACTGAAGAAGCCGACCGTAAAGTGAAGACTTTGAAAAGTCAGTACTGACTCGTCAGTTGCTTGGGGTCTGAAATGCAAAAGGGTAAAGGGTGTCATAGGTGAGAGTTTAGAAATTTGTTAAGCATTTTGTCTTTTGTTGGGACGTGGGCCAGCCCACCATTCGGATATATATATATATATATATATATATATAAACACTAATTAATCAATTATTGAAAAAATTGATTAATTAGTGTAACAGTACTAAATAACATTATTCGGAAATTTCATATATTTTAGCTACATAACAGATTTGATGAAATAACCATTTATTATAAGAGTCATCAACAAATCCACACAGCAATAAATAATAAATAACATATATATTATGTCTGTATCCAGTCCCTAGCCAGGGAGAAAGCAAAGATAAATTTTACAAGGTAGCATGCATATATAAGACACAAATCTGAGGACTAACAAGCTCCACTCTTCCTGCTCCGCACAAATCGCCTCCAGGTGTTAATTACCTCCTCCTCGGTCTCTCTTACACTCTTTTCAACATTCTTTCTGCCGTCTTGTGTCTCATCAACAGTAGCTGTGACATGAGCAGCTTTGGTGGAGACATGGCTGGAGGCGAATTCATCCATCTCCTTCAAAACTCTGTCTATGTCTGTAACAAGTCTCTCAGCCAGGGTCCGACTGAAATCCTCTCGAATAACTACCCGAAGGACGGCGATGCGTTCGGCATTGGGCGGCATTGTGTAAGCTGGGACGATCCACCCGAACCTTCTCAAATTCTCTGATATCTGAAACACTGTGTATTTGCTGCTGTCTTTCAGGGAGAAGGCTACCAGGGGCACTCCAACATCCTTGGAGACAATGTCAAATCGCCCTGTTTTCTCTATTCCTTCTTTCAGCGTTCTGGCATTCTCAGTCCAGCTTTCCATGATGTTTTTGTAACCCTTACACAAACAAGATCAACACAATTATGATATAGCATAAAAAGGTATTTCCTGACCAAATTATAAGCAATTTACGCTATTTCCAGACAATCAATGTGTTAAATCAAGCCATGAAGGAATTTTTCAATCCTTCTAAGGTTTGAAATTTAAAATGGAAGCAGAAAGTACCTCAAAGCCCAACCGTATAAACTGGTAATATTGAGCAATTATTTGACTAAAGCCTGCCAGGATTGAACATGTTACAATAAATAAATAAATATAAGAAAAAATAAAGGAAAGAAGACGAATGATAAGGAAAACAGATTAATCCTTAGACTTGTTATTGAAAATCCAAAATCTGCAAACCCTAGCTTGTTTTATAATGCCTTTTACAACGAGACTGCCCAAATTTATGAAGGTTACGAAGTGTTAATATGTAAATAAAATGATTTTTTTCTTTCTTTCCTATGAACTTAAGTTTTTTAAATAAATGGTTATTTAACATGATATTATAATAAAGATCATGAGTTCGGACGTAATTTTTTTACTTTTTTATACAAAATATTCTTACTTTTTTTCTTCATATCAATCAAATCTGCTACAGTTCCAATCCACTTCCTCAAGTCCACTCTTTTACCAAACATAGTGATGTAGATCGAAGTGTTTGGGACTTCATGAAGAAGATGAGAATGGATGGTGGTGTGAACATACCTCGGAAGATGGTGACGCGATCCCAGACTCGCGAGGCAGAAAAAGGAGTTCCTGGAACTGCGATCGATCGCACGTTGGTAGCGATCGAGCGCCCTGGAGTAACGGTCGAGCGCACGGTGCCTGCGCTCAAGCATCCAATCCCTGGAAATTGAGGATCGTCTCTGGTACTACGACCGATTCATCCCTGAAACTGCGATCGGTCGCATGATCGAGCGCACCCAGTCCCTGGAAGTGCGATCGATCGCAAGTTTACCTGCGATCGATCGCAAGCGGGGCGCTATGTTACTCTTTCCGCATTTATTTCGCTGTAATCGACTTTCTTTCCTTGCTTTGCTAGGATTTGGGTTTTGAACGTCCCTATTCCGTGTTTTATTGGTATTAGGAGTATTGGAGGCTATAAATACAACCTGTTTCAAACGACATGCACAATTGAGGGAAAAGGGTGCAAATTTGTCATTGATGGGGGCAATTGTGAGAACGTAGTCGCAGAGGAAACGGTTCGAAAATTAGGCCTTGGGACAGAGAAACACCCTGCACCATATCACTTGGAGTGGCTTAAAAAAGGAAACGAGGTAATAGTATCCAAACGTTGCCTTGTGAATTTTTCGATTGGCAATAAGTATAAAGATGAAACATGGTGTGATGTGGTGGCCATGGATGCATGCCATTTATTACTCGGAAGGCCATGGCAATATGATCGGAGTGTTCATCACGACGAAAGGAAGAACACCTATAGTTTTTTTGTGGACAATGTCAAACTTACTCTCCTTCCAAATCCGAAAGAGGATTCCAAACCTTCAAAAGGGGCGGGTCAAACGTTGTTAGCAAAACATGAGTTCATTAAGGAGATGCTCAATTCGGATTTTGTATACCTATTATATGGCAAGGAGTGTGGTTCTACGAACGTAGTGCCAGCCACGGCCAAGGGTTTGTTAGAAGAATTTTCAGATGTGTTCCCGATAGAGTTACCCAAGGCGCTTCCACCCCTTCGTGACATTCAACATCAAATCGACTTAGTGCCTGGTTCCAATCTTCCCAACCGACCACACTACAACATAAGGCCCAAGGAGCATGAAGAGTTAAGGTGACAAGTGGAAGAACTTCTCATCAAAGGGCATATCCGGGAGAGCTTAAGCCCATGTGCAATTCCTGCATTACTCACGCCCAAGAAGGATGGGACATGGAGAATGTGCGTCGAAAGCCGCACCATTAATAAAATCACCGTAAGGTACTGCTTTCCTATCCCTCATTTGGATGACTTATTGGATCAATCGGGTGGGGCAACGGTGTTCACAAAGCTGGATTTGAAGAGTGGGTACCACCAAATTCAGGTGCAGGTTGGTAATGAATGGAAGACCACGTTCAAAATGCAAGAGGAGCTCTATGAATGGTTGGTGATGCCGTTTGGGTTGTCCAATG
This sequence comes from Corylus avellana, assembly GCF_901000735.1. Taxonomy (NCBI): domain Eukaryota; kingdom Viridiplantae; phylum Streptophyta; class Magnoliopsida; order Fagales; family Betulaceae; genus Corylus; species Corylus avellana. The sequence goes on from NC_081546.1 coordinate 24,605,159, forward strand.
CTCCTAGCACCTTCATGAGGGTGATGAATCAAGCATTCCGTCCATTTATCGGGACGTTTGTAGTCATCTACTTTGATGACATCCTCATATATAGCTCCACCGCGGAGGAACACATTCGACATATATGGGAGGTACTAGATGTGTTGCGCCAGGAAAAAATTTATGCGGCTCCGGCTAAGTGTTCCTTCATGACCGATTCGGTCCTTTTTCTTGGATAAGTGGTGTCCAAAGATGGTTTGGCGGTGGACGAGTCAAAGGTTGCAGCAGTTCGGGATTGGCCTCTCCCAACTACACTACATGAGGTACGTTGCTTCCATGGGTTAGTCTCTTTTTATCGGCGTTTTATTTAGAATTTTAGCACCATCTTGGTGCTGCTTACGGAGTGTATGAAGGCAGGAAAATTTGTGTGGAGTGACGCAGCAACTACTGCCTTCAAGCTAATCAAGGTAAAATTGACTATAGCTCCATTACTAGTCCTTCCGGATTTTGACTTACCCTTTGAGCTACATTGTGATGCCTTGAAGATAAGCATTGGGGCAATACTCAGCCAAAGGGGCAAACCCGTGGCTTATTTCAGTGAGAAATTGAAGAATGCACAACTTAATTATAGCACATATGATATTGAGTTTTATGCATTAGTGCAAGCACTGAAACATTGGAGCTCATACCTCGCCTACAACGACTTCATCTTGTATTCGGATCATGAAGCCCTCAAGCACCTCAATAGTCAAAATAAGTTGTCATCCCGACATGCTAAATGGGCCGCCTACGTCCAACAATTCTCCTTTACAATCAAGCACAAGTCGGGATTATTGAACAAAGTGGCCGATGCCCTCAGCCGAAAATCGTCCCTATTGACCACCATGAAGTCAGAGGTAATAGGCTTTGATTTATTAAAAGATTCTTTGTCGAATGATCCGTTTTTTGGCCCCATTGTTATAGAGGTATCCTCAGGAGTGAGAGACGACTTTGGCTTGTACAATGGGTTCCTTTTCAAAGTTTCTCCATTGTGCATTCCTGAAGGTAGCCTGCGGTTGAAGATTATCCAAGAACGCCACAATGAAGGGCACATAGGGCGGGATAAAACATTACAACTAGTGGCGGACCAGTTCTATTGGCCAAGCATGAGGAAAGAAGTGGAAAGATTGGTGAAGAACTGCCAAATTTGTCAAGTGTCCAAGGGGTCGGCTACCAATGCTGGCTTGTATATGCCCCTTCCCATTCCGGAGGGGCCATGGACCAATGTGAGCATGGACTTCATGTTGGGCTTACCAAAGACCCAAAAAGGTAACAACTTTATATTTGTAGTTGTTGATCGATTCTCTAAAATGGTGCATTTCATTGCTTATAAGAAGGCAGCTGATGCGGTAAATGTGGTACAATTGTATTTCCGAGAGGTCAACCGCCTCCATGGACTACCATTGTCCATTGTCTCCGACTACGACACACGGTTCCTTAGCCACTTTTGGCGATGCTTGTGGCTATTGTCACATACTAAACTTGACTTCAGCAGTGCCTACCATCCACAAACAGATAGGCAAACTGAGGTAGTCAACTGTTCATTGGGAGCCTTGCTTCGGAGTTTGGTTGGGGAGCACCTCAAGTCGTGGGACCATAAATTGTTCCAAGCCAAGTTCACCTACAACCGTTCAACTAACCGGAGTACCAGCCTGAGCCCACTCACCATCATTTATAGGAGTAATCCTCGTGGTCCATTGGATTTGGCGCCTCTTCCAGATTTGAAGGGACCTCATGGTAAGGCCGAAGACTTAATCGCCCAGATACAAGAGGGTCACCAGTTCACCATTCAAAATTTACAAGCGTCCACAGCAAAGTATAAGGCGGATGCGAATAAGAAACGCCAGACTGTAGAATTTGAGGATGGAGATTTTGTATGGGCCGTGTTGACTAAAGATAGGTTTCCGGTGGGAGAATACAACAAGTTGGCTGCTCGCAAGATTGGTCCAGTCGAGATTGTCGAGAAGATCAATTCCAATGCTTATCGCTTAAAGTTGCCTAGCCATATTAAGACGTCTGATGTCTTTAATGTCAAACACCTTGTCCCGTTCACATAAGATTCTTTGGACGAGGATGCGAATTTGAGGGCGAATTCTCTCCAACCTGGGGAGGATGATGTAGATCAAAGTGTTTGGGACTTCATGAAGAAGACGAGAATGGATGGTGGTGTGAACATACCCCGGAAGATGGTGACGCGATCCCAGACTCGCGCGGCAGAAAAGGGAGTTCTTGGAATTGCGATCGATCGCACGTTGGTAGCGATCGAGCGCCCTAGAGTAACGATCAAGCGCACGGTGCCTGCGCTTGAGCGTCCAATCCCTAGAAATTGAGGATCGTCTCTGGTACTGCCACCTATACGTCCCTAGAACTGCGATCGGTCGCATGATCGAGCGCACCTAGTCCCTGGAAGTGCGATCAGTCGCAAGTTTACCTGCGATCGAGTGCACTCGGGTGCTGTGTTACTCTTTCCGCATTTATTTTGCTGTAACCGACTTTCTTTCCTTGTTTTGCTAGGATTAGGGTTTTGAACGTCCCTATTCTGTGTTTTATTGGTATTAGGAGTATTGGAGGCTATAAATACATGCTTATAGCCTCTAGCAAACTCAGTTTTGATTATTATTTGGTTTTCTCAATAAGAATACTCAGAGTTGTGTTTCTTCATTACTTTTCCTTAAATTCATAGATAGCATCTATTGATTTGAGAAGGTTTCTTTGATTCTTGTGATAGTCTCACAATCTTAGAAATATTTATCCCTTCTACTTCTTGTTTTCTTGTTCACTACAATCCTACGCTGCATCACATAGCCCTTATGCCTACCATGAATCATGTCAGCTCAGCACGTGAGCAGACTTTTGTCTTGTCACTACCCCTCGCATAGCCGCGGAAAGGGCCAATTATGCAAAAAGAGTCCTTGGGATGAGAAGCGCAGCAGGATCAGTTTCACCTTATTGATTGTCTTGTTAATTCAAACAAATGTGGTACGTAAGGAATACATATATATACAAACTAATTAATCAATTATTAGGAAAATTGGTTAATTAGTGTAACACTCTACTAAATAGCATTATTCAAAAAGTTTATATATTTTAGCAACATAACAGATTTGATGGAATAACCATTTATATAAGAGTCATCAACAAATCCACACAGCAATAAATAATAACATATGTCTGTATCCAGTCCCAAGCTAGGGAAAAAGAAAAGATAAATATTACAAGGTAAAGGTAGCATGCATAAGACACAAATCTGAGGACTAGCAAACTCCAGTTCTCTTGCTCGCCACAAATCGCCTCCAGGTGTTAATTACCTCCTCCTGAGTCTCTCTTACACTCTTTTCAACGCGCTTTCTGCCTCCATTGCCGTCTTGTGTCTCATCAACAGTTGTTGTGACATGAGCAGCTTTGGCGGAGACATGGCTGGAGGGGACTTCATCCATCTCCTTCAAAACTCTGTCTATGTCTGTAACAAGTCTCTCAGCCAGAGTCCGGCTGAAATCCTCTCGGATAACTACCCGAAGGACGGCGATGTGTTCGGCATTGGGCGGCATAGTGTAAGCTGGGACGATCCACCCGAACCTTCTCAAATTCTCTGATATCTGAAACACTGTGTATTTGCTACTGTCTTTCAGGGAGAAGGCTACCAGGGGCACTCCAACATCCTTGGAGACAATGTCAAATCGCCCTGTTTTCTCTATTCCTTCTTTCAGCATTCTGGCATTCTCAGTGCAGTTTTCCATGATATTTTTGTAACCCTTACACAAACAAGATCAACACAATTATGATATAGCATAAAAAGGTATTTCCTGACCAAATTATAAGCAATCTAAACTATTTCCAGACAATCAATGTGCTAAATCAAGCCACGAAGGAATTTTTCAATCCTTCTAAGGCTTGGAAATTAAAATGGAAGCAGAAAGTACCTCAAAGCCCAACCGTATAAACTGGTAATATTGAGCAATTATCTGACTAGAGCCTGCCAGGATTGAACATGTTACAATAAAAAAAATAAAAAATAAAAAAAAGGAAAGGAAGGAAGACGAATGATGAGGAAAGCAGATTCATTAGACTTGTTACAAAAAATCCAAAATCTGCAAACCCTTTGCTTGTTTATAATGATTTTTACAATGATAACTTGATAAGTTAACAAGACTGCCTAAATTTATGAAGGTTACGAAGTGTTAATATGTAAATAAAATGATTACATTTTTCTTTCTTTCTATCGGCTTAAATTGTTTTGGATAAATGATTATTTAACATGATATTAGAGCAAAGAACATGAGTTCGGACACTGACTTCACAGTTTATTCTTAACTCAATTAAATATTTTACGTATTGATTAGCCTCACTTGTTGATGTAGAGTTCGAGTCCACACGTGAGAGAGATAAATCAACCACTTCCTATCACAGCTTAAACTAATGCACATACAGCAAATCCCTCTATGCATGAAAATAAATCCACCATTTCCTGTGGGTATTACCTTTCGAGAAGTTGAGGGTGAATGTGGGTTGATCAGATCCAAGATAGTTGATGTGAAAGACAAGCTCATCAGGCAGATCCTCTTTACTTCTCCAAATAACCCAGCCAACACCAGCGTAGACAAGCCCATACTTATGACCACTAACATTTATGCTCTTCACCAAGGGCAAGCGGAAATCCCACTCCAGCTCAGGGTGAAGGAAAGGGGCTATGAACCCTCCACTGGCAGCATCAACATGAATTGGCGTGTCCCACCCTGTCTCCTTATTCTTTTTGACAAGCAGTTCATTTAGGAGCTTCACATTCTCAAACTCTCCTGTCAAGGTTGATCCAAGAATTGCTGCAACACAGATGGTGTTCTCATCTACCATCTCTGCTGCCTTCACAGGATCCATCACATAATATCCCTCTGACAATTTTACCTCCTTCAGCTCCACCTCAAAGTACCTAGCAAATTTCTCCCAGCAAACCTGTGGACCATATAATTTTTAGGTAATTCACCATTCATATATATACTAAAATCATCTTAGTGGTTGCAACATTAAAAAACAAAATCATCTTAGAAACATCTAGTTCCACTCATACAAAAATAGATTCTATATAGCCCTATATATTAGGTAAAAGAATCAAAAAACAACTAGATATATAATGCTCATGAATGAATGATATGTCATATGTGTTAGAATATTAATTAAATGATTAGATTCACAGTTTCTTATCAGCTTCAGTTTTTATAAGAATGATGACTTAACATGATATCAAAGTAGACGTTCTGAATTCGAACCCTATATTTGTAATTCACGTCTTATTTCTTATCATTTTAAGTAAGAGGTCATGAGTTCGAACCATATCTTTGTAGTTTATTTTTTATTTCAATTAAATATTTTATATATTCTGTCTCACTTATTAAGAGAGAATGTTAGAATATTAATAGCTTAAACTTTTGAGATAAGTAGTGATTTAATAATTACAATCATTGCTAAACAAAGTCTAATCCCAATAGAGAAGGGTCTAGGTGTTAATAACTTGACCATACTATCCAGGGCTTAATCTTTCTTCTTTCTGTACAGTGATAATTGAGGTAGATTTGAACCAGAAAAATGCACTGCACACTAAATAATAGGATCAACAAAGACTGCAATTTTCAAATATTTTAGTAGTTTAAAATATTAGTAAAGCCAGAAAGTGAAACCCACCTGCACATTGGCTCCAGTGACAATGTTAGGCTTATCATATGGTTTGCCCTCTAATTTTCTCCTCGCCTGCCACTTCCTTTTAAAAGCTAGACCTGCCAGCATTATTGCCTCTGATGATCCCACGGTACCCACGCCAACAGCAGTCTCAGTTTCCCCAAAAGGAGCATTGAAGAGGTGGGCTATCATATTCACACACCGGTTCTGCAGAATTATCAATCTTTTGTGATTAAGAGATGAACATTTAGACTGATCAAATGCATATATCTCAACTTAGAAGAAAAAAAAATGCATATATCTCAAAACTTTCAAAATATAGGCCCAATGTGGGTTTACTTTTCTGGGATTTTGTTTAAAATTGCACTTTTTATCTATGAAATCCTAATACCAAATGCATCCTAAGAGCTATAACATGTCCAACCAAGAACCCTATAGTTCTTGACACCAATTGAAAATTCAGTTAGTAAATCTTACATATGCAGAAAAGGTTTGAGTTGATTCCCTGTAACTAGCATTTATTTCAACTACAATTCCTTCAACCAGTTTCATTATTAAGTCCCAAAGACCAAATTATTATTTGGGTTAAATTATTAAATTATAGAATATAAACTATAGGACAAAAAAAAAAAAAAAATGATGTGTCAGGTTTAACCAAATATTTTAGAGAGTAGTCCTCCCAACATGAGTCCTCCACCTGCAAACCTGATAACTATTGAATATTTTCTTTTTTTTATTTGATACGCTGGATTGAAAATGTCAATCTTTCAAAATCAATGATTACATTATTTTGGAGAAATTATTAGGTACACTCCCCCACTTGGGGATTCATCCAACAAAACCAATAGAGGTCCCCCCACCTAACCTAAGCCATGGGCCTTATTGGTCACCGATATATATAGAAGCCGTCCGGGAAAGTATGATCACACAATTCTACGCTGGGTAAAGATATTGACCACGCCTGGCGTGCATCACAAAAAATTTTTTTTTTTTATTATTTTATTATTATTTTATTATTTTAATTTTTTTGAAAAAAAAAAAAAAAAAAAATTTGTGCCTGGCGTGCTTCACTGTTGAAGCACGCCAGGCGTACTCCCAATCACGACTTCTACGCTTAGAAAAGAACAAAAAGAATTATCTAGATTTGAAACCATAAAGCAAGAACAAACGACAAAAAAAAATAAATAAATAAAACGATAAGGCTACTTTGAAAGGTGACAGTTACTCT
>NC_081546.1:24612171-24617922 GCF_901000735.1 Corylus avellana
TTATTTTTTGTATTATAATGGACATGTACTAAAATTTTCAGTTATGTGGATTGTTTACCCTCTTCATTGGCTTGAAGGCATATAAAACGAGAGTATAAGTAGAAACTAACAAAACGGTTATAAATAAATCTAAAAAAATCAATTAAAGAGTGTTAGTTCTTGTGTTGGATTAATTTAGTTCCAAAATGCAGATGTTACTGTTCATAGGCTTAAACACTGATATAGAATGCTCAGAATCCAATTTCCACCGTTCATAATGTAGATTCATGTGTCATGAACGTCTCTGCAAAATTTCAATTCAATCAGACCACAAACGCCCATCGATCGGAACTGTTGATCAAGACTGGACAGCATTTTTAAAATGCTGTTTTTTCCCACTGCAGGCCATGTCCAGACACGGTGATAGGCTGTCCGGACAGGCTTTCCAGAAACTCTATTTTTACTCCAAAAGGCCCTGTCCGGACAGCCCATTAACCTGTCCGGACACCCGGTACCTATTGTGCCCAAAAACGTGTTTTTAGTGGGCCTAGGTCTAGGGTTTGATATGCTGATATATATAAATCATTATAGAAGAGAGAGGCACGAATTTTCACCCCAGAGAGTTTGTTGGGGGCTGTGCTAAGAGAGATCATATGTGGTGAGGGTTAAATTGAATCTCTTAGAATTTTAGTTATTCCTTTGATAAATCTACAGTTGAGAAGTCTATCGGAGTTTTGGTAAAAGGAAATCATATAGAAGAATTGTACCAGATGTTCTAGAAAGGGCTACTGCGGTAGAAGTCAAGTGGGTCGTTTGTCGTGTGCAAGGAAGTGTCAATTGCAAAGGTTTTGTAATCCTTCTTGTATTCCTTATTCTTCTTATAGTGGATTGATTTCCTGGATTTTGCTGCCCCGGAGAGGTTTTACATTTAGAGAGTTTTCTAAATGGTTTCCTCTTCGTAACCAAATATCTGTATTCTCGAATGCTCATTACATATCTGTATTTGGTTGAATATTAACTGTTAAGTTAGATCTTATTCTGCATAATCTTTCTGAAACACCTAGACATTTGAATAGGTGTCATTTGGAGTCGTATATATATTTTTCAATTGATATCAGAGTAGGTTCACTCTGTGAAGGGATTAAATTCCTGAGTGTGATCCTATATACTTTCTAGATGTCCCAAACCCTTGATTGTTTCGAAACTATTGATAATACTTTTTGTGAAACTATTATGTCTTCTGATAAACAATATTATTCTGCTTGTGATTCTGATAATGAAATTGATTTTCAGAAGACTTATAATTTGTTGTTTGTGAAATTCTTTGAGCTACAAGTTATTAATTCCAAGAATCTAAAGAAACTCAGAGAGGCTGAACATCATAAATATGAGCTAATTGGTGAATTGAGTGATTCTTTTGATTTGTGTAAAACATTGAAATCTGAAAATCATGATCTTGCTAATAAAGTTGAGTCATTAAAGAATGAATTAAAGGAGTCCAAAACTCTATTGGAAAAATTCTCTAATGATAATCTTGACAAAATTTTGCATACCCAAAAATTTACTTGTGATATACCCGGGATTGATTTTGACAAGATTATTGCTCCTTCCTCTAACCTTGCTTCTTCTTCCATGAAAGTTTTTGTTGAAACAGAAAACTTGGAAGAGCCATTGGATAAAGATAAGCTAGCTAGTTGCTGTTCACTCTTCAAAAAGAAGAGGAAAATAAGTCTTAAAGAAAAAGAAGAAAATAGCCACTGCGACCTCAAGAGGTAAGAAGGGTAAGAAAGGTAAGTACTTTCGTGCTGGGCACTTTTTACCTAGAAGCAACTCCAACATTGTTTGCAAGGAACCAACATTCTCAAAGGATCATATGCATCCACACACACAACATATCAACGGTATACATAAAACGTTTGCCTTGCAAGCACAGAGCTTACTCAAGGCAAAGTCTCTTTCACTTCAAGCTTACAAGAGCTCAAAAGATAAACAACAAACAAGAAAGCTTTACACACTACAATGTTTATTGTCTGGAAGATGGAGGATGGAGGAGGAGGGGAGGGGTTTAGTTTTTAGGATGCACATAAGCATAAATGGTGTAGTAGGTCTGCAAAAATGTAAGCACTAAGAGCACAAACCCAACCAATGCTGAAATCAACAACCATGGCTTTCCAAAATACTCGCGCTTGAAGCTCATCCACTGCCAATTGCCCCAATTCAACCTTTTCCGATAATACTCGTTTACATCTCCAAAAATGTCCAACAAAAAAAAGTCATCATTGTCACCAAAATCGTCCAATGAAAAATAGTCATTATTGTCACGACGATCTTTATAAATAGAGGAATGATAGGGACCCAACTTTTTTGCCCAACAAAAGTCCAACTTTTGCCTTATTTATTTTTTAAAAATAAAATAAAATAAAAAATGAAAAAAAAATGTTTGAAGCAACCCTATCTATTTTTTGTCTTTCTTTTATTTGGTATTTTTAAAAAAATGAAAATTGGTATTTTTTTCATAATAATGTCATTTTTTTCAAGAAAATGTCATTATTATGAAGAAATGCCAAAAATAGATAGGGTTGCTTCAGACATTTTTTTCATTTTTCATTTTGTTTTTTTTAGAAAAAAAATAAAGGGTAAAAGTTGGACTTTTGTTGGGCAAAAAAGTTGGGCCTTTAGCATTTCTCTTATAAATAGAGGTCAAGTCCTTGCCCAAGTTATTTATGAATTGTGCAGCCTCGGCGTCAGTCCCAAAATAATTGTCAATGACTCGATGGTCACAAAGATAGTCAACGTCCCTAGCAGTGTTGACAAGGCAGTCCAGCAACATAGCGTAATTCGAAAAGTATTTGGAAATGTTGCACGACTGCTCAAATGCCACGCAGTTCACTAGCAACGAGCACATTGAGTCGTCGAGAATTATATCGGGCATCTTAATCACACCGTTCTTGAATTTCACATCCAAGAAGGTGTCCGCTGTATGCCGATTGACCTTAATCCCCGCACGACGTAGCTTCGTGACACAGGGAATTGGATTGAATGGTCTGATGCGTGTTCTTGAGATTTCCGAGCTTTCTTTAGTAGAACAACGTGAAATCAATATCAACCGAACAAGGTCCAGCAAATGCAACCATTCGAGCGAATGATCAGGCATATTTCTGAATTTTGGTGTTCGGTTATGCAAATGCAACAATCCGAGCCAATTAGGAATATTTCTGGATTTTGGGATGTCCCATATGGAGCAAAGAAAAGTCATGGCCATATCGGACAATGAGTGCACAAAGGGGCTAATATCACTGAAAATTTTATATACCGTGTTCAGAACACAAGACGGGATCTGATTCTCAAGCAGGAGCAAGTCCCCGTATATCTTGGGTAATATTGCCCTATCTAGCCTGAAGATACCGACGTCGTTCAGGACCATTTTAGCTTCATCTAGCTCTAGCACTTTCTCTAGCTCTGGAAGTAGATCTCGATAATCCATTTCAGCTATAGATAGAGTCCTGATAAAGAACATTAATATAAAATAACCATCAACGAGCATCATTTGAAGGAGCTCATGGCTACTGAATTTGTTGGTTTCGGATTCGGAATAACACTCCCTCACTTCCTTTTCAAGTGGACCTAATTCTATCAAGCACTCCTCTAATTTTCCATTTCTACTCTCCATTAAGTAGGAGAGCCACCGCCACTTGAGCTCCTCCATCATCTGGAGCCGAGGCTTGCCGTGGTGGTAGGGCCCGAGGGCGACCACCTGGGGCTCGATCGACTTACCATTTATTTTCTTGAGCCTCTTAGGAAGCCTGAAGATGCAACGCTTTTCATTGGTTCTTGTTTCAGGAGGCAATGTTGGTGGGCGACTGTTGGAGAGCCTGTCTCTAATCTTGGCTAGGAGGTCCTCGTTGACTCTCAGAATATCAACGACGTAAGTAGCTTCTTCCATCACGTTTCAGACTCTCAGCGATTTTCTTCGTGGATTTTGGTCTTGGGGCGTGACCTTGTGAAGTTGAAGCTGGGGAGTGGCGCTGTGTTAAATGGAGGATTTATGTGGGCCCTGGGGTTGAGGGGAAGAACATGTTAGTACGTACTGCTATCATTTCTCTATTAACAGTATTGAAAAAAAAAAAAAAAACAATGAAAGATTATATTTGTATCCTATTAGCCGTCTCTCTCCACATCTGTAACTGTAACTATACCTCTCGTTTGCTTAATTATATCTCTCTTTTAACAAAATTACATGGCCATGTCACCCGTGTGTGTATGCATGTGAGAATAATAAATCCCAGAAAACAAGCAAAGAAGCGCAAGGAAGATTAATGGAAATAGAGTTGTAGAATAAAAAGAATAACTATAAACAAAATCAAAGTTACAACCTAATTTACATACTTGTTCTGTTTGATGCTGAATTCCCACTACAGATCGAGTTGCAAAACTGCGTCAATGGCGTACCAACTGAGACGGTTAGTCCCTGCATGGGGTTGAGGGGAAGAACATGCATGTTATTACGTACAGTTACCATTTCTTTATTAAGAGTATATAAAATAAATTAAAAGCCATTAAGGCAATGAAATATTATATTTGTAAAACGAATCCAGTGTGTAAAACGAAAAAAAAAAAAAAAAAACAAAACAAAGAGAAACGAAGCCATTAAGGCAATGAAAATTTCTAGACAGACAGTTTGTTTAGTATTTTAATACCTTGGCCCCTGCTCTTCTTCCTCCTGGACCTCCTCTTCCGAGTTCCACCTTCTAGCTTCGTCGATATATAGTTTTTTGCTCTGCCTGTTCTTCTTCTTGTTGGTAGTTTGGGAATAAAGTTGAGCTTGAGATTTTGGTAATTCGGGAATGCGTGTGATGAGAGGTAAAGTGCAATGGAATCCAGTTGCGGAGAAGTTCAGGTGGAATTAAAGAATGTGTTTTATATGTTAAACAGTTAAAAGTCTTGGCGTGTTTTCCGATTTAGGTAGGAATCGGATCCTCTCCATTTAAAAGTCATTCTCTCCGTTTCCTCTCCATTAACGGCAAAATTGGAAAACAAAATCAGAGCCGGAAATACAAAGCAAGGAATAGGAAAAAAGACAAACCAGAGGCTAGAAGGTGCCGATGACCCACACCCAAGAAAGATGGCACAATGTAGCGAAACTTTTTTTATGTCGTTCAAATTCCATTAAAAAAAAATAATAATAATTATACAGTAATTATGACTCTTAAAATAACCATTTAACTTGTGAATAATTATTATTAAATTTTAATCAAATGGTAATTTTAAAAGCCATTTCATTTTTATTTTTTATTTTTTGGAAAGAAACAGGTATGTGACATGAGAAGAACTATTACAATTACTCTAATTACATGCTTAATTACATGTGTCAGTTGGTCAAAGAACTGTAAAAAAAATTCTCTTCAATTGAACCAGCCAATCCTTTGTATGTAATTTACACCACGGAGGGTTGAGATAAAGGCAAATTTAGTTTAAATATAGTTTAGTTGTTAATTCAAACAAATGTGGCAGGTAAGGAATATATATATACACACACAAACTAATTAATCAATTATTGGGAAAATTGATTAATTAGTGTAACACTCTAGGTACTAAATTAGCATTATTCGGAAAAGTTGATATGCTTTAGCTAGCTACATAACAGATTTGATGAAATAACCATTTAGTATAAGAGTCGTCAACAAATCCACACAGCAATAAATAATAACATATGTCTGTATCCAGTCCCTAGCTAGGGAAAAAGCAAAGATCAATATTACAAGGTAGCATGCA
>NC_081546.1:24618022-24621857 GCF_901000735.1 Corylus avellana
GAAATTGATGAGAAAATGAAAAGAACAGCAGAAAAATGATCCAGAAGGAAATTGGATATTTAAACTCGATTCAGGACAACATAATGAGGCGTGAGATCTCTAAAGTTAAAAAAATAATAATAATAAATAAATAAATAAATAAAAACACAAACAAATTGTTAACAGGAATTCGATAAACAATGATGAAGAGTTTCCAGGATCCTGAAATAATGGATTACTTCTTCATGTGCTGATGTAGTCAATGAAGCCTTCCTCGGAAGACAAAATGCCCCAGCTAGAAACACATGATTGGCTTATCTCTCCTTGCTGACACCTTGCCTCCTAAACCAGAATTGCAGACCAGGATCTGTCAATATAACGTTTAAACCACTCTCAACACAATCTCTAAACTATAATAGAACTTTAAGGGAATTACCAATTTTGAGAGAATACAAGATAAGATCACAGGCAGTTAGGCCAGAATAACACCTCCAGCAATAAAACCATTCGGCATGATGAGGCAGTCAATCGTTTATTGCAGGGTTAGAGCTCACTGGAGACAGCTTTTCAAAATCCATAGCTCAATAGCAGCCAAGAATTCTTCTATAATACAAATGAGGATTCATTACTGCTTCACACCTATATTTTCCTAAGAGGTGGCACTAGCATTGTGAAAATGAGCTCAATACACAAAGACACTGCAGAAATGGTAGACGACTTATTTTAAATCCTATTACTTCCCTCTCAAGCTCATGCTCCTCCGCTTCTGGTTCAGTGCAATACGTCTTGCCATAGCAGGATTGTAGAACGTTCTCATATGCTCTGAAAGCCAAAGGATAGCACGAAGATCACCAATGACAGAAAGCTGCATAAAAAATGAATCAAACGTCCAATATGGCAATTTCATTCCCTTGTTTACCACGTCATCCAAAAGCAAACAAGCATCTTGAACCTTGTTGCAACAAAAAAGCCCATCAATCATCAAGCAATAAGTACCAGCGTCCTGTGCACAGCCCCTCTTATCCATCTCATTCCATGCCTTGATTGCCCCATCAGGATCTGCCATCTCAAAAAACATTGAAATCAGCATATTATATGTCTGCACACTAGGCACACAACCCATCTCAAGCATTCTCCCATAACGCCTAAGCGCTTCATCACTCTTTTTATTGTGACAAAGGACCTTGAGAAAACAGTTATACGTGACGATATCAGGCGGGTAACGTTTATTTCCCATCTCTTCTAAGAACTTGTAAGCTTCCTCAATCTTGCCGGCCAAACACATCCCTTCAATCAGATCCTTGTATGTCGAAACATCGGGAAGGAAACCACTGTTTATCATGTGCCCCAAAAGTTTGAAGCATTCCTCCATTCTATCATTCTGGACGAGACCCAATATCATGACTGAATAAGTTTTAGCAGTAGGTGAAGAAATCGTAGAACCTTTCGTTCTCATGAACTCAAAGAGTTCAGCTGCTTCTGTCACCATCCCTGCTCTGCAAAAGGTGTCAATAGCAGTATTGTACATAAAATTATCAGGCGTATGACCCAATTCAATCATTTCCTCCAGTATCCTCATTCCTCGAGTCGGGTTTCTAACTCTACACCACCCAAAAAACAATATGTTAAACGTACCAGCATTAGGCTTAACCTTGTTCTTCACCCTCTTAAACATGGTTTCAGCATCCTGGACCAGACTGCACTTGCACAAAGCATCCAACATCAAGTTAAAGGCATTGATCTCCGGCTACATCTTCACCCTTATTCTCTTCTTCTGGGCAAATTTATGCAAATGGGTCAGATGCTTTTCGGTGTACTGTCTCAGAATTTTCAACAGAACCTCAATAGGAACCGTACTCTTTTCACGCCACTTCATGTAATCCAGTAAATCGCAAACTATCCGAAACTGCTTCACCTTGTACTTTGTACCAGACAGCATGTCAATCATCTCATTATACGCCTGAGGCTCGTGGTCATAGTTTTCTGGATTCCCCGCCCAAGTAAAGAATCTAAACGCTATTTTCTCCTCAAACCGAAGCCTGTGAAGAACCTCAACTACTAATTCAGTTGTCAATTCTAAACCAACTTGCTCAAGAGCCTTCTCCATATTATCATATGGATTAGAGTTATCAATAACAGCATTGTACAACTTATCAGCACCACTTTCTAAACGTTTATCCTTTTTCTCAACATCTTTCACACTATAATCAACAGTTGGGCACAGTGGGACACTTTCTGAACAAAAGGGCCGCGCAGCGACCTTGAATGCGGCAATGGGATTCAAACAAAATGACAGTTTGACTGAACCCAAACAAGGTGTTTGTAGTAATGACGCAGAGACAATAAAGTTGGGAACACGACTTGTGGGTGCAATGGGTGGGTTTATATTAAAACTACAGAATGAGAAATGGAAAGGAGGGTTTCTAGCTCTGACTCTAACAGCACATAAATGTTTACAGAGCCTCCTCATAGGCAAATGGAGGGACTTTTCTTATTAAGAGATGATTGTGGGAGGTTTGGTTTGAGGGGAAGAAAAGGGAGAGAGGAGAAGTAGTAGGGAGGAGATTACCAGGCGGTGATGGGCAGCGGAGTTGCGTCTTCTACTGACTTTGGCTTCGCTCAGTGAGACCCGCTGAAATTGAGCAGACGGCAGCAAGCCATGACGACAGGGGCGAAAGTATATGTTGGAATATTTTTTTTATTTTTTTATTTTTTTTTATATGCAATACAAAAGGATCACACGGAGGGGGAAGATGTAGAATAATTTTCATATTAACCAGTGATTTATTTATTTATTAAAAAAATTCTGTCGTCAATTTCTAATTTTATTTGGTCTATATTGCCAATTTGATCGCATCCTAATTTCTTTATAAATACCATCTAATTTAATTATAATTGCATTTAATATTGGCCTTTAACAATGGTGCACGTAGGTCTCTAATTTACCTAAATTTCACGTAACTTCCTCAAACTATTATCACATTGTTAATGTTCCTCAAACTACTAGTTGTATCAATGATCTCTTTAAACTACTGAAAAATGTAAATTCCTTATCACTATCTCTCCCTCTCAACTCTATCACCCGCTCATCATCACTGTCGAAATCCTATTTTGCAATCTCTCCCATTGTAGTCTCATCGCGAAGGATTGACTACCATAAAAGGGTATGTCATTGTGTTGGACATGAGAGTTTATAATATCATCATCGTCTAATCTAATGGACAGGTAGTTAAAATATTATTTTTTTTGTATTATAATGGACATGTACTAAAATTTTCAGTTATGTGAATAGTTTACCCTCTTCATTGGCTTGAAGGCATATAAAATGAGAGTATAAGAAGAAACTAACAAAACGGTTATAAATAAATCTATCAATTAGAGAGAATTTGAATCAAGGTCTTAATTGAACATAATTATATATTATTAATTATTCACACTTGTAACTAGTATCATATCATGTGACACTTGATCTTTCACATTCACAAAAACACAAAAACAAAAAATCCTTTCTTCTGTTTTGTTTTCTCCTAAACATTGTAACTTTGAACATCCAATACCTAACAATCCAATAACATTGTGTCTCTATATAAACACTTCTTTGGAATTTTGGAACTAGGGCATGAAAATTATTCTGTTCTCTGAAAAGACACCTTAGATGAGAGTAAACTTCACCTCATCTGCAATGTATTTTGTTGTTGTTCTGACATTTTATTGTTTTTTTAGTTCCTTAATTTTATTAGCTTGTATAATTTTTGTTGTTAGTGTAAGTTTATGATGCAATTTATTTTTTGTGATGTTTATCCTAGCTAGGGTATATATCTTATAAATCCCTGAGTCAATGCGCCAAAACAACAAA
>NC_081546.1:24621957-24628013 GCF_901000735.1 Corylus avellana
AACAGATATTATAAACAGACATAAATGTAAAGCCTATAAGTCCATTCAAAGGCATTATGTCAAGCTTGGTGTAATATCAGTATACCAATAATATAATAAAAACATTGGAAGGAAGTGTCCATATAAATCTCAAATAGGGATAACCTTTGAGATAAAAAATTGAATGAAAGATTCAATACAAGTTTATATATGGTTATTACTTATTATGTAAAAACCATTAATTGTAAAATGGGTGTGGACTATATTCTTAACTATGGATAATTAATGTTATTTGCTTAAATTACATAGCAAATAAAGTCACCACTAGTATGTCGTCAATTAGACACATATGGTAAAAATGTACAACCATATGAAATAACATAAGTGTGCACACATCAAAGAATGTTATGATCTGATTACTGTATGTAAGCACTAGTAGATAAGTAGTTGACATGTTTTATGGTACCAAAGGTAATCATATACAACTAGAGTTTATTACCAATTATAATAGCATGATCAAGTGGGAGATGTTGGTGCATAGGGTGATCACACTATTTTAAGTGTGGTCATTCCCACACCTGATCAATCATATAGGAAGGTAATAATTAATTTCGAGATGGTAATCTGATAAGAGGACATAACTCTTAGTTAAGAGTTGTGATAAATAGAGTCCCATGAGAATACTTTTACGTAACAATTCTCATTGTATGTACGTTTGTTTGTCATATTCTCTTAGTCTTCATTGGATTTTCATCCTAACGCGAGAAATCCATCCCTGCATATGGTATGAGTGTATTTTTGCTACCAAATTCTTTGTGTTTGAAATTAAAGTTTCTTATACAAAAATTTTGGTGGGGACATCAAGATAAGTCACAATGCATTGGATGAGCTGGAGTCGTATGGATAAGTCTAAAACTGATGGAGGGATGGGGTTCCGTGATCTTAGAAGCTTCAATAAGGCTCTTTTGGCAAAACAGGCATGGCGGTTATGGCATACACCACATAGTTTCCTTTCTCAGATAATGGAAGCTAAATACTATTGGGGTAGCAATTTTCTAGATTCCAAGCTTGGCAACCAACCTTCCTTTGCGTGGCGCAGTAGCCATAGTTCTTGTGGATTGCTTAAGGAGGGTTTGATATGGCGGATTGGAATGGGTTGCAAGTTAAAATTTGAAAGGATAAATGGCTACCCCGTCCCTCTACTTTTATGGTGCAATCGCAGCTGATTTTGCTAAATCCAAATGCAACCGTCAAGGAACATATTGATGAAGAGACAAAATGGTGGAATATTTCTTTGTTGGAAAATTTATTTTCTAATGAGGATGTTCAGGTGATTATGTCTATGCCGGTCAGTGTATCTTCTCAAGAAGACAAGCGTATTTGGAGGGGAACTAATAATGGAGTTTTCTCTGTGAAAAGTGCTTATTATATCCAAAAGAAGGTGGAAGCCTTAGGCGTTGCAGAAAGTTCTTCTAAGAAGGGGAGCTGTACCGTGTGGAGAAACATATGGGGTTTGTCAATCCCCAACGTGGAAAAAAATTTCTTATGGCGCGCTTGTCATGAGATTTCACCTACACGGAAGAATCTGCATCGGAGGAAAATTATTGATGATCCATTGTGTGCCATATGTGGTTTAGAAGAGGAAACTGCACTTCATATCCTCTGGCAATGTTCCTCTGCCAGAGACGTGTGGTGTGTGGGGACTAAGAAACTACAAAAGAGTTCTTTTTTGTGGGCTGGATTTTCTGCATATTGTTGAAGCTGTCTTTGAAAATTGTTCTTTGGAGGAGATATTGCAATTTGTTGGAATTGTGAGGAGAATCTGGTTGAGGCGCAATGACGTGGTGCATGGGGGTGTTTTCCTACATCCCAATATACTCGTTCAGCGTGCTCATAAAGCCATTGAAGAGTTTACTTCAGCGATGAGGCAGGATGAGAGGGACCAACTATTAGCAGTTGTGCCAAGGTGTCAGAGGTGGACTGCTCCCCATGCAAGGTGGGTGAAAGTGAACTGGGATGCATCGGTGGAGAGGAAAAAAGGGTGGCTGGGTTATGGGTTTTTGGTGCGTGATGAGAAGGGGATGGTTATGGCAGCACAGTGTACAACAACTTTGGGCTACGTGGAACCAACACTAGCAGAGGCTGGGGCGGTTCTATTGGCAATCCAATTATGCAAGACACTAGGCTTCCATTTGGTTCACTTTGAAGGCGACGCTCAGATAGTGGTGGATGGGGTGAACTCATTGGAAAAGGATTGGAGCATAAAGGGGCTAATGGTGGAGGATATTAAATGTGAGCTTCAAACTTTCTCTAACTGGCGAATGTCTTTCGTGCGTAGGGAAGAAAACAAAGCAGCACATGTTCTTGCTAAGTTAGCCACAATGTCGATTGTAAACCAACAATGGATTAATAAGTCTTCTGATTGTATTCATGATATTATTTTAATGGAGCAACATGCTCTATCTTCGTGATATTTATTAATGAGAAGAAGTTGATTATTATCGTAAAAAAAAAAAAAAAAACTATGGATAATTAATGTTATTTGCTTTTTTTTTTTTTTTTTTGGTGAAACAGTTCAATTTTTTTTTTTATTGATAAATGAGCATAAAACTCAAACAACACATAGCAAAGCTCTGAAGTAACAATAGCAGAAGCTACGAGGTTACAAGCGTCGACATATTACATTTCACACTCATTCAAAACCCGCTAACCTATGACTAATTTTCAAATTAAACAGTTGATTTGCACCAAACAGATTCAAATCAAAGCATAGATAGCTCTTATTCCTTGGCATTGAGGGCAGAGAACCTCAAGCCAAAACTCATCCTCCTCAACCTGAAATCTAGGATAACGTTACCACTAGTATGTCGTCAATTAAAGTCACCATTAGTATGTCGTCAATTAGATACATAGCAAATAAAGTCACCACTAGTATGTCGTCAATTAGACACATATGGTAAAAATGTGCAATCATATGAAATAATTAACATAAGTGTGCACACATCAAAACAAAAATTTAATGTTATTTGCTTAGTCTCCATTGAATTTTCACCCTAACGAGAGAAATCTTTCCTAAATATCATTCTACAAAAATTTGCATAAATAAATTTATTTATTAAAATTAATCTAAAAATAAATTAATAATGCCGTATTAGCATTAGTAAGATGATGACGAGACTATATTATATATAGTATTACTCTATTACAAAATATCAATGGAAGGGGAAGGCCTAAACTATCGTACAAAAATAAGTAGTACCAAACCTGCAAGTTCCGGTTGGGGCTTCGAGGATAGCACCAAATCAAAATCATTTTTTCGATTATTTTTGTTAATGAGTGTACAAAGTACTAAGATTCATAGGAATACAACTCATATAGTATGGAAACTATTTCTTTCACTATAACTATTGACAATTACATTTTTTTTTTTTTTTCATCTTGACATTATGACTTTTCTAATAGATCCCAAAACATTGAGAAAATGCCACGATTCATAGGTGGCCATTTATGTGATTCTCGATCAACATCTTCTGCTAGAATGGTGATTAATCCCTTCATATCAAAAACTCTGAATTCCATCATTGATTGGTCGTTTTGGAAAATTCATTGCGACATCAACAAATATGTGCATAATCTTTCTAGATGGGCCGTCTCCACCCATCAAAGTAGAAGCATTCCCATTATTGAGTTGCCTCCAATTACTATTGTTGCTATTAGTAATATAAATCCTCCTAATTAATAGGTTGGGTGTTCGTGAAGTTGGTGGTGAAAATGGGGTTTGCATCCTCATATCTGTTATGTAGCTCATGCATATAAATTTTCCAGAGTAATAATATTTTAGCAAGAGTTTGAATTATTATTATATATATATATATATATATATATATATATATATATATTCCTTAACTGCCACATTTGTTTGAATTAACAACTAAACTAAATTTGTCTTTATCTCAACAATCGTGTATCCATACAGAGGATTGGCTGGTTCAATTGACGATAATTTTTTCTTAAAAAAAGTGCTAAATGGACAGTTCTTTATTTATTTAATTTTTTTGATGAATGAGTAAAGTTCATAAACAATACACATCAGCACTATACAAAGAAAACTTTAGAAAATCACTAAAACAACTAAACCAACACTAACAGAAAAACCAGATTCAGACACAGTAGAATCACACAAAAACTCCATCAAAACCCCCATAAACCACAAATAATTTCATTTCCTGTCGTTTTCTTGAACTTTCCTTTAACCAACATCCTCATTTTAACATCCCACTTTATCTGTTTGACAACCTGCTCCTCTGTTTTAGGCAGATCACCATGACGCAAAGCATTTCTATTCTTCCACAGATTATAAATTGCAGAAGCAAGAACCAAACAACACAGGTAAGACTTCAACATTTCACCCTTCCAATGCTGCAAACCAACAGACACAATATCAATCCAGCAAGTAGCTAGGAGGGTTCATCTCATTCCACAACTCCATAACCTGCATCCAAACTCTACTGCTGAAACCACACAAGAAAAATAAGTAGTGTCTATCTATGTTCAATTCCATACCGACAGAAAAAAAAAAGTACAATTCTTTGACCAAATGACACATATAAGCATGTAATATAAAATTTTCGCCAGGTTGGCCGAGCCGAAGTTTGTGCCATCTTTCTTGGGTCTGTGTCATTGGCATCTTGTCCTTATGGAATATTTGATCGACATAAAATTTTCCCACTTGTGGTTGTTGCCCCAGCCGAACATTGTGCCACTTTTCTTGGGTCATATACACCTTCTCCTTGGGGATCGCTAGCCCTTCGAGGTCACTGAGTTCTGACCATTATTTTGTCTTTACACTTTTATTATATTCCTTCCGTTTGTTGTTTTTCTTTTCTTTCTTTTTTTATACACACTGGACCCGTAGAGATTTGTTATAAAACTCCATACAACTCTTTTAAATTATCGAAAGAAAAGGATAGGAAGAGATAAAGAAATTTAATATTGTTGTTTGATATTGAAATTCAATGTATTATATCTTGACAATTATTCAAAGACATAAAGAAATTAAGGTTAAAAAAAAAGGCAATTATTTAGACGAAAGAAGATAGAAAGAGCCAAATCCACGAAGAAAATCGCTATTGCTGAAGGATGGAAATTGTGGAAGAAGAAGCTACCCACGTCGTCAATATTCCGAGATTCAACGAGGGCCTCCTAGCCAAGATGGAAGACAGGTTCTCCAAGAGTATTTACCCATCAACATTGCCTCCTGAAACAAGAACCACCGACAAGCGTTGCATCTTCAGGATTCCTAGGAGGCTCAACAACATAAACGGTAAGTTGCTCAAGCCCCAGGTGGTCGCCCTCGGGCCCTACCACTACGGCAAGCCTCAGCTCCAGAATATGGAGGAGTTCAAGTGGCGGTGCCTCGCCAAGTTTATGAAAAGTAGAAAGGGAAAATTAGAGGAGTGCTTGATAGAATTAGGTCTACTTGAAAAGGAAGTGAGGGAGTGTTATTCCGAATCCGAATCCGAAACCATCAACCTCAGTAGCGATGAGCTCCTTCAAATGATGGTCATTGATGGTTTTTTTATATTAATGTTGCTTGTGATCGCTGAAGTAAATCAAGATGAACAAGATCGAGATCTATATCGATTCGTCATCTACTATAACCCTATCAGCTCGCTAGATGTGGTAATATTACCCAAGATATACGGAGACTTGCTCCTGCTTGAGAATCAGATTCCGTCTTGTGTACTGAAGACTTTATATAGAATTTGCACTAGCTCCCATAAGTCCTTGTTGGTTATCGCCACGAATTTTCTTTGGTCCGTATCGGTCATCCCAGAATCTAGAAACATATATGATTCGCTCGAATGGTTGCATTTGCTGGACCTTGTTCGGATGATATTTATCTCACGTGCTCATAATAAAGAAATGCGGAGAACATACAATTACAAACCATTCAGTCCAATTCCCTGTGTCACAAAGCTACGTCATGCTGGGATTAAGGTCAATCGACATATGGCTGACAACTTCTTTGATGTAAAATTCAAGAACGGTGCGATTGAGATGCCCGATATAATTCT
>NC_081546.1:24628113-24629182 GCF_901000735.1 Corylus avellana
AAAATTAGATGATCCAGATTGATAAAAATTTCGTGGGCAATTTTTTAGTTATTGTTAGGAATCCTAATGTACAACGATAATGGGGATAAGACAGGTGCATCTCTATTCATCGAGTCGTTGTCGGTCTAGGCTTCATTTGGCGATAGTTGGCTCTAAAGGGTGATAAGTTCGAGACTGGTAGATGATGTGGTGACCTCCCATAATCGAGTTTTGTGTAAATAAGGATCTTTTCAGCAGGTCGATTTGAGAGGCTGGCATTTCGCCTATGTTATCCGAGTGTTGGGCTGGCCCACGTCCCAAGACTCCAAGCAAAAGACAAAAATGCTCAAAACAAATTTTTAAACTCTAACTACTCAGTAAGGTTCAAACAATTAAGAATCACACCAAAAAAAAAAAAAGATAAAAAAAAAAAAGAAGATAACTGTTAAGGATAAGATATATAAAATGTTATCCGAGGTCCACCAATAGAGAAGCAACCAGTGATGATATACATCACACGACACACGGGTGTGAATAAATAGTCATACATGTCCGTGTTTAATTTTTTTTTTTAATTAAAATATTAATTATATTTTATAATTAAAATATTAATTATATTTTATAATTAAATCACATGGCCGTGTTCATGTACGCCTGTGTGATGTATATCATCAATTGAGAACCAACATATTCAACGGTCACTACAAAAAAATATGTGTTTTTTGACGTGGCAAACAGTAACTTATGTTTGCCACGTCAAAAACTTTTGACGTGTCTAAGCAAGCACGTCAAAAAAAATTTTGTTGACGTGTCTTTTTTTACACGTCAAAAGTTTTTTGATGTGTGGAATTGACACGTCAAAAACTTTTTTTAATAAAAAAAAAATTAACAATAATTTTGATATAAACAAATATGCATTAACAAACAATTAATGTTAATTGGCATAAAAAATTAATTTTTATTGTCATTAGTATAAATTATAGTTTATTATCATTAGTATATATGTATGCATGCGTAAATTGATCAGTCTAGTAATATTAATATGATAGCTACCCATATTATTTTTATAAAAATATATAAAACATACTTG
>NC_081546.1:24629282-24648214 GCF_901000735.1 Corylus avellana
TCCTTGTTTTGCTAGGATTAGGGTTTTGAACGTCCCTATTCTGTGTTTTATTGGTATTAGGAGTATTGGAGGCTATAAATACATGCTTATAGCCTCTAGCAAACTCAGTTTTGATTATTATTTGGTTTTCTCAATAAGAATACTCAGAGTTGTGTTTCTTCATTACTTTTCCTTAAATTCATAGATAGCATCTATTGATTTGAGAAGGTTTCTTTGATTCTTGTGATAGTCTCACAATCTTAGAAATATTTATCCCTTCTACTTCTTGTTTTCTTGTTCACTACAATCCTACGCTGCATCACATAGCCCTTATGCCTACCATGAATCATGTCAGCTCAGCACGTGAGCAGACTTTTGTCTTGTCACTACCCCTCGCATAGCCGCGGAAAGGGCCAATTATGCAAAAAGAGTCCTTGGGATGAGAAGCGCAGCAGGATCAGTTTCACCTTATTGATTGTCTTGTTAATTCAAACAAATGTGGTACGTAAGGAATACATATATATACAAACTAATTAATCAATTATTAGGAAAATTGGTTAATTAGTGTAACACTCTACTAAATAGCATTATTCAAAAAGTTTATATATTTTAGCAACATAACAGATTTGATGGAATAACCATTTATATAAGAGTCATCAACAAATCCACACAGCAATAAATAATAACATATGTCTGTATCCAGTCCCAAGCTAGGGAAAAAGAAAAGATAAATATTACAAGGTAAAGGTAGCATGCATAAGACACAAATCTGAGGACTAGCAAACTCCAGTTCTCTTGCTCGCCACAAATCGCCTCCAGGTGTTAATTACCTCCTCCTGAGTCTCTCTTACACTCTTTTCAACGCGCTTTCTGCCTCCATTGCCGTCTTGTGTCTCATCAACAGTTGTTGTGACATGAGCAGCTTTGGCGGAGACATGGCTGGAGGGGACTTCATCCATCTCCTTCAAAACTCTGTCTATGTCTGTAACAAGTCTCTCAGCCAGAGTCCGGCTGAAATCCTCTCGGATAACTACCCGAAGGACGGCGATGTGTTCGGCATTGGGCGGCATTGTGTAAGCTGGGACGATCCACCCGAACCTTCTCAAATTCTCTGATATCTGAAACACTGTGTATTTGCTACTGTCTTTCAGGGAGAAGGCTACCAGGGGCACTCCAACATCCTTGGAGACAATGTCAAATCGCCCTGTTTTCTCTATTCCTTCTTTCAGCATTCTGGCATTCTCAGTGCAGTTTTCCATGATATTTTTGTAACCCTTACACAAACAAGATCAACACAATTATGATATAGCATAAAAAGGTATTTCCTGACCAAATTATAAGCAATCTAAACTATTTCCAGACAATCAATGTGCTAAATCAAGCCACGAAGGAATTTTTCAATCCTTCTAAGGCTTGGAAATTAAAATGGAAGCAGAAAGTACCTCAAAGCCCAACCGTATAAACTGGTAATATTGAGCAATTATCTGACTAGAGCCTGCCAGGATTGAACATGTTACAATAAAAAAAATAAAAAATAAAAAAAAGGAAAGGAAGGAAGACGAATGATGAGGAAAGCAGATTCATTAGACTTGTTACAAAAAATCCAAAATCTGCAAACCCTTTGCTTGTTTATAATGATTTTTACAATGATAACTTGATAAGTTAACAAGACTGCCTAAATTTATGAAGGTTACGAAGTGTTAATATGTAAATAAAATGATTACATTTTTC
Organism: Corylus avellana; assembly: GCF_901000735.1. NCBI lineage: Eukaryota > Viridiplantae > Streptophyta > Magnoliopsida > Fagales > Betulaceae > Corylus > Corylus avellana. The sequence goes on from NC_081546.1 coordinate 24,630,993, forward strand.
TTTCTTTCTATCGGCTTAAATTGTTTTGGATAAATGATTATTTAACATGATATTAGAGCAAAGAACATGAGTTCGGACACTGACTTCACAGTTTATTCTTAACTCAATTAAATATTTTACGTATTGATTAGCCTCACTTGTTGATGTAGAGTTCGAGTCCACACGTGAGAGAGATAAATCAACCACTTCCTATCACAGCTTAAACTAATGCACATACAGCAAATCCCTCTATGCATGAAAATAAATCCACCATTTCCTGTGGGTATTACCTTTCGAGAAGTTGAGGGTGAATGTGGGTTGATCAGATCCAAGATAGTTGATGTGAAAGACAAGCTCATCAGGCAGATCCTCTTTACTTCTCCAAATAACCCAGCCAACACCAGCGTAGACAAGCCCATACTTATGACCACTAACATTTATGCTCTTCACCAAGGGCAAGCGGAAATCCCACTCCAGCTCAGGGTGAAGGAAAGGGGCTATGAACCCTCCACTGGCAGCATCAACATGAATTGGCGTGTCCCACCCTGTCTCCTTATTCTTTTTGACAAGCAGTTCATTTAGGAGCTTCACATTCTCAAACTCTCCTGTCAAGGTTGATCCAAGAATTGCTGCAACACAGATGGTGTTCTCATCTACCATCTCTGCTGCCTTCACAGGATCCATCACATAATATCCCTCTGACAATTTTACCTCCTTCAGCTCCACCTCAAAGTACCTAGCAAATTTCTCCCAGCAAACCTGTGGACCATATAATTTTTAGGTAATTCACCATTCATATATATACTAAAATCATCTTAGTGGTTGCAACATTAAAAAACAAAATCATCTTAGAAACATCTAGTTCCACTCATACAAAAATAGATTCTATATAGCCCTATATATTAGGTAAAAGAATCAAAAAACAACTAGATATATAATGCTCATGAATGAATGATATGTCATATGTGTTAGAATATTAATTAAATGATTAGATTCACAGTTTCTTATCAGCTTCAGTTTTTATAAGAATGATGACTTAACATGATATCAAAGTAGACGTTCTGAATTCGAACCCTATATTTGTAATTCACGTCTTATTTCTTATCATTTTAAGTAAGAGGTCATGAGTTCGAACCATATCTTTGTAGTTTATTTTTTATTTCAATTAAATATTTTATATATTCTGTCTCACTTATTAAGAGAGAATGTTAGAATATTAATAGCTTAAACTTTTGAGATAAGTAGTGATTTAATAATTACAATCATTGCTAAACAAAGTCTAATCCCAATAGAGAAGGGTCTAGGTGTTAATAACTTGACCATACTATCCAGGGCTTAATCTTTCTTCTTTCTGTACAGTGATAATTGAGGTAGATTTGAACCAGAAAAATGCACTGCACACTAAATAATAGGATCAACAAAGACTGCAATTTTCAAATATTTTAGTAGTTTAAAATATTAGTAAAGCCAGAAAGTGAAACCCACCTGCACATTGGCTCCAGTGACAATGTTAGGCTTATCATATGGTTTGCCCTCTAATTTTCTCCTCGCCTGCCACTTCCTTTTAAAAGCTAGACCTGCCAGCATTATTGCCTCTGATGATCCCACGGTACCCACGCCAACAGCAGTCTCAGTTTCCCCAAAAGGAGCATTGAAGAGGTGGGCTATCATATTCACACACCGGTTCTGCAGAATTATCAATCTTTTGTGATTAAGAGATGAACATTTAGACTGATCAAATGCATATATCTCAACTTAGAAGAAAAAAAAATGCATATATCTCAAAACTTTCAAAATATAGGCCCAATGTGGGTTTACTTTTCTGGGATTTTGTTTAAAATTGCACTTTTTATCTATGAAATCCTAATACCAAATGCATCCTAAGAGCTATAACATGTCCAACCAAGAACCCTATAGTTCTTGACACCAATTGAAAATTCAGTTAGTAAATCTTACATATGCAGAAAAGGTTTGAGTTGATTCCCTGTAACTAGCATTTATTTCAACTACAATTCCTTCAACCAGTTTCATTATTAAGTCCCAAAGACCAAATTATTATTTGGGTTAAATTATTAAATTATAGAATATAAACTATAGGACCAAAAAAAAAAAAATGATGCGTCAGGTTTAACCAAATATTTTAGAGTAGTCCTCCCAACATGAGTCCTCCACCTGCAAACCTGATAACTATTGAATATTTTCTTTTTTTTATTTGATACGCTGGATTGAAAATGTCAATCTTTCAAAATCAATGATTACATTATTTTGGAGAAATTATTAGGTACACTCCCCCACTTGGGGATTCATCCAACAAAACCAATAGAGGTCCCCCCACCTAACCTAAGCCATGGGCTTATTGGTCACCCATATATATAGAAGCCGTCCGGGAAAGTATGATCACACAATTCTACGCTTAGAAAAGAACAAAAAGAATTATCTAGATTTGAAACCATAAAGCAAGAACAAACGACAAAAAAAATAAATAAATAAATAAAACGAAAAGAACCAAACGATAAGGCTACTTTGAAAGGTGACGGCTACTCTTAATTAAATAATTAAATTTATCTTTATAGAAAAATTATTTACATAAATTAGCTTACATTAGAATAAATAGTTATCAGTATTTTCAAAATAAACAATGTTAAACGGGCATTGCACTGTTAACTCTACGAGACCGAATTAAGATTCTCTCATGTGCATTTCAAGGATCTTAATTCGGTTTCACTGAAAATATTTAGTTAGTTATATTACAGATATTTTTATCCTATCAAAAAGTAAAAGAAAAAATAAAAATATTTTTTTAATTTAATTAACTAAATATTTTCCGTTTCAAATAAATGAGAGAAAATTCTGTTCTGACGAGACCCGGGTGTAAACCACTATTGCACCAGTATCCTAAACATAACATTGCAATCCACCCTTAGATTAACATTGTTAAATCCAATGGTCTAGGATAGTGGTGGAAAATTATTATTCCTTTCCAAAATAGTAGCTTCGAGAGGCAGCCAGCTCTCATCTCTAGATGCTTGTAAAAGAAATCAATTTAAAAAGCACAAATATAATTCCAAATTTTTCTCAGAAAAGGAGAGGGTGGAATTAAAATCTGAACCTTGAAAAAGCTGCATTTCTATTTTAGCCTGACAGATTTATAAACAAAAACAAAACAAAACAAAATATCCAATCATATATATATATATAAATATATGCAAAGCGATCTCGACCTGGAGCTCGGTGGTGACAGGGTATTCGTCCATATCAACGTAGTTCTTGTTGAGGGAGGCCATGATGAGTTTATCGCACTCCGGCTCCATCCACGTCGTCACAAACGACGCCAAATTCAGCCTCGGTATCCCGTCCAAAAGCAACTCGTCGTTTATGATCTGGTACGCCGCTTCCTTCGGTATCGCCTGCTCCGGCATCTTGAACCTGCACCAAAACCAAACACTCTCTCATCAATCAATCAATCATCATCATCTCATCATCCATTCACAACACACACACACACACACACGACGACGTTTCGGGTACTCACTTGGGAAGGGGCGTACGCACATATCTGGAAGCGAAAGTAGAGCAGATATGCTCGTCGGAGCCCGGCGTCGTCGTCGTTATCACCATTACTTTTTTTTCTTTTTTTCCTTTCTCTTGTTTCCCAAACAGATCCGGGGAATTCAATTCAGGAAATGAATTTCCTTGGTCTCTGAAGAAGCAAGGATATAGGAAGGGAGACACGTACTTATCTGTAGAGAAAGTGGTTGAGTAAGTTCCGCAGTAGTCCCCACTTGCACTCAAAGGTTTTAGTTCACCACCGACCAAAGCACCTACATTTGTGGGCATAGGATGCGTACGATTAATACTTTTTCTGTTTTTTTTTTTTTTTTTTTTTTTACGGGGAAAGAAGGGGTAATCAATTACTATTTCATTTAAAAAATAATTTAATTTTTTAGTTTTTTAATAATTTATGAATGGAAAGGCGGAGAATTATTATACTAACCACTAACCGCTTTTGATTATATATATATATATATATATATATATATGAAACGACGTCATTTTTATGTCTTAACATATATAAAAATATATAAATGATATCGTATGTAGTATAATATTATTATATCATTATAAAAATGACGTCGTCTTTTTTTAAAAAAATCTATATAAAAAAAAATGATTATTAAGGTTATTAATCACTAAGCGGAGGCAGTTAGTGAATTTTACTAACTGCCTAAGCAAAGGACTCAACAATTATAACCGTCTTTTTATCCTTATTTAATATGGAATCTCTTCCACGTATACAAAAGTGCCACTTCAGCGTGAAGTAAAAGAGCACGTGGCGTGCCAAGTACGCCCGTGCAAAATTTTTTTTTTTTTTTTTGCATTAAAATATTAAAAAAAAAAAATTTCTGCAAGCCGTGTACTCTGAATCACGACTCACCACTTCAAAGAGTGCTTTGATCAGTTTCAAATCATAGAAAGTGATTCTATAAATTAAAAGAAAAAAAAAAATTAAACCAACTTAATGAATGAGACTTAACATGAAAAATATTTAATTAAAATTTAAAGTTAATCACATAAAGACAGGGTTTAAATTATGTTATAATTTTGTGTTAAATCATCAAATTATGAATTTAATAAATATTTAATAATCATTTGAAGTGTTTCATTTACTTCAACAATTTAATATGTCAGAAGTTAGCTGAATAGTAAATTTGGCCATTTAATATATATATAAATATATTATATTAAATGCTTGTGCATTGAATTAATTTTTTTTTTTTTCTTAGCATGGAAGTCGGATGAAAATCAAATGAAATATAAAATTTGTTAAATCAAGCTTCTTCAGTCGATATAATTTTATTATTATTATTATTATTATATGAGAAGAAAAATATGAAAGAAGTGTAAGGATTAAGTAAAACTGAATTAGTACGAAAAAAATTGATGAGTGCAATCAACAACTAATATCGGAATCTTCTTCGTTTTTTCACTTCACCGTATAATAATATAAATTAATGCATAAAGCAAAAGCAAGCAGTGGTGGACCAAAATGATAACGAAATCCGCACTGCACTCTACACTCTACAGTTCTCCGCGTCCGCTTTTGTACTTTGCCAATTTTCGATCCGTGAGAACATTCCAGTATCTCTTTGAAATATATTCACTTTTATAATTATTAAAAAAAATTTCTCAATTTAGGATATTAAACTTCTAATTTTTTATAACGTCATTCATTTTTTTTCGTTAAAGTCTAACGATCGAGTCTCAAAATTGTCAAAATAACCCAAATATTTTTTTTTAAAAAAAATTATAAAAATTCAAGCATTGATAAGAATTTAACAAAATTTGCAAAAATACTCGTGCATGAATCTTTATAATTTTTTTTATATATAAAAATGAGTATTTTGAGAATTTTGACCGAATTTAAAGAAGAAATTGAATGGATGTGTGACATTACAAACAATTAAAAATTTGATACATTAAATTGAGAGATTTTAAACTTTAAAAATGACGTTGAAACTTGAAAGTAATGAGAGTTACTGGTGAAGTTAAGTGACGACAAATGTGTTGCAATTTGCAAATCTAAAATAAATTTGAACTTAAAAGAAAATTTGAACCTCCTTCACATTCACGTTTGAGAATGAACTTTCCTTTTATGATTTTATTCGGGTTGCAAAACCTCACTTTTGTAGCCCAACCAGACCAGCCGTGGGTCACGCCAGACCTACAATGGGTCTCGCCAAACCCACCAGCCATTTCTTCTTTCTCCTTCTTTCTCTCTTTTCTTTCTTTCTCTTGTTTTCATCAGGTGTATTTGGTTGTAAGTTAGGTTAGTGCACTTAGCTTAGGTGGCAATAGTTAATTGGGGGTTGCAAAAGTTGGGTTTTGCAGCACGACCGCATAATAGGGGCTCTCTACTTAGAATAATATCCTCTCAATTTCCTAGCCATTTTTATTTTTTTATTTTTGTAAGAAGCTATTTTTCAATTGAGAGAACTTCATTTATTATTAAATATTTTTTTTATTTTCCGTTACTTTGTAATTATATTCTTAAATTTAAAAAAATGTCAATTTAAAGTTATCAGTTACCATCTTTCAAAAATTTGCTACGATAATCTTTCGGTTCAAATGCAGCATTAAATACTTGTCTAAATTCAAAGTATTTTGTAATTTTATAAATATCTTAGAGGTATATTGAGGATTTCACTCATCAAATTTTGACAGGAGGATTGACATTGACATCAATCCTTCCTCAATTTTAAATCAATCAAATTGAAAACTTAAATCTTAAAAAATAAAAAAGAAAAAAGAAAAGCAAAGAGGACTTATTTGAATGATTGTTGGAACCTCTTGGTCGTGGTGCCTTTGGCCGGCAGGTGGCAATCCCATCGCTTTTCTCTTGCCGCTACCAGTTAGTGGTGTCATACCGATGGGGGGGCCGGGCCTCATTGATCGTCACTTTCCCCTGTTTTAGAGGTATCTGTGCCGACAAGGAAAATCTTTATAAAATCAAAAACAAATTCAATTACTCATCATTATTTCTCCCACATGGGCCAGATCCCACCACGACCAGCAATGGAGAATCAATTTCATGCAATCACTCTCATGTGAGAGGTTTTCTCACTCTCACTTGCTTGGGCGATTATCGGGTGAGATATGTTTCTTTGCATTCTAGCATTTATTTTACGTACATTTTCGTTGCATTGTGTTACGATCATATCATCCTAGTGTCTTATACGGATTAAATTTAATACTGATCATATGTATATAAACTCTTGAGTACCCTTCTCTTGCAAGCCGGTTTTTAAGGATAAGTTATATCCAAAATTTGTAACATTTGATATTAGAACTATCCACCGCATCGAGTATGATCGAATGAGTTGAGGCTTTATGGTCGAGCCACGGAGGAAACGACCTATAAGCCGGATTAAAATGTCTTGGTATTATGTATAAACATAATATTACGTCATTGAATACTTGATAAATAAGTGGAGCCCTCAAAAGAGAAAAGGCTACCATCGGATCAGTGTTGATAGAGTGGGCCGCTGTGAACGTCGATTACGGAAGCGTGGTACCATGTGTGTATGTAAATTCTTAAGCACTCTTCTCTTGCAAACTGATTTTCAATGATGAATTATACTCAAAGTTTGTAACACATTGGCATGCTTCGTTCACACAAAACTTACCAGGAATCCAATGTGGTCAATTTGGATTCTTTGATATTTGACTTAAATTAGAGACTTGTCAATTAGCCAACAGACCAAGTCTTTTAATAGATAGGCTAAGCTTTTTAGTGAATAGGGGCCAAATAATTAAAGTTTGGCCCAAGCACAATATACCTTCACCTTTTAACGTGAGATTTCAAAGGACCGAAAGGGGGCTATGACTTGTACTAGTCCCCCTCTCTATCCGTCTCTGCTTGAGTAGGTGAGACTTGAGTAGCATCTCACACATGATATGTTACCCCTTACATACACAAGAAGCAACCTCATTGCACTGGATCCAATTTTGATCTTTCAAAATCATTTTTTTCTTTAAAATTTTCTTATTTAAAGAACATAATTGTATTTTTATGTCATTTTTATTAGTTATTTGAGGAAAAATTAAACAGAGATCTGGGGTTGAAAATGATTCTTAATTCAGATAAATGATCAGATTAGAAACTAGAATCTTAAAGTCAAAACCACAAAAAATAATAATAATAATTAAAAAAAAAAAAAAAAAAATACAAGAAGCCCTATATCATAATTTTCCCCTAAATTTAATAGACATTTTAATCCTCTTTTTCCATCAATCAGACCATTAACCAACTCCAAAGAACAATCCTTATTTGCAGATTTCAATAAGCAATCTTCGCGCATCCTCAAGTGCTAAACAAAATATAAAGAGTAATTCTACTATTTACACCTATTCTTCACCAATTAATGTAGCTTGTTTTTTAAGTGACTTACGTTGGGAGTCACTTAAAACACGTCACATCAGCTAGTATGAAATGTGTGTGAAAAGTATTAGCATCACTCAAATATAAAACACAACATAAGGGATGATTGGGCCGGGGAGGGAAGAGGGGTTGAAAATAAGAGTGAATTACTCATCACTCCAATGAACACCTATCATATATATTTCCAACAAAATTCATCATTTCAGAGTTCAATGATTAAAGTCCTTGTCTTGAACATTTACAAGAGACAAAAGAAGTGTGGGATAGCTGTAGATCAAAAACTAGGTGTAGGCAAGAAATCAGTTACTCCAAAAAGAAAATAGTAATAAGGAAAAACAAAGAACTTAGGGTTCTTATCTACTTTGGCACTTATAAAGAAAGTATAAGTTAGAGGGTGTGTATAGTCGTCACAGAAAAACCCAAGTCCATCCCTGTGATGCTACAAACTGTTTCTGTATGTGTATCTGTATGTGTATTGTTACACTGGAGAGAAAAGAAAATTTGTTAACATGAATAAAAAAAATATTAAAAAAAAATCAAATTTTAAGTATTAAACAGAATAAAAATAATTTCACAAACTTACATGACTTTCAGTTCCAACCAGTTTCTAGTGGCATGACTGAAGTTCTCTCTTTCTTTCTAGATGCAAGGCGAGATTTCAGCTGCACAGCAATCAATATAATGTTTAAGCAACAAATGAGAGACATTATCTGGTAAACAACAAACAGAAACATTGACTCAAATTGTTTTAAATAGGATTCTTTGTTTACTCAAATTGTTTCCCTACTAATAAATACCATGTTTTACATTAGTTTTCATTATTCAGAGGCTATTGAGAAGAAACCTGAAAACCGTGAAGAGAGATAAAGCCTAAACCTTTCTTAAGCTTAACCTTCCTTGCTTCTCTTCCTTATTAACAAACCACTATGAATCCTTAAGTTTTTTTCTGGGGGTTGGCGTTTGGCTGATAAGTTCATAAGGGCTGGAGTTCTGTAGAAGAAAGCCAAAGTTCTGGAGTTGCTTTGGAACAGAAATCGATGGTGTCACTCATGGGATTACAAGACTTGCTTTGAGTCTACAAAGGTTTTGTGAGTACTTAAACAGATTATAATCCTTTTCTTCTATAGTAGACTTTTTTGGTGGCTAAGTGCCACCAGAGTTCTTTTTCTTTGGAATTGTTTCAAAAGTTTTTCACTTCATTAAAAAAATCCCTGCACAATATCTTTTGTTTACTGCACTTATATTTTGGATTTTTGTTGATTGATTTTGATTGGTTTGTGTCTCTCTAAATTTTAGTTGGTAAGTTTTAGAGATGGATACAATCTACACATCATAGACAATCGAAGACCATCTATACATAAAATTGGTAATCCAAAGAAAATTCCATCAGGAAACTAGTCATAAATACAAACACAACAGATATCCAGACTACCTTTATGCATAAAGTTCCATCAGAAGGAAAATTAGGACCAAGAAAGCTGGGATTTCATACCTTCTCTATATGCTTTAAATGCTGTAGAACCTGTTCTGTTTCTAGTTCCTGGAAAGGAAGAAGGTTGTGTCAAAATATAATCATATGGTTTTATACGAGAGAGCAAGAGAGAGAGAGAGAGAGAGCCCAGGGGCAGTAAAACTTAAAGCCTGAAAATTTTCTAAGGTCTTGAGCTGTTTGGTGGCTACTCTAAAAAACATATTTGTTGAACAACCAGTTTGCTTAAAATTTTTGATTGTCTTTGATGTTTTCCTATGAAGTGGGTGTAAGAGGATATTAAGATCTACAGATTGTGCATATGCCCCTAGAATTAAAAGCTCAAACTTTGCTATGCTGTCTAAACTTTGCTTTGCTTGGACCTGTTCATTAGAACTTTGCTTGTGCTGGCAAAGAGCACAGTTTCTATATATCTTTTAATGCTTATATGACCTTTGGAACATAAGCATCTGGGCATTGATTTGGTTCATTCAGATTACCAGCAAAATTTCTGGCCCTATTTGAAATGGGAATGAGCATTTTGGTGTTATCTTAACTACTGGTAAGGATTTGTTTGGACCTCTGTCCAATGATATATTTGGATCCACTCGAAAAATGTGAAAAGGAAATTTGGTCATCATCTCAGATATCAGTGAGGATATGCGGACTATTCCAGGATACTAATAAGAATTATGTATAAGCTCCCATATTATAATCTGCTCTGAATTCTGTTATGACAGTATGAACTTCTAAATTTATCCTATGCTTGAACTTGCCTCATTTACCATTGATATCATGTAAATCCTTCTGCTGTCTTAAAACAAACTAATGCTGAAGCCTAAAATACTTCGCAATATATATATATATTGAATAAACCTTGCAATATATTTAGTTTCAGTTAGAAGTAAGTTCCCTGCAATTCTACTACATACCATGCAAAATGATACTTTCCAAGTATAATGATCTAAATAACAAGGAAACCATTAGGAAAGTTTGTTAGCAGGAATGAAAAGTATATGTTATTACCTGAGGAACAGCACAGTCAGCATGGGCTGGGTCCCAAAGAACAGCGCAGGAACAATCCCAATTATCAGTTTGGACTTTGGCAAATGGAGCCCTGTAACATCAAAACTCACTAAAAGTTCCCCCTAAAGTAATCTAGACTATGACATGGATGCAGAGTCAGCAGGTGTGCGTGAGTGTGATGAATGTATATACATAGCTATTATGCATACCAAAAAGTACCCTGATTAATTAATTAGAAGATATGCATCAAGAATAAATCTTATCCTTCTACCTGCGCCACTTTCCACATATAGTTCCTTTAACACGTTCCCTTGAGTCATCATATAAAACTTCACGACATTGAAGCCAATTACTCATAGATTTCGGCATGGGAAACTTGACCGAAAAGCTCGCCTAACAAGAGTAATATAAAAATGACAGTGCCTTAGATTCATCTGATCATAAATTATCTCAAGGACAAGGATTTTCTAAGTGAAGTAAATCATACATCTGATCATAAATATATTATTACCTTAATCAAACTACACTTATAAGATGACAAATAATTATAGCAACGAACATATTTCTAAACCTAATTTTTTTTCAAAAAATCTAGTTATTTTGAAAAATCAGTTTCATAGGTTGGAGCAAAGATTGCTTACATGTATGTCAATGGTTTCTGCTGGATCCATTTTGGAAGGTTCACCAATGCAATTGACATCACTGTACAAAAAGTAACAAGGTTGAAATAAGAAGATATATAAGCCCATAAATTCTAAAACATATATGATCCTGTAAATTGTGGCATGGCATATGTCTAGCAAATGTTAAACAGGTAGAACTACGTGAGATGACCATTATAGGTCAAAGGAAAAGCTTCCCAGTCCACTCAACAACCTGTCTTCAAATACAATGATCTAAGGTCATCAGCCACTGAAGTTGGCTGCATTCATCTTCTTAGTGAATTGGAGATGACTCATAATTCTTTCACTTTTATTAACACAATCTGGGAGTTCACTCAAAGCTTTTATTAGTAATGAACTTGGGAGCATATTTTTTTATAGTTCTTCCTCTTTCCTCTGCTCAATTAATCTCTAAATCAAATACATTGTAGCAATGCTAATGAAGATTTTAAAAACATTTTAATAAGAAATCAGTCCCTGGAATTGGCTTGTGCAAAAAGGACACTGAACTTCAAGCAATTGACAAACATATGTCAATGGGAATACAGAACAAAACTTAGTAAGTTATTACTTAAAGAAGCTACAATAGTACACTTGCAACACCAATAAAAGAAATGAAAATATAAAATAAAACAGGAGTTAGAGTTGATGAAAATCCATATAGTAGCATAATCACACAAGTTATTACCACCTGGTTACATACAAAAAGATGAAGTCAAGCAAAAGTATCCGAATAAAAAAAGCAAAAAAATAAAAAATAAATAGATAAGTGAAGTCTACATTGTATCATCAGATTAATTATAACAATCCTGCTTTGAAATTTATAATTGCACTTAAAAGAAGATGAGGTTCATTAACTAAACAAATGCAACTCACATGAAACCAGAATAAACTAAATTAAAAACAACAACAACACAGATTGTCAACAACCAAGAATGTAAAGATGAGCACTACAAGTTACCAATATGACATACTTGGAAATTTGATCACACCAGTCAGGAACTTTTGCCTGAAAGTCTTTGCCAATCCGAACTTTAGATGTATAGGACTCAGTCTGTTTCAACATGTGTGCTATTGGACCCAATCCAAATCTTGATGCAGTATAACTCCGAGTAATACATGATTTTGAAAAAGAATTCTTATTTGATGAATTGCAGTTCATTTTTGAACAAGAATGACAAAACCACTCATCAATCGGCAACATCCTCAGCCTAGGTTTGCAGCAAGATACATGGAATGCCTCTTCACATTGATCACAAAGCAACATATTCAATATATTTTCTGAAAGACTACACTGCTTACAAGACCGGGTATAGCCTCTATCACTACCAATTCCCAGAACGTCAGTAGAAGCACAACTTCTTTTAGGGCAAACACGTTCAAGCAATCCATTACTTCTTAGTACAGAAATGCATAGTTCTTTGAGAAAGAGATCTTGATTTGAAACCTTAGAACCCTGAATATCATGACTAAGCCTCTCTGTAATGTGATTAGCCTCATTAGTTTTGATAACAGAACCAAATTGTATATCTGGTTCCCGTAAAGAACAGTCAGATATAAGATCCTCCTTACCAAAGCTAACAGACTTTGAGTTAGTATTCACGTCTGGTTTTATGAAGACTTTAAATTCTGAACAAGGATTCTTGCTAAAGTTTTGTGAATTGAGGACAGAAGCATTACCACCATTGAACTCTAAAACTGATTTATCTGCAGAGAGAGAAGAAGCACTAGTTCCATCATCAATTGTATCCTCAACTTGAATGTCTGAAGGACCATTCTTAGCTGCAAATACAGGTACTTCATTAACTTCCACCTCAAGAGGAAAAATAACCACAGAATTTTTCGGGAGCTTCCTTCGCTTGCAAATGTAACTTGATCCAGAAGTTTCAAACGTTGTGCTGGCTGTCAATAGCTCTGAACCATCCTTAGAGAGTTCGTTACAGTTTATACAACATTGCCTGGTTTCAGCATTTATCCACTCAAATGGTAAGTCTCGTTTCCCATGATCAGAGGTAAAGGATAAAGCTGCTTCAAGTGAACTTGGGATAGAGCTCTGCAATAACATTTCCACACTAGCTCTCACGCTACGCTTTTTTTTTTTTTTTCCTTCTATTATTTGCAGATTTAACCACTATTTCGCCAAATTATTCGCCTTATCTGACAAAAACTACAAGAAGAACAATTGCATAGAACATCATCAGAACCCAGCCTTCTACTTCAGTCAGGAAATTTTGATCAATGTTAATCAGGTAAATGAGGACCGAAACAAAAAAACAAAAAGGAAAACCACTCAAACACACATCTGCAGTTAAAAAAGCAAAAGAAGACGAAAAATAAGCATATAGAATTAAAGAAACTGATAAACAAATTATACAACTAGCACCCATTATCCAAGAATAGGTTTGAAACTTTGTTCTTATATGGGGGAAATCATACTTTTTTCACTTGGTCAAGTTTGAATTGCCAACCTGTGATTTAAAAAGTCACACTAGAGTCACCTGAGGTCTAGTTGCATTTGCTTTTGGTTCATGAGTGTATATATTCAAATTTTAATGAGATTACTATTGTTTTGTATGGGCTTGAAACCCTGGATTTATAATAAAAGATGTCACCCGAATGGATAAAGTACAACTTTTTATACTAGAGATTGGCAAATCAAACACAACAGAAACCATGAGCAGGTAAAGTGTAACTAACCATCACATATATGTGCATGCATGTGTATGTGTCATCAGAAGCATACATTTTTTTTTTTTTAATATATAAGTAAGAAGAATATTACATAGTGCTAAAGCAAATCATCAAATGTAGTCTTCAGGTGTTTATTTTTAATCATACAATCTGGTCAAGTTCTCAGGCTTGTCCAATTACTTACAAATTGAGTATCCCTGCATTTTCACATTTCATTACCATTTCTCTATCTAAATGAGTTGTACCAAAGAACTAACTGATTTATTGTCCTCCTAATAGGTGATTCAAGCATCAAGAGGCTTGGTTCTCTCAAAAATGCCTTGTCAAGTAAGTTGTTGTGGAGGTATGCCTTGTCAGTGGCACGGGCAGAGGAGGATTCCTGTACTTTGGCAGTAGGTCTTATGGAGTTATTATCTAGACCGCCATTAAGATTTCCTGGGTAAATTTAGGTATTTCCAGTCTTCAAGGTGAGAGATAGGAGAAGAATATCTCTTAGGCATAGCCTGAAGCTTGATTATCGACCTTCCAACCAATTTCACCAGATTTATTTGCCATAGCTAAAGAATAGATGCCAATTATATTGGCTGGTCAGAAGGTGAGCTTCATTGAAGCCCAAAATTTGAAATAGATTATAGTATAAAAAACTAGATTTGCTGGAAGCTTTATTCCATGTCTTTTAGAGATTCGTGTTAGCAAAGTAGGGAAGACAAACTACAACGAGCCTCAACTTGTGATATTTATTATCTTTTCTGACTCTTGTTACAAGGCATTGAGGAGAGGATCATAAGGCCACGTAGCGAGCAAAAATTCATTCTAGGTAGCTTTTATAACTAGAACTATAAATAGTTATTGACAAAAGTAAGTCAGTTCCCTATGTCAGTTCCCTTTTCAATTAAATCCTTTCAAGGCACCACTTCAGACCAAGACCTCCCTTCAATGGTGGAGCCAGGGGCAAATTACCCCCCTAAAAGCTCAAACCATGAAATCTTATTACAAGTATTTCAACAGAATCTTAAATTTTTCATGCTTGGAGTTTTATGATTAACTAAACCCAATCTAGTGATCAATTGATCATGCAGTTAATAAGATTTCATGATTGGATTTGGTTAATCATAAGGCTGCAAGCATGAATTTTTTTTTTATTTTTTTTAACTATTGAATCTTAAATTCAATGGTCTATACCAACCGCGGTCACGAAGAAAAGCTCAAAGCATGAAAAATTCACATTATTATTGTGTAGAGCTTTATTATATTGTTATACATATGCAACTCCAAGAACTTAACAATCATTTTGATGAGGTGAATTTTGAAATATGACTCACTTACTACTTTTAACAAAGAGAAATTAATTCGGTTTGCTCAGTGTTATCAGAATGATTTTTCAACAGTTCAACTTATCACCTTGGATGATCAACTTGAAACATACATCATTCACATGCGTTCTATTGAAGAATTTGCAACGGTCAAAGGAATTGGAAAACTTGCTGAAAAGATGGTAGAAATGAAAAAGGATATTGTATATCCATTAGTTTATTCACTGGTGACATTAACATTGATTCTGCCAATTGCGAAAACTACAGTTGATAGAGCTTTTTCAACAATGAATATTGTTAACAATCGATTATGCATCTGAATGAGAGATCAGTGGATGAATAATTGTTTGGTTATGTATATCGAGAATGAAATATTCAAGACTATCAACAATGAAAAAATCATGTAGCGATTTCAAAATATGAAAAGTCGTCAAGGACGACTAAATAAATTAACGTTAATAAATTACAAGTTAAATTTATATGTTTTAAACAATAATTAAATTTTGTTGAATTACATATTTATTTTGTTAGTTGTATTCTTTAATATTTTTAATCAATTTTTAACTCTATCTTTTAATTGTGCACCCTGTGAACCAAAATCTTGACTCCACCACTACCTCCCTTTAAATTAAACCATTTCCATTCCAAGCACCAACTAAGCTACATAGTCGGTACCTCCCTTTCAATCTTGATAATCTCATCAAATACGAAGGATGTATGATGAGAAAAATTAATCAATACTTTTAAAAAAAAAAAAAAAAACACTTCATCCCATTGCTTAGTGAACATGCTATAGTAGAATTCCCCAGCATGCTTTGTTGTTTGTAAACAAGAAATCTATCAGACCTGGTGGACCAACTAACTACAACATAAATTTGTAAATCATTTCTCAAGAAATCAAATTATGAATCCTTGAAAGTTGCATATAATCACATCCCACAACTTATAGCAACCCTTTTTGCAGAATTGAACTTTTCTTTTCTACTTAGGAAGTGGAAAAACTAAATAAAATATATTACAAAGAAAAAAAAAATCCCAGAATTCAGATTTTCGTTTGGCCTATTTTCTTTTCATGGTAAATGGGTATCATATTAATCAGAACAAAACAACAAAAATCGGAGAAACTAAAAAGGACTAAAAAATACCAGAAGTATCCGAAACCACATGTGGCTCTCGAAAAAGCCTCTTCGTCTTCTTCTCCGTTTATCTATCTCTTCGTAAATTTTGTAGTAAAGTTTTGCGCCATTTAAACTGCACCCGTTTGAATTCAAGCGGCCAAAAGACACTTCTTAGAAAAAGGTAACGGTTTTAAAACTTCGGGCGCCTTTTTTTTTTTTTTTTTCAGAAGGCGCATATTTTGAATTCAGAGATATTATTCTTTTTGGCTTCCAAAAGTGTTTTTATTTGAATCTAAAAGTGAAAATAGTTTTGAATATTTTATGATGTTTATTCTTATTTTTGTGTTTTTTTAAGAAGGCAAAAAATTTAGGTTAACGGGTTCTTGACTTCATTTTAAGTTTTCACTAAATTTATTGATATCGCTTAAGTTTTCACTTCAGTTCGTTTATACAAAACTATTTACAGATTAATAGTTATTAACCGTTTTACCACATCACATGTCACATCTTAAAAATTAAAAATTTTACATGAATAAAATAAATAAATAAATAATGACTCGAGCAACCACCCAACGAAACGAAATAGTGGCTCGCACAATCATGACAAAATAGATGACTTGCATTGCCACCCCAAGCAGAGGGGTGGCTCTCGCTACACCCCAAGTAAAGAGGTTATTTGGGTTGGCCGCACAAGTCATCCCTTTGTTAAGGAGAGGTCGAAGGAGTCACCCTCGCTACTAGGAGGGGTGGCTCCACCCTTTTTTTTTATTTTTTTATTTTTTTATTTTTGGTATTTATATAATAAGTTCCTGAGTCAACTCTCCAAAATTTTTAAATCCCTAAGTTTTTTTTTTTTATAAAAATTTACTCCATGAGGCAAGGGTAATGACAATAAAATCTCTGCCGTAAAAAATTTTTAACAGTCGTTAGTCAAATTTAAAATGCATTGTTTCAACTTATTAAAATATTGATTTTTTATTAATTTAATTTTAAAATAAATCTAAAATTTAAAATTTAAAATTAAAA
>NC_081546.1:24648314-24652341 GCF_901000735.1 Corylus avellana
ATTATTTCTCCCACATGGGCCACATCCCACCACGACCAGCAATGGAGAATCAATTTCATGCAATCACTCTCATGTGAGAGGTTTTCTCACGCTCACTTGCTTGGGCGATTATCGGGTGAGTTATGATCATATCATCTTAGTGTCCCACATGAGTTAAGTTTAATATTGACCATATGTATATAAACTCTTAAGTACTCTTTTCTTGCAAGCCGGTTTTCAAGGGTAAGTTATACCCAAGATTTGTAACATTTGATATTAGAACTATCCACTGCATCGAGTATGATCGAATGAGTTGCAGTTTTATGGTTTAGCCACGGAGGAAACAACCGGTTTCTTTTTACCATGCATGTATATAAATTATTAAGCACTCTTCTCTTGGAAGCTGCTTTTCAATGATGAATTATACTCGAAGTTTATAACACGTTGGCATGCTTCATTCACACAAAACTTACCAGGAATCCAATGTGGTCAATTTGGATTCTTCGATATTTGACTTAAATTAGAGACTTGTCAATTAGCCAACAGACCAAGTCTTTTAATAGATAGGCTAAGCTTTTTAGTGAATCGGGGCCAAACAATTAAAGTTTGGCCCAAGCACAATATACCTTCACCTTTTAACGTGAGATTTCAAAGGACCGAAAGGGGGCTATGACTTGTACTGGTCCCCCTCTGTTTCCGTCTCTGCTTGAGTAGGTGAGACTTGAGTAGCATCTCACACATGATATGTTACCCATTGCATACACAAGAAGCAACCTCATTGCACTGGATCCAATTTTGATCCAGTTTTGATCTTTCAAAATCATTTTTTTCTTTAAAATTTTCTTATTTAAAGAAGATAATTGTATGTTTATGTCATTTTTATTAGTTATTTGAGGAAAAATTAAACAGAGATCTAGGGTTGAAAATGATTCTTAATTCGGATAAATGATCAGATTAGAAACCAGAATCTTAAAGTCAAAACCACAAAAAAAAAAAAAAAAAAAAAATACAAGAAGCCCTCCATCATAATTTTCCCCTAAATTTCATAGACATTTTAATCCTCTTTTTCCATCAATCAGACCATTAACCAACTCCGAAGAACAATCCTTATTTGCAGATTTCCATAAGCAATCTTCTCGCATCCTCAAGTGCTAAACAAAATATAAAGAGTAATTTTATTATTTACACCTATTTTTCACCAACTAATGTAGCTTATTTTTTAAGTGACTTACGTTGGGAGCCACTTAAAACACGTCACATCAACCAATATGAAATGAGTAAGAAAAGTATTAGCATCACTCAAATATAAACCACAACATAAGGGATGATCGGGCCGGGGAGGGAATAGGGGTTGAAAATAAGAGTGAATTACTCATCACTCCAATGAACACCTATCATATATATATTTCCAACAAAATTCATCATTTCAAAGTTCAATGATTAAAGTCCTTGTCTTGAACATTTACAAGAGACAAAAGAAGTGTGGGATAGCTATAGATCAAAAACCAGGTGTAGGCAAGAAATCAGTTACTCCAAAAAGAAAATAGTAATAAGGAAAAACAAAGAACTTAGGGTTCTTATCTACTTTGGCACTTATAAAGAAAGTATAAGTTAGAGGGTGTGTATAGTCGTCACAGAAAAACCCAAGTCCATCCCTGTGATGCTACAAACTGTTTCTGTATGTGTATCTGTATGTGTATTGTTACACTGGAGAGAAAATAAAATTTGTTAACATGAATAAAAAAAAAAATATTAAAAAAAAAAATCAAATTTTAAGTATTAAACAAAATAAAAATAATTTCACAAACTTACATGACTTTCAGTTCCCACCAGTTTCTAGTGGCATGACTGAAGTTCTCTCTTTCTTTCTAGATGCAAGTCGAGATTTCAGCTGCACAACAATCAATATAATGTTTAAGCAACAAATGAGAGACATTATCTGGTAAATCAACAAACAGAAACATTGACTCAAATTGTTTTAAATAGGAATCTTTGTTTACTTAAATTGTTTCCCCACTAATAAATACCATGTTTTACATGAGTTTTCATTATTCAGAGGCTATTGAGAAGAAACCTGAAAACCATGAAGAGAGAGAAAGCCTAAACCTTTCTTAAGCTTAACCTTCCTTGCTTCTCTTCCTTATTAACAAACCACTATGAATCCTTAGTTTTTTTGTGTGTTGGCGTTTGGCTGATAAGTTCATCAGGGCTGGAGTTCTGTAGAAGAAAGCCAAAGTTCTGGAGTTGCTTTGGAACAGAAATCGATGGTGTCACTCATGGGATTACAAGACTTGCTTTGAGTCTACAAAGGTTTTGTGAGTACTTAAACAGATTATAATCCTTTTCTTCTATAGTAGACTTTTTTGGTGGCTAAGTGCCACCAGAGTTGTTTTTCTTTGGAATTGTTTCAAAAGTTTTTCACTTCATTAAAAAAATCCCTGAACAATATCTTTTGTTTACTGCACTTATATTTTGTATTTTTGTTGATTGATTTTGATTGGTTTGTGTCTTTCTAAATTTTAGTTGGTAAGTTTTAGAGATGGATACAATCTACACATCATAGACAATAGAAGACCATCTATATATAAAGTTGGTAATCCAAAGAAAATTCCATCAGGAAACTAGTCATAAATACAAACACAACAGATATCCAGACTACCTTTATGCATAAAGTTCCATCAGAAGGAAAATTAGGACCAAGAAAGCTGGGATTTCATACCTTCTCTATATGCTTTAAATGCTGTAGAACCTGTTCTGTTTCTAGTTCCTGGAAAGGAAGAAGGTTGTGTCAAAATGTAATCATATGGTTTTATACGAGAGAGCAAGAGAGAGAGAGAGAAGAGAGCCCAGGGTCAGTAAAACTTAAAGCCTGAAATTTTTCTAAGGTCTTGAGCTGTTTGGTGGCTACTCTAAAAAAGATATTTGTTGAACTATGAAGTGGGTGTAAGAGAATATTAAGATCTACAGATTGTGCATATGCCCCTAGAATTAAAAGCTCAAACTTTGCTATGCTGTCTAAACTTTGCTTTGCTTGGACCTGTTCATTAGAACTTTGCTTGTGCTGGCAAAGAGCATAGTTTCTATATATCTTTTAAGTCTTATATGACCTTTGGAACATAAGCATCTGGGGACATTGATTTGGTTCATTCAGATTACCAGCATGATTTCTGGCCCTATTTGAAATGGGAATGAGGATTTTGGTGTCATCTTAACTACTGGTAAGGATTTGTTTGGACCTCTGGCCAATGAAATATTTGGATCCACTCGAAAAATTGTTAATGGAAATTGGTCATCATCTCAGATATTAGTGAGCATATGTGGACTTTTCCAAGGATACTAATAAGAATTATGTATAAGCTCCCATATTATAATCTGCTCTGAATTCTGTTATGACAGTATGAACTTCTAAATTTATCCTATGCTTGAACTTGCCTCGTTTACCATTGATATCATGTAAATCCTTCTGCTGTCTTAAAACAAACTAATGCTGAAGCCTAAAATACTTTGCAATATATATATATATATATATATATATATATATATATATATATATTGAATAAACCTTGCAATATATTTAGTTTCAGTTAGAAGTAAGCTCCCTGCAATTCTACTACATACCATGCAAAATGATACTTTCCAAGTATAATGATTAAATAACAAGGAAATCATTAGGAAAGTTTGTTAGCAGGAATGAAAAGTATATGTTATTACCTGAGGAACAGCACAGTCAGCATGGGCTGGGTCCCAAAGAACAGCGCAGGAACAATCCCAATTATCAGTTTGGACTTTGGCAAATGGAGCCCTGTAACATCACAACTCGCTAAAAGTTCCCCCTAAAGTAATCTAGACTATGACATGGATGCAGAGTCAGCAGGTGTGCGTGTGAGTGTGATGAATGTATATACATAGCTATTATGCATACCAAAAAGTACCCTGATTAATTAGAAGATATGCATCAAGAATAAATATTATCCTTTTACCTGCGCCACTTTCCACATATAGTTCCTTTAACACGTTCCCTTGAGTCATCATATAAAACTTCACGACA
>NC_081546.1:24652441-24668937 GCF_901000735.1 Corylus avellana
TAATAAGGTAGCTTCCTCATTAAATTCTGAAACATGGCTTATTTTAGTCGCTTAGATAAGATGGACAACTGAGATTTATGAATTTAAGAATCTCAAATTTAAAAAGAATTATATGGGATATCAATCCTTTGGTTTCTATGATTTAATTTGCTATTTGGGTTATAATTCTTTTCTTATTGAACTCTTGATTTAACTTGGTCTAGATTTGAGATTTTCAAATTTAAGGAGAATTTTATGAGATCTCAATCCGATAAGATGGACGACTGAGGTTTTTAATTGGTCTAGATTTGATAATCTCAAATTTAAGGAGAATTCTAGGAGAATAAAAATTCTAGGAGATCTCAATCTAAAACCAAATGAGATCAGGATTCCTTAGAATTCTAGCTAGGAATTCTAGGAATTCTCTCAAATCTCAATTATTGTTTTCAAACTAAATTAAGATTTTTATTTTTATTTTTTTGCATTTACCAATTCATTATTTTTCATAAATAATAATATATCAAAATACTCATCATTTAATTTGAAAACAATTATTGAAATTTGAGGAATACTTACTAGAACATCTTAAGAAGTTAGCATTACACTTTCTTCAATAGACAGACCTCATGACTCAATAATTACAATACTTGGACCATTACTTGTTTTTATCTAAGAAATTCCATACACAAAAATACTTAATAGCACCAATAAGGGTGTGGTTGGGCCTGCCCCTTTGGCTAAATGTGGGTGGCCGAACCCACTTTTAAGGCTACCCAATTGACGATGTCTCTCTCAAACTTTCAGTTGCGACAATGTCTCGTTAAACTACCAAAAAATTGACAATTTCCCTCATAAAGCTAACAAAAAGACAAAAATACCATAAATGTTTTCAATAAGACAAAAAATTTAAATAAATACGAAAAAAAAAAATCCAAAAAGAAAAAATTTTATTTTATTTTTCTTGAAAAAAAGAAAAATTTCACACCCTGATTTTTTTATTTTTTATTTTTAAAAATGTTTTAGCTTTTTTTTTTTTTGTTAAGGGTATTTTCATCATTGTGAGACATTGCCAATTATTTGGTAGTTTAGAAGGACATTGTCAATTGAGTGGTAGTTTAAGGTGATATATGAATTTTTCCCAATTTTTTTATATGTAATTAGCCACAAAGTTAAGAGAAATAGGAGATTCAAATTAGTGATGTGATTCCCAACCCATTGAGCTACTTATGCAGCGTAGAACTCGTGAGATGCAAGAATAACAGCAAAAAGAAGGGATAAATACTCCTAAGATCCTGATACTATCAACGAATCAAAAAAATCTTCACTAAATCCTTGATACTCTCTAAGGTTTGAAGGAAACTAATAAAGAAACTCAACTCTGAGTATTCTTATTAAAAAAAACTGAACAATAATCAAAAGTTGCGTTCTAGGGTCTATAAAACAGGTATATATAGGCCCCCAAACCCTAAACCTAATAATAACAAGAAATTAAGTCAAACTGCAATTCTACAATGGTCGTTCAGACGGAACACAACACTGTCCCGACGGTCTCTGAAATTAAAGACGAAAAGCTGAAAAATAACATAGGCGTCCAGACGAAAAGCTGAAAAATAACATAGGCGTCCGGACGGCCTCTGGACGAGGCTCTCGGGTTTAGGCCCGTCCGGACGGTTGTAGACGAGCTTGCAAACGAGGATCTCTGATTTACATCAGCTTGCCCTTAAGTTATGTAAAAGAGAACAAAATCTTGAAAACATATTATCCCCTCTGCTCACAAATTATGGGCAGCATGCTAGACAAATATATCATGATAAGATAAGCACACACAAGAATCTATATATATAGTAGATTTATTTTTATTATATCTGAATGTAAATATAGGAGTATTTTACATGCATCAGTACAAAGCACTGATTGAGCGCTTGGATCACCAAAGAACAATAAATGTAACGCAAGCACTTAAATGTTTGTTTTGCTTCTCTAGAACATTTTTCCAATACCATCTCTGCGAGGAACTTCTTCATGGACATCCATTCGACGCCAATTCCCTGCAAATGAAGCCATCTGCTCAACTTTGTCATACAACCCTAGAAGTCCACCTGTGTGTATGAAGAGGATCTTTCTCCCTTCCCACTTCTTAGGATTATCAGCCATGTCTTTCATCATCTCATAAGCAGCTTTCCCACTAAAATTAAACAATCAGATAAGGGAAAATATCATTCAAATCATTTATGCTTTCCCACAACGAAATATCAATCAAATCAACAATCTTCTCATGAGAAACAATAATATGTACATAGGCATCAATTGAAACTTCTGTGCAACGCACATAGGTTAACTCTTTTATTAAAACTTCAGATGAACCCAGGCAAGACGGGGGAAGCAAACTAACAACAAAACAACATAACATCAAGGATAAATTAACCTTGTTTCATTCAGAATCAAAACAGTCGAGAAATGGCTTTTTTCCAGTTGTTGCAGTCTAATTTACAATTAGTTAATCACTACGTGTGTGAGTATAAACTACCCCCGCCCTAAACAAGAAACATGTTATGCTGAAAGAAATGCTCGGTAACTGGACTACTATATTATTATACCAGCATTTGCTTGCATGGTCAGGTTGGCAGTTTCACATGTAGAGGAACCTTTCAACAATAATCCTACCGTGTGTGAGACCCTTGACTCGATGACAGTGCTGGTAGCATGCTGTGGCAGCTTCTATCCATGCCAACCAAGCAATCTAAATGCATGAAGGAGGCATGCACTTGCACCGAGTTGGAGCCTGGTGGGAAGAAGGTTGTAATGCTGCCAGCAGGGTATCGAGGATGGCTTGGTGTGTAGCATGTATTGGCTCCGAGTTACCCCAAGCATAGATTGTTGGCATGAAGCTTACTGTGTTCCTGCGAGGTGCACATGGTAGGCACACATGTGTAGCCTATCCTGATAGATGCACGTGGGAGCATTTCTGTGCGCTTGGCACAACATGGGCCTCTACATGCTGTGGCCGCAGGTACTCTTTGAATGCTAGTATGCTGCTGATGTGCTAGTATGCCCCATGCTTGTGGTGCGAGTGTGCTGTGTTGTGAATCAATGTGGGGCGTGCTATGTACGGAAAGTAATCTATGCATGCAAAGCCTCACACATGAATTTCAGTGAATGTGCTGTGAGCACACGTAACAACTGAACGAGTATGGGCACACAAGCATGCAGGCAAGGCAGATTGGGCTATGCGTGCATCAGTGTCAGTTACTGAGTGCTGCAGCCAGTTACAAAAGCTCTTGGACAAATGGTTTTCCATGCATGCTCCAACGAATGTGGCAGGCTGGCAGCCAATGGCAAAGCAGTTACCAATAGTTGTTTGTAATAACTGGACAAGAATGAGACTAGCAGCAAGGCATTGAGACAGTACATGAATGCAGTTATAAAACATAGCAATCTTACTTCTCTTGCTCCCATACATCTAGGGGCAGTAAGTTAAAAAACTGCCCAAGGATGAGAGAAATCTGAGTATCCAGATTCTGGCGTGTAAAACAGAATGTGAAGTGTGCTAGCCTCTGTTATGTGTGGAAAAATATTGTAAGCGTTGGTGGCAAAATGATTGAGAACTCGAGGGTTGCCAGGGCCTTGAAGCATACCTTTACCAATAGATTAATTGCTAACAATTTAGAGCGTAAAAAGAAGACAGCTCAGTCATCTACTCAAAGCTTTGAAGCACGAACTTCTCTTCTTATATTAGGAAACTATTTATTGATTGGAGTATTTCTTTCATTTTTAGCCTTACTTCAGTATATGAAAGTTGAGATGTGCATCAGGGGCATCACTACCGCCAATACCACTTTCCCACAACAATATTACATATAAAATCTGACATAAGGCGTTGTTTCCCCTTAAGAAATGAAACTTTCTCATCAGCCAAAAAGTCGTCTTATGAGTTGAGATTCTCCAGTAATAAGCATCCACGTGGAGAAAAAATATGATGCATTGCAAAATATTGTGCATACCTGTATACTGGATCAAGAACAACACCAGTGGCTGCAGCAACTTCCTTGACAAACTTAAGCTCCTCAGAGGTGTTAATTGCATAGCCCAGCCCTTTGGCCTGTAGGAAGATAAGAATCTCATTCCTTATTTTTATAATCAATCAACCAGCATTCTCATGCTGAATATTATTGTAAGCAAATTCTTGTTTTTCTGTTTTTTGTCTTTTGTTTTCTCTTCTCAAAACAAAAACACTCCTAAAAACACAA
This sequence comes from Corylus avellana, assembly GCF_901000735.1. Taxonomy (NCBI): domain Eukaryota; kingdom Viridiplantae; phylum Streptophyta; class Magnoliopsida; order Fagales; family Betulaceae; genus Corylus; species Corylus avellana. The sequence continues at coordinate 24,656,668 of NC_081546.1, forward strand.
ACAAATTTCACATTTATATCACATTATAACACTTCAAAAAAAAAAAAAAAAAATCTCCAAAACACAATTAACAAGCAGAAAAGTGTTTAAAAAGAGAAATACTTTCAAACACATTACTAAACAAGCCCTATAGTTTCTAGGATACAACTCCCACTCCCAAGTTGGGACAAAAAGGGGGAAAATTTTGAGAATGAATGAACGATAAAACTTGACATGCCAATCAAAAATGATAGAGGATAAGGTTGTGGCTTCAATACCTATTTGGTCCTTCTGTAACTTGCCAATAAAAGACAAAACATACCACTTCATCATTAATTTTCCAGATAGCTAGAAATCAAAGATTTCCATGAGGGCACAATACAAAGAAAAAAATAGTTGAAAAAGGAAAAAATAAAATAATTAACAAAACAAAGAAAAAGGAGAAGTTCAAGAATACCCGACACTATCCTTGAAGTGTATATGCATAGGTGTGTGCCCCACATACCCACACGACATTGCAACCCACCCACCCTTATTACATTAAACAAGATGAAAAATTTTAGTTTCCTTAGTATTTATGTAAACTAGATCCAGCAGGCAAACTGAAATGAGTGCAGCCCTATAATACATGTCAACAAAAAAGATCTCTCTCTCTCTCTCTCTCTCTCTCTCTCTCACTGAAATGAGTGCAGCCCTAGAATAAATATCTATAAAAAAGATCTCTCTCTCTCTCTCACAGACACATACATGCTATGTTGAATGTAGGTAAAATTTGCAGACAGCGCTTCTGGTAAGTGAACTTCTTGAATAGAACAGGCAAACTACAGCAAGCTCACTCGGTCATGTTACAAGTAATATATGCCACCAAGAAATATCTCCAACTCATGCAAACACTATAAATTCAACAAAGTGAATATATGTAGTCACATTTTAATTTATGCATTTCTAGAATGCAGACAGCAAATGACAGCAAGCTCAGCAATGAAACAGCATAATATTCTCATAAAAACCTATGTAAATATACTTAAACACTCACATTTTGAATGTTAACAATATCACGTGAGTTAACACCTGCTTCAAGTCCATTGAGTAGGCCTTGAACAAAGTCGTAAAAGTAATCAGGGTCATCACAAACAGAGAATGCGTGAACCTACAAATAAGTGAAACATAGAAATGAAATGAATTGGCATGTTTAAGAACAGCAAATGAGAAACTATATTAAGAAGGACAAACCTTTGCCTTCAATGTACTCAGCCATGATCCCAACGACAGACCAGCAACTGTACCCCCACTGAAAATCAACGAAAGTCATGTATTAATGAGGTATTAGTACAATCATCAACTCTCCTATTTTCTGCATGACAGTATTCTTTTAAATTCCCTAAATAAACTATATGAAAGATGAATAGTCATTTCTTTGATGGTAAAAAGCCCTACAAAAAGTTTGGTAGAACTCCACCAATATCTCTTTTAAAGACTGCAAGTATAAGTTGCTATTATAAAAGACAGTTCATAGAATTAACCTAAATTCAAATCCAGCTCAGTGAAGTCATTGTTGCTGCAAATGAGTCACTATCTAGACAAAGGAAATTCATTGAGGTGTGGCATCAAACATAAAAATAAGGTGATGTCTTGTCAACTTGGTAGTGATGCAATATGAATGGTTTCAATTTTGAGCATCAGAATTGGGAGAAACGCCAAGGATTTTATTTCTCACTATATATATATGCATGAAAAAACTAAAGAGGAAATAATTGAAACAAATCCAAAGGTATACAGAGAGCTTTCCTAGTGTCTATGTACTATGAACCCCAAAATTATACTCTTTTGTTACTCTTTAAAATTCATAAAGTCAGATATCTTGTGCTTTGCTGAATTTTCAAAGCCTGTTTGAGTTGACTCTATAGAAAGCCTTTGAAAGCTTATACAAATAGTCTGGATTAGCAGTCTTCTAACCAAGAGGTTGGCCTCAACCTCTTCTTTGACAATCAGTCCTGAGTGAGTTAATTTGCTTCAGTGTTTTCTGACTTCAAGAACACCTCTCTGGATTCAGGGATGTTTACTAGGAGTAGTTCTGGCATGAAATTTTTAGTTGAGCATGATTGTTTAACCAAACCAATGGCTTCAAAAGGGATCATATAAGAAGGCACATCTGGAGGAAGGATTACCCTCAAACCCTAATTTTAGCGCACACAACTCCTAAAAGATGATTCCAAGAAAAGTTCTGCAACCTTTACTTTTTCTTCCTTTTGTTTTTATATAAGTAATTCAATCTCCTTGAAAGTGCAAAATGGTACAATCCTAGTACACATAAAGTATACAAGAGAAACCCCGATTTGGGAGAAAGAGAAAAGTCCAAGAAATCAGAAAAAAAACCTAGAAAAATGCAGACTATTATACTCCATGTATAAAGCGATTTGAACATAATATTTTTTAGCTCTACAACTAAACTCTCACGATCTTCAAAGCACCTTGCATTCTGCTTTCCAAATACACCACATTAAACACAAAGGTGTCATCCTCCAAACTTCCAAAATGTTGTGACTTCCCAACTGGCCTCTCCAACTAGCCAACAACTATCTTACCCTTCTAGGCATAACCCAATCAACACCAAAAAGACGGAAAAGCGAACTCCATAAATCTGTTGCCACTTCGCAGTGAAGAAGAAGTGGATTAATGGACTCCCAATTATTCTTGCACATACAACACTAATCTATCACTATGACGTTCCACTTCCTGAGGTTATCTGAAGTCAAGATTTTCCCTAATTCTGCCGTTCACACAAAGAATGCCTAATCCATGTATCTCTTCCAAACATAATCTAATCCCTTTTCCCATCCACAATTATCAAATTAGCTTTCTAAACCAAAAAACCGAAACTTCAATGCCTTCAACCCACCAATTCTGATTGTAGGCAACCCCTAATCTTGGAACTAAAGGGCTATGCTACATCAGTACTACATCAGATAAAGATAGAAGCTTGAAGGGACAAAAACAAAAAACCATCACTGATAGTAGCAAAAACTAACAGATGGAGTAGAGTGGAACCTGCCACATGCTACAACTATATCATCAAATTTTATTTTGCTAGTCCCACTCTGAAGCTGTTGCTCAATCTCCCGGATCGCTTCAATATAGCCCCTGAACAGAATAATATCACATGTAAGAGTCAGATAGCAATTATAAAACATTGAATAAGAAATCGAGGAAACTTCGGGGAAAAAAAAATAACAGAACTCATCTAGAGAGAAAGTGATTAGAAGTTTGAGTTTGAAGAGATTTTCCATAAGTGCACACCAAAAAGAAAGAAAGAGAGTAGAGAAACCAATTAAGAAAAATGGGCAAGTAGTAACCCAGATCCATTTTCAACTCATTATGTAATTTATTAAAAGAGATGCAAAAGGGTGAACACAAATACACAAAAGGAATTGGGGGTAAAGCACCTAAGGGCAAGCCAAAGGTAACTAAAACCGACTTTCATTTTAGGAACCTAAAACAGAAGAGTGGAGCACCATGGTAAAACCATCATGGTGGAAACTTTTCCATAGACTCACCCCATGACACTCGACATCTCTGTCATCCCTTGAGCCACTCATGGTCATGAGATTTACAGCATAACAGAAAATCCTTTAAAGTCAGGTTATATGCTTTGCCAAGCCTTTTTTTTTCAAACATCAGAAAGGTTCCAATGGTTTTTTACCAGCGAATAGTTTATTCATATGGAATAAAACATAAGATTTCACGATAACAAGCAGCTTAAAGGAAGGCCAACTATAATTTTCAATTTACGAAATTATTTCTCCCAAACAATAGAATGCAAATGGAAAAATAAAATAACCCAGACATCAACAACACAATCTCACCAGGTCCCTAGGGAGTTTGATCCGCCGACAGGAATAACATATGGCCGTCTCCCTTCATTTAGCAACTTTTCTTTTAAGTGATTAGTAAGAGACTGCGAAATTCAGAAGAACAAAGAAAATCACTAAAAAGTATTTCCAACGGAAAACTTCAGTTAATCAATATGAAAAAATAGATATTGTATGCAACATAAAACAGTCTGTCACATATAACTTAGACGAGTCAATAATCGTTCAGTCAACAATGTGTTATCTCAGCTATCTGATTGAGGTAACACAAATTCCACTGCATGAGTTCAGCCACATAAAGCCATGCCAATGGTCAAAAGCAAAATGGATGAATATAGAATGGTGAAAAAAAACAACATTGATATGGTGTGGCTGATCTGTCCATCAGCTAGAGCATTACGCAATATATTAATTATCCATGATCATTCAACACAAAGGTCTGGACAGAAAAGGAAATAACTTGTCATGGCATAAGAGGAAATGGTCCATGAGTTCAATTTTGCCTCCGCTCTATACCTCCCATTTAAAGTCAAAAGCTCTACATGTTGGACCCCACTTATTGAGAAGGAACCCATGTGCATTTGTAAGGAGAGAATGTTAGAAGAGGAGTGCTACACATCCCAAATTTTTCTCTCAAAAGTTAGTTCCCAAATAACGTGTCACCATCTCATGAGATTTATTATTTTGGGAAGTGTGTCACCAACTCATGGGATGGTGACACATCATTTGGGAACCAACTTTTGGGAAAAAAATTTAGGATGTGTAACATTTCTCATGTTAGAATAGTGGTTAAATTAAATTCACCGTTTCTCATCAACTTAGGCTTTTGGGACAAGTGCTAAGAAGGGAAAGTTAATTTCACTTTAGGTGCTTTGTTGAGTGAGAAAAATTAAGAAGGAAAGGAAATGAAGGGCCCCATATTAAAGATTGAAATAGACTCTTCTTCTCTCCATTTCCTCCTCATTGGAAGAAAACAAAATGGTGGACCCAAAGGGAAGGGGGCTCACTCCATTTTGTTCCCTCCCTCTTTACCACTTAACCAGAGGATACCCCTTTTGAAGTCTCACCCTCTTTTACCCAAACATAACCTTGACATACAATTTCATGAAAAACTGTTAAAAGTGCAAAATCGTATTTAAATTTCCCTTCCAATACCCTACCTTTATGGGGCAAACACTGGGTACTAGTAAACATTCTTTTATATCTAGATATATTACATATATGACTTCTTAAACTTGTTAAGACATAACTATTTTTTTCCAAATGAATAAAGCCATTTCAAAAGGTGTCCAGTTAATTGTGAACTGGATAAGGGTAAGGCTACTTCAGTGCAATACATACCACAACATTCATTACCCTTTTGTTAGGAGAGGGGCTAATGGCCACAGAGAGCGCGGAAAAATAAGACACAGCATTCTAGCATGATTTGGATATTTTTAATTGCATCCTTAGCTACATTCATTACTTGAGTCTTGTAAAAGAAATTTTAATCCATATGCATTGAAGATGTTCTGCAGAAGAAAAAGGCAGGCATGGGAAGGAGGTGGGGAGGAGAAGTGAATCTAATCTAATCTTAACTATTATCTTCCATTCTCCTGAGGGAGAAGCCTTCTTCTCTCTCTATCCTTAACTAGGAAAGAAAGGTTCACATCCTTGACCAAGGATTTTCATTCAGACCTTAGTCTTATACATATCCATATTCCTGTAACTAACTTAAAAAGGTCAACAAAAGGCAGGCGCTTTTGGCATGGTCCAAATATCCAATACTTTTTGATAAATAAGTAATTCATTGAAAAGCAAATATCCAATACTTATGTGGCAATGTCACCAAGAGTCACAACTTCAATTGTTTCAAACAAAATACAATCCATTTCAACCGTACATATTGCTCAAGTTGTTTTTTAAATAAGTCTAACAAAAGTATCACTTAAACAAACGCCTTTCAGCTTAAGACTTCAACTTGAGATATTAATAGCAGTAACAGCGGAGTCAGAACACATCAATAAACTATCCAACAGTGCATGCAGTAATGATTATGTAACTAAACATGCATCAAGAAGTCATAGCTCAGAACAAAAAAAAAACAGACAAACCTCACTTCCAATTTTTGCATATTCTTCTTTCGAAATAAGATCAATATGAGCTCCAACTAAACGCTCAACCAGTAGATTGCCAGTCAATCCAGGATCTTGGTCCACAAGGACCTGCAGTTATCAAGAGATAATTAGCAACAAGGGTGCCAAACAACTTATTCAAGTATAGGTAAATTTTACATGAGATATTTTTTTTCAAGGGAGAGGGGAAATTCAAAAAGAAAATAGTTGACCTTTGAGGTTCGTAGTATAAGAAAACAGTCAAGATTCAGATACTTTGCAGCCACCGCAGTTGCACGGCAGTGGTTGCTTTGGATGCCTCCGATTGTTATGACACAGTCAGCACCCTGTGCCACGGCATCTGCCATCAAGAATTCCAATTTTCTGACTTTGTTCCCACTCAATTGCATTCCCGAAAGATCATCACGCTATAGAATTGCAAATTTTTCTGTCAGTGAAAACCAGGAAAGTGAAGAAGATATCTAAGGAGCATCTCAAACTTCAATACATTATATCAAGATCGCCATCCGTGCTCAGATTGCTCATAGGTGCAAACAGTTCATATTTCTTCTTCTTGTTGTGACCACATAATAAAATGTGGTATCCACACATACACCACAAAAGGAATAGCTTCAACATTATGACCAAACGAAAATGAGAAAGACAACAGAAACACTCAAGAATGCTTTCGGGGTAAAAGATGAAAAAAAAATAATGTAATGCAATAGAATAAAAGCTTCAAGCAAATCATATGCATGCATATGAAATGCACTCTTCCAATATTTCATGTGCAGCTAACACTGGCCCCAAAACCAAACTCTCAAAATAGTGAAACTTAACCAAAGTGGTTTCTGATTTCTCAATTCCTACAAATGGGCATCAACAACGCCATATAAGTCAAAAATTGTGAGAACTTTTGATCGCCATGTTAATACTTATCTCAGTTTTCATTAAATTTGTCCTGTTGATCTGTGATTACATTGCCACACCCCAACATACTTTAGTTCCTTGAATATAACATGTCAAACATTTTCAAAAGAATAAACCACCAAAAATAACAAAATCAAATATTGCAAAATAAGAATAAAAAAGAGTAGTAAGGATGAGGTATAAGGAATTATTACCTTCAACCAGACCTCAGTGTTATTGGGCAAATTGGGAAAGTTCCATTTGTGGATTGGAGTTGGAAGCTGATAAAGAACAAGAGCAAACTGGTATGAGTCCAATTTGTAAGTTCTAATCCAAGAAAAAGAGAACTAAAAAGAAGAGAATTTAGCTCACGTGGCCGAGACGGAAGACGTGAGAGGGGATGGGGTTGAGATGGGAGGCCCAGGAAGGAGGGGCGTAGGCTTTCCTGGTGAGGAAGTCGAAGCTCGTTGGCTGCTTTGGTGCATCGTCGTCGCGGATTTTGGAGTTGGCGTCCATTGTCAGAGAGTGAGAGAGACAGAAGAGGCGTTGGGGGCTGAAGGACTTGTTGATCGGAGGAATGGGGAGGAGTGGACTGAGAGGATGGACTGGCCAACGGCAAAACGACATTTCTTTTCACTTCATTTCGTTTTCGTCATGGCAGCCGTCCTCCTAGAAAATCAAATGGTTTTCTTATGGTGCGTTTGGGAGTTCGATTTCAAAAAAATAATCTGCGATTTTAAACCAAATTGTAATTTTAGGGTGTTTGGGATTGCGATTTTATAAACGCAAATTTTAAAATCGCAAAAAAATCTGCGATTTCCATAAGCTGATTAGATGGTGCTTATTTGAAAAAGTGCGAATTTAAAACAAAATCGCGATTTCTAAAAAAAAAAGATATTTGGCGTAATAGTTACCTTTTTTGAGCGGGAATGAAAAAAATACCAAGAATACCTACCTAAAATATATTAAAACCCTTTTTAGTGACTCTTTATTTCTTAGCAATGGTCACTCAATTGGCTACGTATTAAACCTCATAAAAAAAATTGACTCTTTATTTATAAAAATGATGAAAATATTTTCATGCGTTTGGTGAGTATAAAAAATTATAAATTTTTTTAAAATTGTCATTTAATCATGTTAATCTATAAAAATTAATTTTTATTTATAATATAAATAATTAAAAAAAAATTAACCTAAAAATTTGAATTCAACGACGCTTTATGGTGGCCTGACAGTGGTCCGTTGGTGGTCCTGTGGGGCTTGATGGTGGACTGAAAGTGGTCCAGCAAAGGCCCAAGAGTGGTTCAGTAGTGGTTGACGTGGCACGATGATGGTTTGGTGGTGGTCCAAAGATTGTCCAGTGGTGGCTTGGCCGTGGTTCGAGGGTCGTCCAAGTATGGTCTGTTGGTGGCTCGGTGGTGGTCCATCAGTGGTCCGGTAGTTGTTTAACAATTTGAGAAGGAAAAACTCAAATTCGAAAAATAGTTTACAAAATTTTAAAACGAAAGCCATTATTTGAAACTAAACAAGCTTTTTTAAACGAATTGAAAATACTTTGGGTTTTAGTATTATTTTCGGACACACTAAAAAAAACAAAAACCATTTTTCATAAAATATTTTACTCTTAAACAAATACAGCAGCTTAAGTTCAAGCTTTGAGCTTAATGCCAAAAGTCCTCTTTACCTTGCTAAGCTTACCTTTCATAATCATCTCGATATAACTGCCTCTATGTCACGTTCTAGCTGATCGTGCACGATGGCCTAAGTTTGACATTGTGGGCCTGGACGTGGTACGTGGCTAGGTGTGTGGCCCATTGCTATTGGAGTAGATTCCCATAGATATGCATGGCATAATAAGACCGGGCCTTGGACCATTTTTTTACCCACCAATTGGTTTTGGGCTTATGGACATTTCCTTAGCTTTTATGGGCCGTGTGGCCTTGACTGCCCAATTCCGAGTAGTTACCCCTCAATTCTCTTATTTGATGTATCTCACCTTAAGATAATAGTAATTACAATTTTTAAAGAACACAATCTGTTTATTCATCCATTCTAATATATATAGGAGTAGAAAAGAACAAATTTTAGCCTTAATTTGGCGGATATGGATCAAACCCATTATTAAATTACAAAATAACACTAACTTTAATAATAGAAAATTAAATACTAAAAATCGGCCCGATTATTTGACTTTCATCCTCTTGAACCTCAGGACTGATAGAGCTCCAACCTTCCTTTGGCTTCCAGTAGTAGTGATTTAGGGTGCGTTTGGGAGTGCGTTTTTAAAAAAATAATCTGCGATTTTAAACCAAATCGCAACTTTAGGGTGTTTGGAATTGCGATTTTAAAAACGCAAATTTTAAAATCGCAAAAAAATCTGCGATTTCCATAAGCTGATTAGAGGGTGCTTATTTGAAAAAGTGCGAATTTAAAACAAAATCACGATTTCTATTAAAAAGATATTTGACGCAATAGTTACCTTTTTTAGAACGGGAATGAAAAAAAATACCAAGAATACCCACCTAAAATATATTAAAATCCTTCTTTTCTCTCTTTTTTTTTTTTCTTCATCCTCTCTGTCTTGTTCATCCTTATTGGTAATTTGGTCATGAAATCGCAATTATATGTTAATGTTATCCAAACACTCAATTGATAAAAAAAATACTTTTTAGTATGTTTTACCAAACGCCTGTGCGATTTTAAAAAGTAGCGATTTTAAAAACGTAATTTTTAAAAACGCAATTTTTAAAATCGCACTTATTGAAATCGCACTCCCAAACGGGCCCTTAATAGAAGGTTCTTCAACCAGATGCGCTTGCTTTGATGACCATTCAAGCACAGCAAGCACCTCTTCTTGTGCAAGTGTCTCGCTGTGAGGAACATGTAAAGCAATGTAACATAGAAGAATCAATGCACGAAGTTGGACCATTTGTTTACCAAAGTAAACCAAGTGAAACAAGTGCTTAGCTCCTCCTGCATCTATGACTGCTTTGCAGTGATAATCATGGAGAAAATTGTCAGTGCAAGCAAACTTGTTAAGTGCAATGGTGGCAGCCTCTATAGAAACCACAGCTACCCCTTTGTCAAGTAGCCTCACCAGTGGCTCAATGATTCTTGTTTCAGATGCTTGGAAAGTGCATGCCAAGTTTCCAAGCGATTTGATGCAGGGTACAAGGAGGTTGGAGTTAGAATTAGAGTTAGAGTTGGCCTCTACAATTCTGAGCAACTGTTTAACTACCGCTTTGGCAGCATCGGAAGAAGGCTTGAAAGCGGCGCGCCTCAACAAAGAATGTTTCTCGGCCACAGCTGTGATCTCCATCAATGCCATGGCTGAATAGAATTGAACATCATCACCAGCTCCTTTTTCTAACAAAATGGCAAAACACAACTGCCCTCTTGATTCGGTGATGTACTGACAAATAGAGCTATTTCCCTTGGACAGCTGCCAAAGAGCTTTTGCCGCCATTGCCTTCATTTGGGCCTTAGTGGCTGCAGGCTCTTCAAGTTCCCTCCTCTTTATGCTAGTTCCCGACAGAGAGACTTGCTGTTCTTGAATGGTCTCAAAGGCAAGATGACTAACAAGCAACCGAATTGTGTTGTGCCGCACAAAATGGTACTGGCAATATTTGGGGTGATTCCCGGCTAGCTCCGAGATTGCCCATGCCACCATAGCCTGAACCTTCATGTGGCCTTCTTTGAGGATTTTCGCAAACACAAAGCAAACACCAGCTTTCACAATGTGTTCAACGTTTTCCGAGTCACGACCCAGTAAGCCAATGGCCCTGGCACTGGCAGCTTGAGCTTCCATGCTTCCTTCTTTAGCCAACTTCAGAAGGCCCGATAGCCCACCTTCCTCAATAATAAGCTTATCACCTCGATCGTTATCCCGAGCCAATGAAACCAGAGAGTCAGCTGCGAGCGAGCGCTCCTTTAACGACGACCTATTGTGTAGAATCACAATTTGTTCCCATATGCGGCATAGAAGTGGCTCTTTGGCTGCGATCGGAGGAATACCCAGATACCCATCGGCGGACAATCGGAGGAGCCACGACACGTCACTGATTGAATTCTCTAGTTGCATGGATGTTTTCCTGAACACTGCGGTGGGTAATTTAAAGGTGAAGATCCGCTTCATGATGCCATTGGCGCTGCACTTGCTTACGAGCTCAAGGGCTTTCTCGAGGACCTGTTTTGTGTCATCAATGATGCGGCGGGTTGGACGCTCATGGAGCTTATTGCCGGCTCTCAATGCATGACGTAAAATGCCTGCAAGCTCCTCTGTCTTTGCCTTGATCTCTAAGCAATCTTGTTTGGAAGATTGCGCCTCGTCAGCAATCTTGGCCACCTGATCTGCCAATCGTATTGGCCTTTCCAGCATCTTCTCCATCATGTCCGCCATGGAAACTCCTTAAAAACTAATCAACCAACCACCCTCACCAACACCAAGGATGCAAATTTGAAAGAGAGACGCTGAAAAACAGAGAGTTGGGTTTGTTACAAAACGGTGAATCCCCGCTGTCGTCTCTTTATACAAACAATCTAGCTAGTGGGGTCTTTTTCAGAGAGATTTCTTCGAAAGAGAGATTTCTTTTTCAGAAAGATTTCAACGGCTCTGTTTGGTAAAAGAGTTGGGTTACTTATTACGATCCATTACCATTTTTTAAAAAAATCAACATCAAAACATTTTCACATTTTCACTTTTTATATCACATCAACATCAAAATATTTTAATTTTTTCACTTTTTATATCGCATCATTTACTTTTTATTATTATTGAAATAAAAAAATCATTACAAAACAAAACTTTTTCACTTTTCCATACAAATTTTTCACTTTTTTATACCATTTTTTCACTTTTTTTATACCAAACATTTTTATTTTATTTTTCACATCAACTACAGTATCTAGGCCAACTCATTTACCAAACACCACCTGAAAGAGTCCATCTCTATAGCAAACTCTACAAGATAGGATAGCATCAACTTTCTGCTATCTTATTATCTTAGCTCTCTAGTCGATCTCTAGGCATTTGAAATTGTATAGGTTTAAATTTCAAATGTTATATACATGTACTCAAACTCTCAAATGTAAAGTCTGCTTATATTAATATAATACATACTATTTGATCAAGTTGATCAAACATCCATTTATTAAAACTTTCATGGTATCATAGCTTTAAACCAGCTTATTTTCTTTGTTTCCTAATACCAACCTTCCGCTCTTTCAATGGCGGTTTCATCAACTTCTAATGGTTTCTCTATTCCCAATGTTATTACCTTTATTTATATCAAACTGGATGGGCCTAACTTCCTCACATGGCGTCACCAGTTTAGTACTGTTTTGTAAACCGTGCCTTGCCAATTCCTTTTAGAAGCTGATCAAAAGGAAACATTTGCAATTAATCCTGCTTTTGTCCTTTG
>NC_081546.1:24669254-24669817 GCF_901000735.1 Corylus avellana
ATCTACTGCTGGAAGACAAGTTTTTGATAGGGATGTTTTATGTCCATCCAAATATGTTTCTATCTAGGGTCTTCCATATCATTAACTTTTGTTTGTGTGTCTCTGGTTGAACTTACGTGTTTACGTGGGATGAGAACTAGGTTGCTACAAAGATGGATATATATGGTAAGATTTTCAAAGAATCCTAAACATATGAGCAATTAGAGATGCTCTCAGGTCTTATAAATACGAGGTTTTAATAATTTACTTGATTCATTCTTATTCCATAGCAATGTAGTATTTAAGTAACAAAATACAATAAAAAAGTCACAATAAACAAAACTTCAGCGTGGACTATAACTCAATCACTAATAATAATAAAACAATAAAATAACTAATGAACTGAACAATTAGTAAAACAATAAAACACTAATCAACCGAATACCCTAACAAATAATAATTCCTAAGAGAGCCATTACCTAGCAATGACTACACGTAACAGAGCTCAACTATAGTATGTAGATTAGCTTGAATTTTGGTTATTGCCTCAATTGTTTTTTATTTTGACATAGAATAATTATTAT
>NC_081546.1:24669917-24692549 GCF_901000735.1 Corylus avellana
GGTTTTTGGCCAAAACCGGAACCGGGGTACCCCAGTTCTCAATTTTGAGAAACCGGAACCAGAACCGGGACCCCGGTTAACCGGGGTCCCGGTTACCGGCCGGTTCCGGTATTACCCGGTCCGGTAACCGGTTTTTTTAAAAAATTGATTTTTGGGCTTATTTTAAGTATTGGGCCTAAAATAAGCCAATTTTTTTTTTCATAAGTTGGCCCATTTTTTAAAAAATCTATTAGTTTCTTTGTCTAAATTAAAGGGGCTTTGTTGTGATTGTTTCAAATAATTAAAAAATAAACCTTAAAAAGTCCAAAAATCCTAAAAAAATCATTGTTTTTGCCTATTTGGGCCTTAGAAATAAAAATTTAATTTTTTAAAATACCCTAAACCTAAACCTAAGTGTAAAAAATATTAATATATATAATATATATATTAATATATAAACATAATAATATATAAATATTATTAAATAAAATGGAAACCCGGTTCCGGTATTCCCGGTAAAAACCGGGTACCAAAAACCGGTACCGGAACCGGGGTACCCGGTTTTTAGATTTTTCAAATCGGAACCGGAACCGGGACCCCGGTTTCCCGGTTTCCGGTTTTCCGGTTTCCCGGTTTTCCGGTTCCGGTTCCGGTTCCCCAGTAATTTTTGACACCCCTACTTATTATACAAATACCTTTTTTTTTTAATAAAGTTAAAAATAAATAAATAAATAAACTAACTGCTTACATGATGTTAGAACAGTTTTTGACACGGTGTGGGCTGCGCGTTCTTTGGGACCTTCTAGATCTGCAATACGTCTTTGCTTTCCCACAATTGCTACAAAAAGAATAAGAGCGTCGAAATATCCGCCCTCCGCTCAGAAATTATGTACAAAACTTAACAATTCAATCTACTTTAGTCTGATAGTATGAAAAAGCCTATTTCAAGATATTTTTGTACATCGTGTAGGAGCATATTTATAGGCTAAAGAGTTGAGATAGACTTGGACTATATCTTCTTGTTTGAGTTGATTTGAAAGTTCTAATAGCTAGAGTTGGACTTAGGCTCCTAATCCTATTTAGACTTTGAGTAGACTTCTTGACGCTGATTATTCCAATATAGCCCAACTTGTATTGTATCTCCTGCTATTTAATTAATAATTTTATGGGCATGTCATTGGCCTTAAGACCTAAAATTTGATGGGCTTGTAGTGTAATTTTATTCCCAACCCATGGTATTAACAATTTTGACCTTAAGGAATAAAGGGAAGAAGAAGAAGAAACAGTTAAATAATTAAAAGTTGTATTTAAAAATCGAGGAAGTAAATTGAAATCGGAGGATTACCCAAAAAGTTATTATGAAATTTCTCTGAATTAAAAGAGTTTTATTCACTTATGGTAAATTGTGTAGTTAAAGTTTTAAGTACCATTACCAAAAAAAAAAAAAAAAAAAAAAAATCCTAAAAATATCGAAGAGGTTTGACAAATCATATATATATATAAAAATTATTCTATGTGATCAAAACAAAAACATTAACAAACAACTTAAAATACAAAATACTCATCATAAAACACAAAAATATTTTTCACCTTTCCTTGAGACTCCATAACCTCGAATACTGAGAAAAGACATATTATTAGTTCTAAATCCAACTAAAACGAACCTAGAACATGAAAATAGAGGTTATCGGACAACTGGCCAAAGTGGCATGCCCAGGATCACTTTTGGTTGTATGTCCAGGCTCGTGGCCGTACATCTGCCCAAAAGGCTCGTACATCCAGTCTCATGGTCGTACGTCCACTCAGAGAGTTTCAGGTAGAACCTCATTTGTTTAAACTGTCCTCCTATCCTCCCAAACTGGTTCTAAAGTTACCAAAAAGATTTCTAAGACTACCTATCTCAAAATAATGTCTCCATGCAATACAAAGCACGCTAAATCAAGATAAACTACTAAACTGTCAAGTTTAAAGCATAACTTAGCTAGAAACTCAAAACATATGTTGCATTATAATTTTTTTTTCATAATCAAAAATAAAAAAAATACTCCCTAAAACACATCAAAATTATATGACATGCAAAACCATGAAATAACTCAAAGAAATAACACTACAAAAATAACGAGGATGAAATCCAATGGAATACCTGTTGAGCAATCTGTTTTGCCAAACCCAAAACACACCACTTGGAATCTATCAATTAAAATAAATTTCATACTTATTGATTTAAACTAATTTACCTTATTAAAGAGAAAATATAAGTGAAGAAAAAAAAAAAAGTACAATTTACCTTATTAAAAAGCTTTGAAGAACTAAAGCCCTCTTGCTTGCCTCTCTCTACATATTCTAAAGTTTGTGGAAACCTCTCTACATATATAGGTAGATTAAAGAATCCAGTTAAAAGTAGAAATCTATCTAGGAAATAATTCTAAACCTATTGAATTAATAGGACTGCTAAGTAAGGAAATAAATTATAGACCAATTAGGTTAAAAATCAATAGTTCAATAAGAAAAAGAATTATAACTCAAATAGTGAATTAAATCATAGAAACCAAAGGATTGAAATCCCCTAAAATTCTTTATAAATTTGAGATTCTTAAATTCATAAATTTCAGCCGTCCATCTTATCTAAGCGACTAAAATAAGCCATGTTTCAGAATTTAATGAGGAAGCTACTAAGTGACAGAACTTTAAGGGCCCGTTTGTTTTGCGGAATAGACTCTTGGATTGGACTAGTTAACACTAAGTATAGCTAGTCATTTGTTTGGTAACACTCTATTCCCGGGAATAGTCTATTCCCATGAGACTACTAATCTCATACACACAGGCTTAGCTAAGCCACTCAAAATTAATATGAGTAGCTTAACTAATCCTTTTTTTGTGGGATTAAATTAATCGTGTAAATTGCCACAAAAAACTCAACTTGTGGGACTAAATTTCGTTTTCTCCCTGATTCTTCTGATACAGTTTTTCTGATTTTTTTTTATTATTATTATTTCTTTTGATTCTCTGTATCGTTTCTCTCTAATTTTCTTCTCTCCGTCTCTTCGTTTTTTATTTTTGTACCTGTTTTATTTTTTATTTTGTTTCTCCGTCTCTCTTCTCTGTACCATTTTTTTTCTTTATTTCTTTGACGGAGAAACATAATCTACAAGGTTTTTATAAAATACAAATATATAATCTATTTTTTGATTTCTTTTGATTCTCTGTACATTCAACTATATTTTTTTATTTCAAGATTGAGTTTGATTCTGTTTTATCCAACTATATTTTTTTATATATAAATAATTTTGCAGCATAATTGCAACACACAAAAAAAAAAAAAAAAAGAACGAAAGTCCTTAATAAGATAAATTGCATTTGTATTATAAGGGTATTTTAGGAAATTTGATCACAATATGATTCCATTTATCAACATATTGCATTGTACCAAACGAAATAATAGGATTAGCTAGTTTATTCCAGCATTACAACCAAACAAAAGAATAGAAATAGCTAATCTATTCTACACTTTTCTATTCCCAGTAGTAGCTAATCATTTTTCAATGAACTAGACATTCAGCGAACCAATCTAAGCTACTAATAAGGTAGCTTCCTCATTAAATTCTGAAACATGGCTTATTTTAGTCGCTTAGCTGAGATGGACGACTGAGATTTATGAATTTAAGAATCTCAAATTTAAAAAGAATTATATGAGATATCAATCCTTTGGTTTCTATGATTTGATTTGCTATTTGGGTTATAATTCTTTTCTTATTGAACTCTTGATTTAACTTGGTCTAGATTTGAGATTTTCAAATTTAAGGAGAATTCTAGGAGATTTCAATCCGATGAGATGGACGACTGAGGTTTTTAATTGGTCTAGATTTGAGAATCTCAAATTTAAGGAGAATTCTAGGAGAATGAAAATTCTAGAAGATCTCAATCTAAAACCAAATGAGATCAGGATTCCTTAGAATTCTAGGAATTCTCTCAAATCTCAATTATTGTTTTAAAACTAAATTAAGATTTTTTTTTTTTTTT
The DNA here is from genome assembly GCF_901000735.1 of Corylus avellana. Taxonomy (NCBI): domain Eukaryota; kingdom Viridiplantae; phylum Streptophyta; class Magnoliopsida; order Fagales; family Betulaceae; genus Corylus; species Corylus avellana. Next base: position 24,673,917 of record NC_081546.1, read on the forward strand.
GCATTTACCAATTCATTATTTTTCATAAATAATAATATATCAAAATACTCATCATTTAATTTGAAAACAATTATTGAAATTTGAGGAATACTTACTAGAACATCTTAAGAAGTTAGCATTACACTTTCTTCAATAGACAGACCTCATGACTCAATAATTACAATACTTGGACCATAACTTGTTTTTATCTAAGAAAAATTCCATACACAAAAATACTTAATAGCACATCAGGGTGTGGTTCGGCCCGCCCCTTTGGCTAAATGTGGGTGGCCGAATCCACTTTTAAGGCTACTCAATTGATGATGTCTCTCTCAAACTTTCGATTGCGACAATGTCTCGTTAAACTACAAAAAAAATTGACAATTACCCTCATAAAGCTAACAAAAAGACAAAAATACCATAAATGTTTTCAATAAGACTAAAAATTCAAATAAATACAAGAGGAAAAAAAAAAAAACCAAAAAGAAAAAATTTTAATTTTTTTTCTTGAAAAAAAGAAAAATTTCACACCCTGATTTTTTTATTTTTTATTTTTAAAAATGTTTTAGCTTTTTTTTTGTTAAGGGTATTTTCATTATTGGGAGACATTGTCAATTTTTTGGTAGTTTAGAAGGATATTGTCAATTGAGTGGTAGTTTAAGGTGATATGTGAATTTTTCCCAATTTTTTTTTTTTTTTTTTATGTAATTAGCCACAAAGGGAAGAGAAATAGGAGATTCAAATTAGTGATGTGATTCCCAACCCATTGAGCTATTGATGCAACGTAGAACTCGTGAGATGCAAGAATAACAGCAAAAAGAATGGATAAATACTCCTAAGTTCTTGATACTATCAACGAATCAAAAAAAAAAAAAAATTCACTAAATCCTTGATACTCTCTAGGGTTTGAAGGAAAATAATGAAGAAACTCAACTCTGAGTATTTTTATTAAAAAAAACTGAACAATAATCAAAAGCTGCATTCTAGGGTCTATAAAACATATATATATAGGCCCCCAAACCCTAAACCTAATAATAACAAGAAATTAAGTCAAACTGCAATTCAACAATGGTCGTTCGAACGGAACACAACGCTGTCCCGACAGTCCATCCGGATGAAAGGCTGAAAAATAACATAGGCGTCCGGATGGCCTCTGGACGAGGCTTTCGGGTTTAGGCCCGTCTGGACGGTTGTAGACGAGCTTGCAAACGAGGATCTCTGATTTACATCAGCTACCCTTAAGTTATGTAAAAGAGAACAAAATCTTGAAAACATATTATCCCTCTGCTCACAAATGATGGGCAACATGCTAGACAAACATATCATGATAAGATAAGCACACACAAGAATCTACATAGTAGATTTATTTTTATTATATCTGAATGTAAATATAGGAGTATTTTACATGCATCAGTACAAAGCACTGATTGAGCGCTTGGATCACCAAAGAACAATAAATGTAACGCAAGCACTTTAATGTTTGTTTTGCTTCTCTAGAACATTTTTCCAATACCATCTCCGCGAGGAACTTCTTCATGGACATCCATTCGACGCCAATTCCCTGCAAATGAAGCCATCTGCTCAACTTTGTCATACAACCCTAGAAGTCCACCTGTGTGTATGAAGAGGATCTTTCTCCCTTCCCACTTCTTAGGATTATCAGCCATGTCTTTCATCATCTCATAAGCAGCTTTCCCACTAAAATTAAACAATCAGATAAGGGAAAATATCATTCAAACCATTTATGCTTTCCCACAACGAAATATCAATCAAATCAACAATATTCTCATGAGAAACAATAATATGTACATAGGCATCAATTGAAACTTCTGCTCAACGCACATAGGTTAACTCTTTTATTAAATCTTCAGATGAACCCAGGCAAGAAGGGGGAAGCAAACTAACAACAAAACAACATAACATCAAGGATAACATTAACCTTGTTTCATTCAGAATCAAAACAGTCGAGAAATGGCCTTTTTCCAGTTGTTGCAATCTAATTTGCAATTAGTTAATCACTACGTGTGTGAGTATAAACTACCCCCGCCCTAAACAAGAAACATATTATGCTGAAAGAAATGCTCGGTAACTGGACTACTATATTAATGTACCAGCATTTGCTTGCATGGTCAGGTTGGCAGTTTCACATGTAGAGGAACCTTTCAACAATAGTCCTACCGTGTGTGAGACCCTTGACTCGATGACAGTGCTGATAGCATGCTGTTGCAGCTTCTATCCATGCCAACCAAGCAATCTAAATGCATGAAGGAGGCATGCCCTTGCACCGAGTTGGAGCCTGGTGGGAAGAAGGTTGTAATGCTGCCAGCAGGGTGTCGAGGATGGGTTGGTGTGTAGCATGTATTGGCTCCGAGTTACCCCAAGCATAGATTGTTGGGATGTAGCTTACTGTGTTCCTGCGAGGTGCACATGGTGGGTACACATGTGTAGCCTATTCTGATGGATGCACGTGGGAGCATTTCTGTGCGCTTGGCACAACATGGGCCTCTACATGCAGTGGCCGCAGGTACTCTTTGAATGCTAGTATGCTGCTGATGTGCTAGTATGCCACATTCACTGTGTTGTGAATCAATGTGGGGCATGCTATGTGCGGAAAGTAATCCATGCATGCAAAGGCTCACACATGAATTACAGTGAATGTGCTGTGAGCACACATAACAACTGCACGGGTATGGGCACACAAGCATGCAGGCGAGGCAGATTGGGCTATCAGCGCATCAGTGTCAGTTCCTGAGTGCTGCAGCCAGTTACAAAAGCTCTTGGACAAATGGTTTTCCATGCATGCTCCAACGAATGTGGCAGGCTGGCAGCCCATGGCAAAGCAGTTACCAATAGTTATTTGTAATAACTGGACAAGAATGAGACTAGCAGCAAGGCATTGAGACAGTACATGAATGCAGTTATAAAACATAGCAATCTTACTTCTCTTGCTCCCATACATTTAGGGGCAGTTAGTAAAAAAACTGCCCAAGGATGAGAGAAATCTGAGTATCCAGATTCTGGCGTGTAAAACAGAATGTGAAGTGTGCTAGCCTCTGTTATGTGTGGAAAAATATTGCAAGCGTTGGTGGCAAAATGATTGAGGACTAGAGGGTTGCCAGGGCCTTGAAGCATACCTTTACCAATAGATTAATTGCTAACAATTTAGAGCGTAAAAAGAAGACAGCTCAGTCATCTACTCAAAGCTTTGAAGCACGAACTTCTCTTCTTATATTAGGAAACTATTTATTGATTGGAGTATTTCTTTCATGTTTAGCCTTACTTCAGTATATGAAAGTTGAGATGTGCATCAGGGGCATCACTACCGCCAATACCACTCTCCCACAACAATATTACATATAAGATCTGACATAAGGCATTGTTTCCCCTTAAGAAATGAAACTTTCTCTCTAGCCAAAAAGTCGTCTTATGAGTTGAGATTCTCCAGTAATAAGCATCCACGTGGAGAAAAAATATGATGCATTGCAAAATATTGTGCATACCTGTATACGGGATCAAGAACAACACCAGTGGCTGCAGCGACTTCCTTGACAAATTTAAGCTCCTCAGAGGTGTTAATTGCATAGCCCAGCCCTTTGGCCTGTAGGAAGATAAGAATCTCATTACTTATTTTTATAATCAATCAACCAGCATTCTCATACTGAATATTATTGCAAGCAAATTCTTGTTTTTCTGTTTTTTGTCTTTTGTTTTCTCTTCTCAAAACAAAAACATTAACAAACAACATAAACACAAAACACTCCTAAAAACACAAACAAATTTCACATTTATATCACATTAGAACACTTTTTCAAAAAAAAAAAAAAAAAACCCTCCAAAACACATTAACAAACAGAAAAGTGTTTAAAAAGAGAAAAACTTTCAAACACATTACTAAACAAGCCCTATAGTTTCTAGGATACAACTCCCACTCCCAAGTTGGGACAAAAAGGGGGGAAATTTTGAGACTGAATGAACGATAAAACTTGACATGCCAATCAAAAATAATAGAGGATAAGGTTGTGGCTTCAATACCTATTTGGTACTTCTGTAACTTACCAATAAAAGACAAAACATACCACTTCATCATTAATTGTCCAGATAGCTAGAAATCAAAGATTTCCATGAGAGCACAATACAAAGAAAAAAATGGTTGAAAAAGGAAAAAATAAAATAATTAACAAAACAAAGAAAAAGGAGAAGTTCAAGAATACCCGAGACTATCCTTGAAGTGTATATGCATAGGTGTGTGCCCCACATACCCACACGGCATTGCAACCCACCCACCCTTATTACATTAAACAAGATGAAAATTTTTAGTTTCCTTAGTATTTATGTAAACTAGATCCAGCAGGCAAACTGAAATGATTGCAGCCCTATAATACGTGTCAACAAAAAAGATCTCTCTCTCTCTCTCTCTCTCTCTCTCTCTCTCACTGAAATGAGTGCAGCCCTAGAATACATATCTATAAAAAAGATCTCTCTCTCTCTCTCTCTCTCAAAGACACATACGTGCTATGTTGAATGTAGGTAAAATTTGCAGTGAGCGCGTCTGGTAAGTGAACTTCTTGAATAGAACAGGCAAACTACAGCAAGCTCACTCGGTCATGTTACAAGTAATATATGCCACCAAGAAATATCTCCAACTCATGCAAACACTATAAATTCAACAAAGTAAATACATGTAGTCACATTCTAATTTATGCATTTCTAGAATGGAGACAGCAAATTTCAAGGGAGGTCAGCAATGAAACAGCATAATATTCTCATAAAAACCTATGTTAATATACTTATAAACACTCACATTTTGAATGTTAACAATATCACGTGGGTTAACACCTGCTTCAAGTCCATTGAGCAGGCCTTGAACAAAGTCGTAAAAGTAATCAGGGTCATCACAAACAGAGAATGCGTGAACCTACAAATAAGTGAAACATAGAAATGAAATTAATTGGCATGTTCAAGAACAGCAAATGAGAAACTATATTAAGAAGGACAAACCTTTGCCTTCAATGTACTCAGCCATGATCCCAACGACAGACCAGCAACTGTACCCCCACTGAAAATCAACGAAAGTCATGTATTAATGAGGTATTAGTACAATCATCAACTCTCATATTTTCTGCACGACAGTATTCTTTTAAATTCCCAAAATAAACTATATGAAAGATGAATAGTCATTTCTTTGATGGTAAAAAGCCCTACAAAAAGTTTGGTAGAACTCCACCAATATCTCTTTCAAAGACTGCAAGTATAAGTTGCTATTATAAAAGACAATTCATAGAATTAACCTAAATTCAAATCCAACTCAGTGAAGTCATTGTTGCTGCAAATGAGTCACTATCTAGACAAAGGAAATTCATTGAGGTGTGGTATCAAACATAAAAATAAGGTGATGTCTTGTCGACTTGGTAGTGATGCAATATGAATGGTTTCAATTTTGAGCATCAGAATTGGGAAAAAGGCCGAGGATTTTATTTCTCACTATATATATATATATATATATACGCATGAAAAAACTAAAGAGGAAATAATTGAAACAAATCCAAAGGTATACAGAGAGCTTTCCTAGTGTCTATGTATTATGAACCCCAAAATTATACTCTTTTGTTACTCTTTAAAATTCATAAAGTCAGATATCTTGTGCTTTGCTGAATTTTCAAAGCCTGTTTGAGATGACTCTATAGAAAGCCCTTGAAAGCTTATACAAATAGTCTGGATTAACAGTCTTCTAATCAAGAGGTTGGCCTCAACCTCTTCTTTGACAATCAGTCCTGAGTGAGTTAATTTGCTTCAGTGTTTTCTGACTTCAAGAACACCTCTCATCTGGAAGAAGGATTACCCTTAAACCCTACCCTTAAACCCTAATTTTAGCGCACACAACTCCTAAAAGATGATTCCAAGAAAAGTTCTGCAACCTTTACTTTTTCTTCCTTTTGTTTTTATATAAGTAATTCAATCTCCTTGAAAGTGCAGAATGGTACAATCCTAGTACACATAAAGTATATAAGAGAAACCCTGATTTGGGAGAAAGAGAAAAGTCCAAGAAATCAGAAAAAAAAAAACTAGAAAAATGCAGACTATTATACTCCATGCATAAAGCGATTTGAACATAATATTTTTTCGCTCTACAACTGAACTCTCACGATCTTCAAAGCACCTTGCATTCTGCTCTCCAAATAAACCATATTAAACACAAAGGTGTCATCCTCCAAACTTCCAAAATATTGTGACTTCCCAACTGGCCTCTCCAACTAGACAACAACTATCTTACCCTTCTAGGCATAACCCAATCAACACCAAAAAGATGAAAAAGCGAACTCCATAAATCTATTGCCACTTCGCAGTGAAGAAGAAGTTGATTAATGGACTCCCAATTATTCTTGCACATACAACACTAATCTATCACTATGACGTTCCACTTCCTGAGGTTATTTGAAGTCAAGATTTTCCCTAATTCCACCGTTCACACAAAGAATGCCTAACCCATGTATCTCTTCCAAACATAATCTAATCCCTTTTCCCATCCACAATTATCAAATTAGCTTTCTAAACCAAAAAACCGAAACTTCAATGCCTTCAACCCACCAATTCTTATCAAAAATTCTGATTGTAGGCAACCCCTAATCTTGGAACTAAAGGGCTATACTACATCAGTATTACACCAGATAAAGGTAGAAGCTTGAAGGAGCAAAAACAAAAAACCATCACTGATAGCAGCAAAAACTAACAGATGGAGTAGAGTGGAACCTGCCACATGCTACAACCATATCATCAAATTTTATTTTGCTAGTCCCAGTCTGAAGCTGCTGCTCAATCTCCCAGATCGCTTCAATATAGCCCCTGAACAGATTAATATCACATGTAAGAGTCAGATAGCAATTATAAAAACATTGAATAAGAAATCGAGGAAACTTCGGGGAAAAAAAAAATAACAGAACTCATCTAGAGAGAAAGTGATTAGAAGTTTGAGTTTGAAGGGATTTTCCATAAGTGCACACCAAAAAGAAAGAAAGAGAGTAGAGAAACCAATTAAGAAAAATGGGCAAGTAGTAACCCAGATCCATTTTCAACTCATTATGTAATTTATTAAAAGAGATACAAAAGAGTGAACACAAATACACAAAAGGAATTGGGTGTAGAGCACCTAAGGGCAAGCCAAAGGTAACTAAAACCAACTTTCATTTTAGGAACCTAAAACACAAGAGTGGAGCACCATGGTAAAACCATCATGGTGGAAACTTTTCCATAGACTCAACCCATGACACTCGACATCTCTGTCATCCCTTGAGCCACTCATGGTCATGAGATTTACAGCATAACCGAAAATCCTTTAAAGTCAGGTTATATGCTTTGCCAAGCCTATTTTTTCAAACATCAGAAAGGTTCCAATGGTTTTTTACCAGAGAATAGTTTATTCATATGGAAAAAAACATAAGATGTCACGATAACAAGCAGCTTAAAGGAAGGCCAGCTATAATTTTCAATTTACGAAATTATTTCTCCCAAACAATAGAATGCAAATGGAAAAATAAAATAACATAGACATCAACAACCCAATCTCACCAGGTCCCTAGGGAGTTTGATCCGCCGACAGGAATAACATATGGCCGTCTCCCTTCATTTAGCAACTTTTCTTTTAAGAGATTAGTAAGAGACTGCGAAATTCAGAAGAACAAAGAAAATAACTAAAAAGTATTTCCAACGGAAAACTTCAGTTAATCAATATGAAAAAATAGATATTGTATGCAACATAAAACAGTCTGTCACATATAACTTAGACGAGTCAATAATCGTTCAGTCAACAATGTGTTATCTCAGCTATCTGATTGAGGTAACACAAATTCCACTGCATGAGTTCAGCCACATAAAGCCACGCCAATGGTCAAAAGCAAAATGGATGAATATAGAATGGTGAAAAAAAAACAACATTGATATGGCGTGGCTGATCTGTCCATCAGCTAGAGCATTACGCAATATATTAATTATCCATGATCATTCAACACAAAGGTCTGGACAGAAAAGTAAATAACTTGTCATGGCATAAGAGCAAATGGTCCATGAGTTCAATTTTGCCTTCGCTCTATACCTCCCATTTAAAGTCAAAAGCTCTACATGTTGGACCCCACTTATTGAGAAGGAACCCATGTGCATTTGAAAGGAGAGAATGTTAGAAGAGGAGTGCTACACATCCCAAATTTTTCTCTCAGAAGTTAGTTCCCAAATAACGTGTTACCATCTCACGAGATTTATTATTTTGGGAAGTGTGTCACCAACTCATGGGATGGTGACACATTATTTGGGAACCAACTTTTGGGAAAAAAAATTTGGGATGTATAGCATTTTTCATGTAAGAATAGTGGTTAAATTAAATTCACCGTTTCTCTTCAACTTAGGCTTTTGGGACAAGTGCTAAGAAGGGAAAGTTAATTTCACTTTATGTGCTTTGTTGAGTGAGAAAAATTAAGAAGGAAAGGAAATGAAGGGCCCCATATTAAAGATTGAAATCGACTCTTCTTCTCTCCATTTCCTCCTCATTGGAAGAAAACAAAATGGTGGACCCAAAGGGAAGGGGGCTCACTCCATTTTGTTCCCTCCCTCTTTTACCACTTAACCAGAGGATACCCCTTTTGAAGTCTCACCCTCTTTTACCCAAACATAACCTTGAAATACAATTTCATGAAAAACTGTTAAAAGTGCAAAATCATATTTAAATTTCCCTTCCAATACCCTACCTTTATGGGGCAAACACTGGGTACTAGTAAACATTCTTTTATATCTAGATACATTACATATATGACTTCTTAAACTTGTTAAGACATAACTTTTTTTTCCAAATGAATAAAGCCATTTCAAAAGGTGTCAAGTTAATTGTGAACTGGATAAGGGTAAGGCTACTTCAATGCAATACATACCACAACATTCATTACCCTTTTGTTAGGAGAGGGGCTAATGGCCATAGAGAGCGCGGAAAAATAAGACACAGCATTCTAACATCATTTGGATATTTTTAATTGCATCCTTAGCTACATTCATTACTTGAGTCTTGTAAAAGAAATTTTAATCCATATGCATTGAAGATGTTCTGCAGAAGAAAAAGGCAGGCGCAGGAAGGAGGTGGGGAGGAGAAGTGAATCTAATCTAATCTTAACTATTATCTTCCATTCTCCTGAGGGAGAAGCCTTCTTCTCTCTCTATCCTTAACTAGGAAAGAAAGATTCACATCCTTGACCAAGGATTTTCATTCAGACCTTAGTCTTATACATATCCATATTCCTGTAAATAAATTAAAAAGGTCAACTAGCGCTTTTGGTATAGTCCAAATATCCAATACTTTTTGATAAATAAGTAATTCATTGAAAAGCAAATATCCAATACTTATGTGGCAATGTCACCAAGAGTCACAACTTCAATTGTTTCAAACAAAATACAATCCATTTCAACCGTACATATTGCTCAAGTTGTTGTTTTTTATATAACTCTAACAAAAGTATCACTTAAACAAACACCTTTCAGCTTAAGACTTCAACTTGAGATATTAATAGCAGTAACAGCGGAGTCAGAACACATCAATAAACTATCCAACAGTGCATGCAGTAATGATTATCAACTAAACATGCATCAAGAAGTCATAGCTCAGAACCAAAAAAAAAAAAAACAGACAAACCTCACTTCCAATTTTTGCATATTCTTCTTTCGAAATAAGATCAATATGAGCTCCAACTAAACGCTCAACCAGTAGATTGCCAGTCAATCCAGGATCTTGGTCCACAAGGACCTGCAGTTTATAAAGAGATAATTAGCAACAAGGGTGCCAAACAACTTATTCAAGTATAGGCAAATTTTACATGTGATATTTTTTTCAAGGGAGAGGGGAAATTCAAAAAGAAAATAGTTGACCTTTGAGGTTCGTAGTATAAGAAAACAGTCAAGATTCAGATACTTTGCAGCCACCGCAGTTGCACGGCAGTGGTTGCTTTGGATGCCTCCGATTGTTATGACACAGTCAGCACCCTGTGCCACGGCATCTGCCATCAAGAATTCCAATTTTCTGACTTTGTTCCCACTCAACTGCATTCCCGAAAGATCATCACGCTATAGAATTGCAAATTTTTCTGTCAGTGAAAACCAGGAAAGTGAAGAAGATATCTAAGGAGCATCTCAAACTTCAATACATTATATCAAGATCACCATCCGTGCTCAGATTGCTCATAGGTGCAAACAGTTCATATTTCTTCTTGTTGTTGTGACCACATAATAAAATGTGGTATCCACACATACACCACAAAAGGAATAGCTTCAAAATTATGACCAAACGAAAATGAGAAAGACAACAGAAACACTCAAGAATGCTTTCGGGGTAAAAGATGAAAAAAAAATAATGTAATGCAATAGAATAAAAGCTTCAAGAAAATCATATGCATGCATATGAAATGCACTCTTCCAATATTTCATGTGCAGCTAACACTGGCCCCAAAACCAAACTCTCAAAATAGTGAAACTTAACCAAAGTGGTTTCTGATTTCTCAATTCCTACAAATGGGCATCAACAACGCCATATAAGTCAAAAATTGAGAGAACTTTTGATCGCCATGTTAATACTTATCTCTGTTTTCATTAAATTTGTCCTGTTGATCTGTGATTACACTGCCACACCCCAACATACTTTAGTTCCTTGAATATAACATGTCAAACATTTTCAAAAGAATAAACCACCAAAAAGAACAAAATCAAATATTGCAAAATAAGAATAAAAAAGAGTAGTAAGGATGAGGTATAAGGGATTATTACCTTCAACCAGACCTCAGTGTTATTGGGCAAATTGGGAAGGTTCCATTTGTGGATTGGAGTTGGAAGCTGATAAAGAACAAGAGCAAACTGGTATGAGTCCAATTTGTAAGTTCTAATCCAAGAAAAAGAGAACTAAAAAGAAGAGAATTTAGCTCACGTGGCCGAGACGGAAGACGTGAGAGGGGATGGGGTTGAGATGGGAGGCCCAGGAAGGAGGGGCGTAGGCTTTCCTGGTGAGGAAGTCGAAGCTCGTTGGCTGCTTTGGTGCATCGTCGTCGCGGATTTTGGAGTTGGCGTCCATTGTCAGAGAGTGAGAGAGACAGAAGAGGCGTTGGAGGCTGAAGGACTTGTTGATCGGAGGAATGGGGAGGAGTGGACTGAGAGGATGGACTGGCCAACGGCAAAACGACATTTCTTTTCACTTCATTTCGTTTTCGTCATGGCAGCCGTCCTAGAAAATCAAATGGTTTTCTTCCTCTCTAGTGACTCTTTATTTCTTAGCAATGGTAAGTTGGTAACTCAATTGGCTACGTATTAAACCTCATAAAAAAAAATTGACTCTTTATTTATAAAAATGATGAAAATATTTTCATGCGTTTGGCGAGTATAAAAAATTATAATTTTTTTTTTAAATTTTCATTTAATCATGTTAATCTATAAAAATTAATTTTTATTTATAATATAAAAATATAAATATAAATAATTTAAAAAAATTAACCTAAAAATTTGAATTCGACGAGTCTCTGTGGTGGCCTAACAGTGGTTCGTTAGTGGTCCTATGGGGCATGATGGTGGACTGAAAGTGGTCCAGCAAAGGCCCGAGAGTAGTTCAGTGGTGGTTGACATGGCACGATGATGGTTTGGTGGTGGTCCAAAGATTGTCCAGTGGTGGCTTGGCCGTGGTTCGAGGGTCGTCCAAGTATGGTCCGATGGTGGCTCAGTGGTGGTCCATCAATGGTCCGATAGTGGTTTAACAATTTAAGAAGGAAAAACTCAAACTCAAAAAATAGTTTACAAAATTTAAAAACGAAAACCATTATTTGAAACTAAACAAGCTTTTTTAAGCGAATTGAAAATACTCTGGGTTTTAGTATTATTTTCGGACACACTAAAAAATACAAAAACCATTTTTCATAAAATATTTTACTCTTAAACAAATACAGCAGCTTAAGTTCAAGTTTTGAGCTTAATGCCAAAAGTCCTCTTTACCTTACTAAGCTTACCTTTCATAATCATCTCGATATAACTGCCTCTATGTCACGTTCTAGCTGATCGTGCACGATGGCCTAAGTTTGAGTAACCTATATACTCTAAATTAGGAAAGTATTTAACATTGTGGGCCTGGACGTGGTACGTGGCTTGGTGTGTGGCCCATTGCTATTGGAGTAGATTCCCATAGCTATGCATGGCATAATAAGACCGGGCCTTGGACCATTTTTTTACCCACCGATTGGTTTTGGGCTTATGGACATTTCCTTAGCGTTTATTTGACTGCCCAATTCCGAGTAGTTACCCCTCAATTCTCTTATTTGATGTATCTCACCTTAAGATAATAGTAATTACAATTTTTAAAGAACAAAATTTGTTTATTCATCCATTCTAATATATATATATATATATATATATAGAGGAGTAGAAAAGAACAAATTTTAGCCTTAATTTGGCTGATATGGGTCAAACCCATTATTAAATTACAAAATAACACTAACTTTAATAATATAAAATTAAATACTAAAAATCGGCATGATTATTTGACTCTCATCCTCTTGAACCTAGGGACTGATAGAGCTTCAACCTTCCTTTGGCTTCTGATAGTAGTGACTTAATAGAAGGTTCTTCAACCAGATGCGCCTGCTTTGATGACCATTCAAGCACAGCAAGCACCTCTTCTTGTGCAAGTGTCTCGCTGTGAGGAACATGTAAAGCAATGTGACAGAGAAGAATCAATGCAGGAAGTTGGACCATTTGTTTACCGAAGTAAACCAAGTGAACCAAGTGCTTAGCTCCTCCTGCATCTATGATTGCTTTGCAGTGATAATCATGGAGAAAATTGTCAGTGCAAGCAAACTTGTTAAGTGCAATGGCAGCCTCTATAGAAACCACAGCTACCCTTTTGTCAAGTAGCCTCACCAGTGGCTCAATGATTCTTGTTTCAGATGCTTGGAAAGTGCGTGCCAAGTTTCCAAGCGATTTGATGCAGGGTACAAGGAGTTTGGAGTTAGAGTTAGAGTTGGCCTCTACAATTCTGAGCAACTGTTTAACTACCGCTTTGGCAACATGGGAAGTAGGCTTGAAAGCGGCGCGCCTCAACAAAGGATGTTGCTCGGCCATAGCTGTGATCTCCATCAATGCCATGGCTGAATAGAATTGAACATCATCACCAGCTCCTTTTTCTAAAAAAAATGGCAAAACACAACAGCCCTCTTGATTCGGTGATGTACTGACAAATAGAGCGATTTCCTTTGGACAGCTGCCAAAGAGCTTTTGCCGCCATTGCCTTCATTTGGGCCCTAGTGGCTGCAGGCTCTTCAAGTTCCCTCCTCTTTATGCTAGTTCCCGACAGAGAAACTTGCTGTTCTTGAATGGTCTCAAAGGCAAGATGACTAACAAGCAACCGAATTGCGTTGTGCAGCACAAAATGGTCCTGGCAATATTTGGGGTGATTCCCGGCTAGCTCCGAGATTGCCCATGCCACCATAGCCTGAACCTTCATGTGGCCTTCTTTGAGGATTTTCGCAAACACAAAGCAAATACCAGCTTTCACAATGTGTTCAACGTTTTCCGAGTCACGACCCAGTAAGCCAATGGCCCTGGCAGCTTCCATGCTTCCTTCTTTAGCCAACTTTAAAAGGCCTGCGAGCCCACCTTCGTCAATAATAAGCTTATCACCTCGATCGCTATCCCGAGCCAATGAAACCAGAGAGTCAGCTGCGAGCGAGCGCTCCTCTAACGACGACCCATTGTACTGTAGAATCGCAATTTGTTCCCATATGCGGCATAGAAGTGGCTCTTTGGCTACGATCGGAGCAACACCCAGGTACCCATCGGTGGACAGTTGGAGGAGCCACGACACGTCACTGATTGAATTCTCTAGTTGCATGGACGTTTTCCTGAACGCTGCGGCGGGTAATTTAAAGGTGAAGATCCGCTTCATGATGCCATTGGTGCTGCACTTGCTTACGAGCTCAAGGGCTTTCTCGAGGACCTGTTTTGCGTCATCAATGATGCGGCGGGTTGGACGCTCATGGAGCTTATTGCGGGCTCTCAATGCCTGCCGTAAAATGCCTGCAAGCTCCTCTGCCTTTGCCTTGATCTCTAAGCAATCTTGTTTGGAAGATTGCGCCTTGTCAGCAGTCTTGGCCACCTGATCTGCCAATCGTATTGGCCTAATTGCCAGCATCTTTATCTCCATCATGTCCGCCATGGAAACTCCTTAAAAACTAATCAACCAGCCACCCTCACCAACACCAAGGATGCAAATTTGAAAGAGAGATGCTGAAAAACAGAGAGTTGGGTTTGTTACAAAACGGTGAATCCCCGCGTCGTCTCTTTATACAAACAATCTAGCTAGTGGGGTCTTTGTCACAGAGATTTCTTTGAAAAAGAGATTTCCTTTTCAAAAAGATTTCTTTTTCATTACCATTTTCCAAAACAATCAACGTCAAAATATTTTAACTTTTTTACTTTTTATATCACATCAATATCAAAATATTCTAATTTTTTATACTTTTTATATCATATCATTTACTTTTTATTATTATTCAAATAAAAAAAATACTTACAAAACAAAACATTTTCACTTTTTTATACCACTTTTTCACTTTTTTTATACTAAAGAGTCTTATTTTTTTTCACATCAATCTACATCAACTATAGTGTCTAGGCCAACTCATTTACCAAATACTACCATAACCACCCGAAAGAGTCCATCTCTATAGCAAACTCTACAGGATAGGATAGCATCAACTTTCTGTTATCTTATTATCTTAGCGCTATAGTCTCTGAACATTTGAAATTGTATAGGTTTAAATTTCAAATGTTATATACATGTACTCAAACTCTCGAATGTAAAGTCTACTTATATTAATACAATACATACTATTTGATCAAGTTGATCAAACATCTATTTATTAAAACTTTCATGGTATCATAGCTTTAAACCAGCTTATTTTCTTTGTTTCCTAATACCAACCTCCCGCTCTTTCAATGGCGGTTTCATCAACTTCTAATGGTTTCTCTATTCCCAATGTTATTACCTTTATTTATATCAAACTGGATGGGCCTAACTTCCTCACATGGCGTCACCAGTTTAGTACTGTTTTGTAAACCGTGCCTTGCCAATTCCTTTTAGAAGCTGATCAAAAGGAAACATTTGCAATTAATCCTGCTTTTGTCCTTTGGACAAGGAAGGATCAATATCTCTTGAGAGTTTGAATCTGCCGTAGAGACAGTGTCGTGATAATTGGTTGTTGAGCTAAAAGCCTAAAGCATATAGAATCTTGTTGGTACTAAAACGTACATAAAGTTCAATCTATAGGAGGCCCACTGCAAGATCAAAAAGAATATAATCATTTGGCTCTTTTCTCTTTAAATGTCGTACCAAACATGAAACATTAATCATCCATTAATCTAAAGAACAGTTAATGTCCTAGCTGCAATCTGCATAAAGGTTTTGGATCATACTTTCATCAACTTCAATGACCAACTTTAACAAGCTATGATTGGTCGATCTACTGCTGGAAGACAAGTTTTTGATAGGGATGTTTTATGTCTATCCAAATATGTTTCTATCTAGGGTCTTCCATATCATTAACTTTTGTTCGTGTGTCTCTGGTTGAACTTACGTATTTACGTGAGTAATTAGAGATGCTTTCAACTTTTATAAATACAAGGTTTGAATAATTTACTTCATTCATTCTTATTCCATAGCAATGTAGTATTTAAGTAACAAAATACAATAAAAGAGTCACAATAAACAAAGCTTCAACGTGGACTATAACTCAATCACTAATATATTTAAGGGAAAATTACAGTTTACTCTTAAAGTTGACAGCGATTTTTAATTCGAACACATAAGTTTCAAATTTTGCAATCTACCCCCCAAAGTTTTAAATTTTTGCAATTTGACTAATTGTATCCAAAACTTCCATATTGCCCCTAATTTTTTATTTTTTTTATTTTTTATAAAAAATTTTAAAAAAAAAAATTCGGGGTGGCTACTTTGGCCATCTTGCCATTTTTGCACTCCCCCAAATTTGTTTTTTTTATTATTATTATTATTTATAAAAAATAAAAATTAGGGGTAATATGAGAATTTTGAGATAATATTAGTCGAATTGAAAAAAAATTGAAACTTGTAGGGATAGATTGCAAAAATTGAAACTTTGGTGTTCGAATTGAAAAATGCTATCAACTTTGGGGGTAAAATGTAATTTTCCCCATATTTAGATCTATTCATATTAACACTTTTAGGCCTCGTTTAGTTCGAGGAATGTCTAGTCCATTAGAAAATGATTAGCTACTACTGAAAATAGAAGAGTGTAGAATAGATTAGTTATTTATATTCCTTTGTTTGGTTGTAACACTGGAATAGACTAGCTAATCATATTTCTTCGTTTGGTACAATGCAATATGTTGGTGAATGGAATCATATTGTGATCAATTTTTCTAAAATACCCTTATAATACAAATACAATTTATATTATTAAGGACTTTCATTTTTTTTTTTTAAAACATAAACAACTTTACTATAATTTCTTTTTCTGTTTTGTTTTTAATTATGTCGGGTAGGTGGCCTTTTTTTTTTTTTTTTTTTTGCAATTATGCTACAAAATTATTTATATAAAAAAAAATATATATAGTTGGAGAAAACAGAATCAAACTCAATCTTGAAATCAAAAAAATATAGTTGGAGAATTGTACAGAGAATCAAAATAAATCAAAAAAACAGATTATATATTTGTATTTTACAAAAACCTTGCAGATTCTATTTCTCCGTCAAAGAAACAAAAAAAACTAAGGAAAAAGAGATACAGAGAAACATAATTAAAAAAAAAAAAAAAAAAAAAAAGGTACATAAAAGCATCTCCAGCAGTGTAGCTAAAAGGGAGATATTAGCTACATTTAGCTATTTTTGTCATTTTTTTTGCTCCAACAGAATAGCTTTATATTAGCTATTATACCTTAACTGCTACAGTGAATAACTCCATATTGCTATTCACTGTAGCACACTAGATTGTTAAATATAATATTATTTTCACATCATTTTCTCTCTCTTCTCTCTCTCCCTCCACGTTTCTCTCTCTTCTCTCTTCTCTTTTCTCTCCCTCCCTCAACGTTTCTCTCTCTTCTCTCTTCTCTATTCATGAATTTATGATTTAAATTCAAGTCTTTTGAATCACTAAAAACTTTCTGAAAAAAATTGAATAACATGCGTGTAATTGACAAACTAAAAATGAAAAAATAAAAATAACACACAGGCATGCCGTGTGAATCTGGTCTATTAACGATTCTGAATGATCTAGCGGTACATGGATAAAAAAAAAAAAAAAAATTAAAAAATAATATTTAAAAAAATAGAGAATTAAATAAAGAATCTGTTGGAGTTGGTATTAAAAAATAAGTAGCTAAAATAGAGAATTGTGCTTTTTGATTAGGTAGAATATCTCTTACTGCAGGAGATGCTCTAAATAAAAAAACAGAGAAACGGTAAGAAGGAAATCAGAGAGAAACAGTACAAAGAATCAAAAAAAATAAAAAAAAAAATCGTTTGCACTTGCAGAAAAACTGTACCAGAAGAATCAGAGAGAAAATAGAAAGAGAGATAGAAAAAGAGAGAGAACAAAATATAAAGACGGAGAAAAAAGAAACGGAGATATATATATATATATATATATATATATATATATATATATATATTCTGTTTTGTGAACCGTGCCCTTGCCAATTCCTTTTAGAAGCTTATCAAAAGGAAACATCTGCAATTAATCTTGCTTTTGTCCTTTGGACAAGGAAGGATCAATATCTCTTGAGTTTGAATCTGCCGTAGAGATAGTGTCGTGATAATTGGTTGTTGAGCTAAAAGCCTAAAGCATGTAGAATCTTGTTGGTACTAAAACGTACATAAAGTTCAATCTATAGGCGGCCCACTGCAAGATCAAAAAGAATATAAGCATTTGGCTCTTTTCTCTTTAAATGTCGTACCAAACACGAAACATTAATCATCCATTAATCTAAAGAACAGTTAATGTCCTAGCTGCAATCTGCATAAAGCTTTTGGATCATACTTTCATCAACTTCAATGACCAACTTTAACAAGCTATGATTGGTCGATCTACTGCTGGAAGACAAGTTTTTGATAGGGATGTTTTATGTCTATCCAAATATGTTTCTATCTAGGGTCTTCCATATCATTAACTTTTGTTTGTGTGTCTCTGGTTGAACTTACGTGTTCACGTGGGATGAGAACTAGGTAGCAACAGAGATGGATATGGTAAGATTTTCAAAGACTCATAAACATATGAGCAATTAGAGATGCTCTCAGGTCTTATAAATACAAGGTTGAATAATTTATTTGATTCATTTTTATTCTATAGCAATGTAATACTTGAGTAACAAAATACAATAAAAGAGTCTCACGATATTCAAAACTTTAACGTGGACTATAACTCAATCACTAACATATTTAAATCTATTCCGGTTAACACTTAGTGTTGACACTAAGAGTCCTACGGACACAATAATAATAAAACAATAAAATAACTAATGAACTGAACAATTAGTAAAACAATAAAACACTAATCAACCGAATACCCTAACAAATAATAATTCTTAATAGAGCCATTACCTAACAATGACTACACGTAC
>NC_081546.1:24692886-24705080 GCF_901000735.1 Corylus avellana
TATAATTATTTCACCCAATTTGTATAGTATCCCAAGACTATTCTCTACATTTTAATAATTAATATAATAAATGTCATTTAAATTAACATGTCGATTTATAATAAATTTGTAATAAAAGAAATAATACCCTTAATGCCTTTAAAAGATATCGCAAAACGTATGCATTTAGCATTGCGATTTAAAAAGCGCTTAATTTAAAATAGGAAAAAAAATCTGCGATTTCCATAAGTAAGCTAAGGGTGTTTATTTGAAAATGCGAGAATTTAAACCAAAATTACAATTTTGCATAACAAATATTTGATAAAAAAATATTTTTTAACATGTTTTACTTAATGCCTTTGCAATTTTAAAAAGTAAAGATTTCAAAAACACAATTTTAAAATCACACTTACTGAACCTAATAATAATAACTTTGATGGCAATAATAATAATAATAATAATAATAATATTGATAAAATATCATTCAAGCAATTTAAAATGACTAAATTGGGTCTCTTATTAAAATTGGATTCCTTTGTGATTTTAAATGTTGAGACTGAAAATATAATATGGATATTAAACTACAGGGATTAATTTCAAATCCGACTCAGATATGAGGTTGAGAGCGTAATTCATTTCAAACAAATAAATAAAACAAAAATGGTGCGCACCAAACAGACTTGGGCTGTGTGGCGTGGCCGAAATTGGAGGGAGGTGGAGGGAAACAGAAATATTATACATAACTAGCGTGCACAGGGGAAAGAAAATAAAAAAGGAAAGCGGAGGCGAGCAGTGTCTTGGTCTTGGTCTTGGCCCAAGTCGCAGCGAAGTCGTAGTGTCACTGCGACGCTGGTGCTGGGCCGCTGGCTTCCATCGCAAACCCTAAGGAGACCATTCTTGACCAGATCCGACCTCTCTCTCCCTCGGTACGTCGCCGCTCTCCCAATCGCTGCTCTCGTCTGCGCGAATCGGTCCATTTTCTCTGCGATTACTCAATTTACTTCACCGCCGCTTTCTTTCTCTTTTTACTTCGTTTGGACTGCAATTGTTGTGTTCAATTGCAATGCCGGACGAATGCTTAATCGTTTGCCTTTGGATTTCAAGAATTTTGTTGGTCTTAGTGTGAGTTTGTGTTCATAACTGGATTCCAGAGTGTAAATCGAAAGTTGATTTTCGCAAATGCGTGTGTTTATTTTGTTGATTATGTGCATCTGCCATTCAGAAAGTTCGACTAAATGTGATTTCACAGTTAGAAATGGCATTTCCGTTCCGTTTCGTATAATTTCGACGATATATATTTTGATAATTATCTGCTTGTTTTGTTCAAGCTTGAGAACTTTATACTAAATCTCTTTATATCTCCATGGATGTTGTAGCTTTAACTTGAGCAGAGAGGCTGTTTCACCTGGGCTGGATGGACCAGGTTAGTGAAATTATTCGAAGTTTTTAGTTTATTATTTTGTGAATAATTTTGTTTGGACTTCTTTTGATGGTTATGATGCTTGTGAATGTGACAGTACGAGAAAGTTGAGAAGATCGGGGAAGGAACCTATGGTGTGGTCTATAAGGCTCGTGACCGTACGACCAATGAGACTATAGCTTTAAAGAAGATTCGCTTGGAGCAGGAAGATGAGGGAGTACCAAGCACTGCAATCCGAGAAATCTCCCTCTTGAAAGAAATGCAGCATGTGAACATTGTCAAGTACTCATTAGATTCATGTCGCTTATTGATGTCATTAATTTAGGAGTATGCATATAAGATAAGGAAGATAGTGTGCCAATTTTAAGCGCACCATGTTTTTCACCATGTATGTTGTTTTTGCCCTTGCCAATAAAAAAACTAAGTTTAAGTGCCCTTCTAAATCATTAAGAGCACTGTTGCTACTGCTTTTCTGATTTTTGAAGGAAGAAAAGTGCACCTTAATTCTTCTTTTACAAAGAAATTCTGGTTTGTTTCTTCTGGGAGAAATCCTTTGCCATTTTCCTGGTTGATTGCTTGTTTAACTGATGGAGGAATGCATGTACAGTTACACGGCTTGTATATAGGTAGACTTTCTTTCTTTCTTTCTTGGATATGTACTCAACAGTCAGCATTCTACTCTGAGCATGTTAGTTCTCATAATATTATCAAGCTTAACAAGGAAAATGGCATTTGTCTTGGTATCTAGGTGTGTATGTTTGTACAGCATGGCAACTTCAAAAATAAAATGAGTGCAATCTTTTTTTTAAAAAAAAAAAAAAAAAAAAAAAACTTTGGCCAGAGATTGCCAGAATCATATAGGTGCTGCATAAATTTTTAACTTATGGAAATCTTCTCATGTGAATTCTCTGGCATCATCATTTTCCGTGTGAATCTAGGTTGTTTTATGATGGTTATTTTGTCTCGTCAGGGTTGCCTGTAATTTTTTATGGATTTGCTTGACAGGTTACAGGATGTAGTGCACAGTGAGAAGCGCTTGTATCTGGTTTTTGAGTACCTTGACTTGGATCTGAAGAAGCACATGGATTCATCTCCAGACTTCGCAAAGGATCTACGTCAAGTGAAAGTAAGTGACTTGAGTTCTGTTTTTTGGAGGTTTGGGCAATCCATGAAGATCTTTTTTTTTTTTTTTTTCCGTAACTTGTTGTGTGAAAGAATTATGGTCCATTTTTTAGTTGTGTGATTAGGAAATCAAAGTATTTTCATGTTCAATGCAGGCCATTTCTAGGTTGTAGTGCCTTCCAACTTTTGTGATGAGGTCAGGGAGATGGTAGACAAAGATGCTTATGATTTTTTTATTTTTTTTTGGGTTTTTAGCCTTTGAACAAATTTTCATGCTTTGCTAATTTCTATCAGGTGCCAACAGTGAATTTGCCACTCCAATATATATGGTTCTTTTGTTTTTTGTTTTTCTTTATCTATTGAGCATATTTAGAATACATTTTAGCTCAATCTAATACAATTTGCATATTTTCACAGTAGTTTTTACTTTTGGTTAGTTTTTCTAGGTTTAAATGAATGCTTTCTTAACTTGTTTTTAGCTTCATCTTGAATCTGATTATCAAATTTGGCAATAATGATGCGCAATGGGATTACTTACAATGGCTATCTTCAATTGGTAATTTTATTTTTTATTTTTTTCGTTTCTGCAGATGTTCCTTCATCAAATCCTCCGTGGCATTGCTTATTGCCATTCCCATAGAGTTCTTCATCGAGATCTAAAACCCCAAAATTTGCTATTAGATCGCAGCGCCAATATACTAAAGCTTGCAGACTTTGGACTGGCCAGAGCATTTGGTATTCCTGTCAGGACATTTACACATGAGGTATAGGCATACTCTGGGTTCGAGTTTCCTTATCTTGTTATTTGTGTTTCTCTAGCAATAGTGTATTATGATGTTTAATTATTGCAATTGCTCTAGGCTTTCTTTGTTCATGGCCAAAAATTGAACAAATCTGATTAATTCACCTCATTTATGGCTTAATTAGAAATTTGAATGATGAAAAATAAATTCAGTCCATTAATCATTTTTATAACCGGTGGATGATTCTTGGTGGCTCTTGTAGGTGGTGACCCTGTGGTACAGAGCTCCAGAAATATTGCTCGGATCCCGCCATTACTCAACCCCTGTTGATGTTTGGTCAGTGGGTTGCATATTTGCCGAGATGGTTAACCAACGGCCGCTATTTCCTGGGGACTCTGAAATTGATGAACTGTTTAAGATTTTCCAGTGAGTACCTTCCCAGCCACAATATTCACTGTTGCTTTTTCTGGAGAATTTAGTTGCAGACATATGTTTGGAAGGATGACTCTGAATATGAAAATGTTATGTTATGCATCTAAACAGATTACTCATATACCTAAATAGATCAATTTGTGGCTGGATAAAGCGGCCCCAAATTTTCATTAGATACATCTGAAAAAGATGATCAGATTGTCATTCATACTTATTCTCGTACTTTAACTCGGTGTACTTTTTGACCTGTTCGTTGTACCCATATTATGTACCTCTTTTTATCTCTTTTTATCCTTTACCCTGGTTTTATTGATGGGATAATAGTTGTCACAATTTGTGGCATTCTGTTAATTTTGGTTTAGGTTGCATCTCAACAATATTGGGAAGCTAAATCTTTGGAAATATATCTGGAAATATAATTGCCCAAATTTTCAAAAATATATGATATCCTTATGTTATTAAATTATAAAGGCTTATTTGGGGAGGGGTTGAATTGGAAATTTTTTCTCTACGTGGTTTCTGGTAAAAAATGAAACCAAACATCTGATGGGTCACTTTCTAGATGCATGGTGAGTATTTTATAAAAGAAATTAAATTGTGTAGTTCACTTCTGTTTTTCTCCATGTGGTTTCTGGTAAAAAAATCAAACCAAACATCTGATGGGTCACTTTCTAGATGCATGGTGAGTATTTTATAAAAGAAATGAAATTGTGTACTTCACTGCTGTTATCAGATGTCTATATATAAGGCTTGACCCAACAAATATAAGGTCCCCCCTCCCCCAACGTAATGCATATGCACACAAGAATCAGAAGACAAAAACCAAACCAATGTGATAAGTAAAAGAAGCTGACTAGTCCAGCTGTTCTGCTGCTGAAAGTGTATTATTATTATATTAACATATCTTCTTTTATATGAAGAATCTTGGGCACTCCAAACGAGGATACATGGCCTGGAGTGACTTCTTTGCCTGATTATAAATCTGCTTTTCCCAAATGGCCTCCGAAGGTAACTAAACTTTATGTGATAAATTATGTTCCTTAAACTTCTTTTACCATGACTTAATATAAAGAAAAAGGAAATCAATCTTATTGAAAATTTAAGAGTTGTCTCCATTACCATGCAGGATTTGGCAGCTGTGGTTCCAAATCTTGATTCAGCTGGACTTGATCTTCTTTCCGTAAGTGTACATTTGATATATTTATTACAGTGCACCTCACAGAGAGGAGGCAAGATGATAATTCCAATTCCTTTCTTTCTATGGTGGTTTTCTTCATCACTTAAGTTTCTCTTTCACCAAAGTCCCTTTTCCGGGTCATGCCCAACTGTGTTACAAAAAATAAAAAAGAAAGAGGAACTCTTACCTCTTCTATGTTAGCCTGGAACAAGTTCCCAATTTATGGTTTTTGCCGTCTGTTATTGCATTATTATATTGGCGTTAAGCTTCTTTGCCTGTTTAAATAAAATGGTGATAAGATAAACCACCCAAGCCCCCATCAGCTTGAGCACATTTTTTGTACCCAATCCACTTCTGGCATCTAGGAGCCTTTTGTGGACTTGAGCTTGGATAAACTGTTATACAAGATGACAACTATGCTTTCCTACACTTAAGCATTTCTATATCATGTTCCAGAAAATGCTTTGCTTGGACCCCAGCAGAAGAATTACAGCCAGGGTTGCTCTTGAGCATGAATACTTCAAAGATATTGGATTTGTGCCCTGATTCTCAGTAACCATTCTCGTGGCAGAGAAGTGTCTATATTAATGTGTAGCGTTTCTATTATTGCTTTTGATTGTGTGAGAAATATTTGTGCTTTCTTTTGTTTTGATTTCTTCTTTTTTACATTTTTCCTTGGATTGAGTTTAGATTACTGTAATTTGGTTTTGGACGGATATATTGGAATCAACTAGAGTCTGCTTCATCTCTTCTCCCTTCTCTCCATGTCCGTAACTTATAACTGGCATTTTCTGTCCAATTTGCTTGTAATTGATAGTCTCATAATATTTGAGAGACAGCAAACTATTTTTTCATGTGCAATGGTAAAGTTTGGTTTACCTTGTATTTGCTATATGTATTGTGGCTCCCTCCCCCCGTCTTCCCCCTTTCCGACTGGAAGCTAACAGAACTTGACTTGTGCTGTTTGTTATAAATGCTATCACGAAATTGCTCTTATTTTTTAGACAAACAGGAAAATAAAATAGTTGATTATTAGACATCCTCCATAGACCTACCGACAAGCTCTGTTTGGTTGGTAAACTTTTAAACCCATTCATCTCTCAAATTTTTTTTCAAGAATATGAGAGAAATGTTGGTGGATTGAGAGGAAGACACTTGTTGAGATGATTAATCTTTTAAGTTATTTATGAGGCTTATTAGTAATCACCCTTCGTGGTGAGGTAGATTCATCACTCTTTTAGCTTTTTGTAAAAGCAATATCAATGTGGCTCTGGCTCATTGTCCAAACTCACATGCACATTTTTTATTTTCTGAGGTATCAAAGGAAACAGGGAGAGGTCAAAGCGGGCCTTTCTTGCTCTTGATACAAACAGCAAAAAGGAGAGGTGTGAATGCTTCTATAACAATGATGAGAAGCCGCCAATTTGGCAAAATCACATACACGTACAACGTAACCCAATGTTTTGGGAGAGAAACTCAATATCAAAACCTCAAATGTATAGCTTCCCCCCCTTCTAAATGAATAACCCTCAAATATACATTGGTAACCTGACCTGTATCATCTAAAATGCTGAGCTTCCTCCCTTACTCTTACCTGTCAAGACATCCTTGGCTTCGTTTATCTTGGAAGCCAGATAGTGGCTCCCACCGGCATCAGGGTGATTTGCCATCATCACTCTCCTATGAGCCTCCTTAATCTTCTCAATCACAGTGCTCTCTCTGAAAGAAAAATTAAATTTAATCCAACCAATTACAGAGCCATATATAACAATGAAATATCCATAGCCATAGGATATGGAGATTTACCTGACTCCGAGAATTAATGCCGCTTCTCGCCGAGTCATGACCTTGTCAAACCCACCATAATAAAACCTTCGAACACGGGGAATTGGAGGGCGAGCTTTGAATGCTTGCCATGCTGCAATCAAGTATCTTGCCCCTAAGGCAACACTTGCCACGGAAGCACCTACTACTAGAGGAGTTGTCTGACGAAAATAAAAGATGTAGCAACAAGTTATGGTTCTATAAACACTCAAACCAAAACCCACATTCTTTAGAGCAAACTTTTGCACAAGTATTCGACAATTTCTCTCAAATTTCACATGTCCTGGTTAGGATAGGACCCAAAAAGGCTCTAACCACGTCCAAAAGAACTAGTCATTATTCACCTCCCTGAAATCAGTAATATAACCCAATTTATACAACCAATATCAGACTTAGCCTATGCAATTCCATCATAATCTATCCACTCAAATACCCTCATAAAAAAAACTAGAAAAAAAAAAAAAAAAAAAAAGAAGACAAAAATTCAGGAAAAATGACTTTTTGTTTTGTTTTCAAAATTATTTGTTGGGGTCATTTTTGTGCAAAAAAAGGACATTGCAAAGATTGAAAATTTAGGGAAACATTGGAAATTAATGGATAGTTAAGAGGGGGTACATGTAATTTTCTTAGCTAAAACTTAACACATCCCTTCACAATTCGAGATATCACAAGCACACATACTCTAAATAATATTACAAGAAAAAAAAAAAAAAACATATTTGTTGTCATAAAGACGAGGATGATGTTATCTTTCAAAGGCATGGCGTATAATTGAAGTGAAGATTAAACCCAAAAGGCAACTACAACAAAAATAACACCTACTTTCTGGAATTATCTCGAATCCTTGTTTGTGGGGTGGGGGGCTTTGGCCCTTTGTTAACAGTTTCCCGGGAAAGTATTTCTTAACGGAGAATAGAAAACATAAAAATTCACAGCAAACCTCAAAAGAATCCAACAATATCTAAACCAAATTCTACAAACAACTTCATAACATCGATTAGAAATCAATAAACGAACTTACCATGGCTTTTGCGACCTCAAAACCCAGAAAAATCAGCTCGACCAATTTCCTGCACCTGCTACAATGGTGATAATAACAATCGCCCAAATCAATAATCATTTACAGTAGAGAAAAAGATGCTAAGGGATTATGAGAAAGAGGATGAAATTCGAGCTTACGAGAGGGAACAGCAATGGGATTTGGCTTTGTAAGAAATCTCTGTGGGCGCGTTTGGTGTAAAAGAATTCAAAATCGTGCCCGGATTTGATATTTATGTGGAGGGTTTTGGGATCCTGACTTGGGCCTCAAGAAAGAAAAAACTGTCAGCCGCCCATTGAGTTGCGGAGGCGGTCAGTCGTGCGTGGTTCCTTCTGGAACCCGGTTCGTTTCTCTCGAACCCGCTTTTAGTTTCTCTACCCGGGTTTTTATTTTATTTTTTATTTTATTTTATAAAAAAGGTATTTTTGGTCATTTTTATTTTCTCGGTTATGATTTAACAAAAAATTCTAAAGGATGGAATAATTGAAATGGTATGACAGATTAGAACTTTACGTTGCAATTTTTTAAATTTAGGAAGACATTGAAAAATGCTTGATAATTTAATAATTTAGGGAGGCAAGTAAAATTTCCACTAATAGTTTGTACCATACCATATAAAACATGGACACTAAATTAATGCCAATGATAAACATCTAATATCCTTGAGAATTTAATGTGTGTTTTAAATGTTTATAGACACTTTGTAGTATTTTAAATGAGTTTGATGATATTTTTTCCAGGCTGGTTTGGAGGAAATTTTTGTCATTGAAAAAATATCAAGAGCATAAAGCCTTACATCAGAGAACATAAAGTTCTGATAAATTATAGTTAAATCTATGAGGTTACAACATTATAGAGATAAACATAAAATCTTACAATCAAGTCTTATCTATGACTTCAACATTCACTAACTTATGTTCAAACTTCAGTTATAAAACAAATATGCCCCAAGCATACTCAATCTCATACATAGGTAACTCATATTCCAAACTTTTATTTTTCCTGCCTTAAGAGCAAACCCTCACACAGAAACTAATCCCCATCGACCCAAAGGATAGGACAAAAATATTCACCCCAAAGTTCGCTCATGAAAGCAGATCTAATGAGAAGTCAAACCCTAATCTTGGAGCCGACTCTAGGTGTTCTCTATAGACCCATGGAGAAGAAACTAGACTTTTGAGGAGGAGGGAGCTCTCCTTTCTCCTCCCCCCTACTCCCCCTCTTCTTTCCTCCCCCTCCCCCTTCTTGTTTTTTTCCTTTCTTTTTTCCAGTTTATTTTTTTTGGTTTTTCCGACCAATTCAGTTGTTCCAACCATCCCTTTGCTTATGCTGCACTACCTCCGTCCATCCTCCACCGTGCTACACAGCTCTTCGCCTCCCCGGAATTGGTTAGGCTTTTCGCCTTCCTCGCATCTGCTGTTGTAGCTGTTTGCTTTTTTTTAAAAAAAAAAAAAAAAAAAAAATTATAAGTGATTATGAAAAGTATTAATTATTTGATAAGTCATTTTGAAATTTGGAGTAATAACACATATGTGATTAAGCAGATCTCTTGATTATGGCAAATGATATCAAACTAACCCAATAACACCGTACAATAGCGTTGGAACACTACAATGCCAGTGGGTCTTGTCAAATGTTACGATAATAAGTAAAAGAATATCGTAACATCTCAAAAAATTGAGTTCTACATTAGGCGGGAGGATTATAAATATGTTAAATAGATAGTACATTTCACATTGATTCTTTATTTGATAAAACTTCACTATGTAAATAATTTTAAGAAATTTCAATTATAACTTTGATTAATTATTTTAGAATAATAATACATTCGTGGCTAGTGCTTCCTTTTGTCGTGACAATATGTGTAACAACCCGCTTTAAGTGATATGATATTGTTCGCATTGGACCTCAACCTACACAATTTTTATTTTTGGGTTTTTCCAAAAGGATCTTATTCTATTTAGAGAGCATTATATATATAAACGCATCCTCGTTTTCATACTCAAACAATGTGGGACGCCACAATATGTTTCTCACATTGCTTCTCACATTATTAGTCAAAGTAGAATCACGACAGTATGTTTCTCACATTAGTACCATATAATCATGTGGTTAGATGCATGCAAGAAATTTCTCCTTACTATAAAAAAGAAAAAGAAAAAGAAAATTAGTCACTAAAGTAATGAATCAAAGAAAGATACTAAGAAAGTTCATATCCATTATCAATCTAGATAACGTACAAGGACTAGGTCTAAGATAATTCCTAACCAAATTATTTTATTTTTTGTGGAATAGAATAATTCCTCACTTTTTTTATACAAATTTACAATGGCCACACTCAAACCCAAAAAGCATTAAACAAAATTATCATATCATCTATTTTTTTATTGTATAACCATAACAATATCTAATAAATAAATAAAAAAAAACCAAATTGAAGCATGAAAAAGACAAAAACAGTAGTACCATATTAAGTAGACTTATTTATTGTCATATAACTGAATAACGTGACAGTAAAAATTAAATTTTTATAAAAAAAAAAGTATTGATTCAATGATTATTTTTTAGTGTTATGTCGTTAATTTTTACTTCGCAAAAAAAAAAAAAAAACATATTTTCAAAATTACCATTTTTTTTTTTAATAAAATTTTTAAACGTGTATATATATAGACAATAAAAAATATTAAAAAAAATAATAATAAATTTAACTAGACGTGCATGACCAGCGTGGTGTGAATCATTATCCGGTTCCACCAACCGAGAACCAACGTATTCAATGGGAAAAGGGAAGGAAAAAAAGGAAGATGCTGAGCAAATGTCCAAAGGGCCGTCACATGTGGGGGATGCATTTGCCTCGTGCCGGCCTGGCCAACGCATAGTTCGTACCGTCACAAGCAAGCGGCCAATCACGCGAAGGCAAACAACCAGTAAAAGCCTTTCAGCCCAAGCAACTGACGAGTCGCTGACTTTTCAAAGTCTTCACTTTTTGGTCTTTCTTTACGGTCAGCTTCTTCAGTCCTCCCTACTCCCTCCAATTGCTTCAAAACTCATCAGCCTTTCAGAGCCGTGTTAATGGGTTCTGAATTTTCTTGCTTCAGCTGGCTTCTGTGAGGGTCACCGTCTCAGTTGGTACGCCATTGACGCAGTTTTGCAACTCTGTAGTGGGAATTCAGCATCAAACATAACAGGGTATGTAAAGCTTGCAACTTTGATTTTGTTTATAGTTTTGTATGGCTGTTTTGAGTTATTTCTTTTTATTCTACAACTCTATTTCCATTATTCCTTGCACTTCGTTGTTTTTTTTCTGGAATTTTGACGTACGGAACGTGTGATGCACACATACATACATATGGGTGGCATGGCCGTGCAATTTTGACTGATTGGTTATGTGAATCTGATTGTGTAGTTGGTGTAATGTGGATACGATTTCTTGTGGAACTTAACGAACTTAATGGAGATGGGCTTAATCGGAACTAAGCTGATTAATTTGCGGCTAATGGGAAGATTTTCATTGTAGAAGTATGGGAAGATCTGGATTTATGGAAATGAAAAACTGGGTGTAGGTTTTTGGGTGAGACTAAGTGCTTAGAGGAATGGTTAAGAGAAGTGGAGGAGGGGGTGCCAGTAGAAAGGCTAAGTCAGTCTGCAAAGTGGATGATGGCCACATGAAGGATAAGAATAGTCAAGAGAGCTTCACGAGGAACCAAAACTCTGAGAAAAAGAACCTCTTAGGGAGACTGTTTCTTTTAATTTAGGTGTTCTAAATTGGTTTTAATATAAGACGTGCAATTGGCCATGTCAAGGTTCTCCAATGGTCAGATACAGCATGGAAAATGTACTTTAGTAGTTGTGAAGAAGGCAACTACATTTTTTTTGCTCATGAATTTTCTTCCGCAATAAAGGCATAATAAAGGCGACTCTGTAAACTACATAACTCTGCTGGTGTATCAACATTGCAAATCATTTCTACCAAAATATTGAACTACCTGATTCTGATTCATACTCTTTCTTGTTTGTTTATGAGGTGATGATTCTAAAAATCTATCTGTTGGGAGAAAATCCCCTCTCAACCAAGCACACCGCAATGAACCTCAACCAAGCACACCGCAATGAACAAAAAAAAAAAATAAATAAATAAAGGAAATACAAAGCAAAACATAGAGATTTATATGGTCCCTCAATCTGAGGTACATCTACTGGTTACATCCATATTCCATTATAAGGCAAAAAAGAGAAAGTACAAAACTTATCATTTATGGCAGCTAATAATGATATAAATAGCCCCACACAATTAGGGTTTATGTAAGAAAGAAAACTACCAAAATGCCTCCACATGATTAGGGTCAACAATACAACTCCATTCCTCCTTAGGGGCCTTCAACCCTAACCTCTAGGCCAATTGTTGCTACCTAAACATCAGACTCCAACAAACACAACACTATCCTGTTGGTAATTTCC
>NC_081546.1:24705180-24730002 GCF_901000735.1 Corylus avellana
AAGTTTGTTGCTATCGAAAGTAGAACTCTAATTGAGTTCATCTTTGCTACTAGAGTAAATGTTTCCTCATAGTCAATCCCATAAGTTTGTGTAAAACCTTTTGCAACAAGTCTTGCCTTGTATCATTCCACAAAACCACTAGCCTTATGCTTGATAGTGAACACCTACTTGTATCCAACAACCTTCTTTACATTAGGCAATTTAACAAGATTCCAAGTATTGTCTTTGTGAAGAGCTTTCATCTCTTCTTGCATTGTTGGCCTCTACTTTAATCACTGAGTGCCTTTGTAGATTTTTAGGGATAGACACAAATGGCAATTTGGACACAAAGGAACAATATAATGGTGAAATATGCTAATAGGAAACAAAATTAGATATGGGATGGTGTGTGCATGACCTGACTCCTTTGCGTTGTGCAATAGAGAGATTGATATCATCGACAACAAGTATTACATAATTCATATAAGGAAAAGAAGTAGTATCACTTGAGTTAGGATCAGATGCTTGGCATGTAGCATCAAGAATGGTCTTCCTTTTCTGGTGTTTGGAGTAAACTCTCAACTCTTCCATAAGAGGCACATATGACTTACAAGTAGGAGACTCATTAGTAAGCTATTGTTTCTCCTGCTCAAGCTTAGGGGTAGGAATAGGTAACGGGGTCAAAAAATCCTCTTCCCTCGGACTCTCCCCCTAAAAAGGAGTTTGGGATGAGGAAAAATATGGTTGCGTTTCAAAGAAAGTAACATCCATTGAGACAAACTGTTTTCTCGATGGGGGATGATAACATTTATACCCCTTTTGTGTGGGAGAATAACCTACAAAGATGCATTTGAGGGCTCGAGGGTCCAACTTACTCCGAGCTGGACCGTGAACATGGACAAAACAAACACATCCAAAGACCCTCGGAGAAACACCTTTTGAAGTAGAGAAAGGTGGGGCAACACGTCAAGGGGTGTTTTGAGATCCATGACCCGAGAAGGCATCCTATTGATGAGATATGCAGCGGTGCGCAAGGCGTCCCCCCAATAAGCATTTTCATTAACTTCTGTAACTAACTGTTTTGGGCTTTACTTTTCAGTGTAGGGGGTACTTTTTTTATTAAGCT
The DNA here is from genome assembly GCF_901000735.1 of Corylus avellana. NCBI lineage: Eukaryota > Viridiplantae > Streptophyta > Magnoliopsida > Fagales > Betulaceae > Corylus > Corylus avellana. The sequence continues at coordinate 24,706,286 of NC_081546.1, forward strand.
TGAATTTCTCGTTGTCAGGCATGAACCATTCCTCCATTCCCCAACTCCGGGAAAAAAATAATAAAAGAAACACAAAAAAGAATAAAACACAGGCTTTCATTTTCAAAGGGGTTGAAAATTAATTGTGGTAGTGGCCATGAACATCTTACAAAAGGATTGTAATTTAAGTGCTGCTGTCCTAAATCTAGTCTTGTATGGTAATATTCTCTTTGAAACTATTTTAGTTTTCAGAGAAATATGAATGACATTATATATATATATATCTTTTTGCATTTTGTGCTTTGTTGGAAGCAAAAAGAATACGTGGTAGATTGCTCTGTTGCCTATAAAAAGGCAGAAAATTGTGTGGGCCTGGTATTGAAAGTATTAGTAACAGTTTTGGTGGCAAAGTGACGCAGCACGGATGAAGAACAAAATAAAGATAAAAGATTGGTGTCTCACCAATTGGATAAATTTGGCGTCTCACCGCATAAAAGAGCAATTACAACTCTCAAAGAACAAAATAACTGTTTATTTCTTAATCATAGTTTGTTCAATACAATTGAAACTTGTGCTTAAATAGACTAAAACACTAAATCCTAACCCTAATGTGACTAACTTTTGGGCCAAGCCCATTATTAAATACGAGCTCTAAAAACATAAATTAAATATTAAAAACTGTTATAGTTTGTATGAACGGTTTAAACACAAAAGGCGGAGGCTATTATATTATTCAACTTATGTTAACCTAATATAAGCATCCTATTATATAGGATTAGGGAAATACCATAGAGACTAAAATACCCCCAAAACCCTAATGACTCAAACCCTAACTCTTCTAACACTCCCCCTCAAGCTGGAGCATATACATCATATGAATCCAGCTTGGAAGATACAAGCAAACGAAAAACAACTAGAAAACATATTCTAACACTCCCCCTCAAGCTGGAACAGCTTGGACCACACAAGTTAATTAAATAAAACTTCAATGCCGGTCGAAAACTCGTTGGTAACTTGAACAACCATTTGATCGGTTCTCGCCGAAAAACACCAAGGCCGGTCGGATGCAACGATCACTTGATCGGTTCTCGCCGGAGAATCCAAGGCTGGTTGGATACATCGATCTTGGGATTGGTTCTCGCCGAAAAACACCAAGGCCGGTCGGATGCAACGATCACTTGATCGGTTCTCGCCGGAGAATCCAAGGCCGGTCGGATACATCAATCACAAACAACAAACAAACAAACAACAAATTTTCACATGATTAACCAACAAGATTAGCCGGAAAACAGATACCGGAAAAACAAAAAACTTTGCCGGAGCTTCGCTAGACATACGCCGGAACTTCGTCGGGGCTTCAAAACTGGCCGGAAACACACAGAACAGGCTGGCAATACCTAAAAACAGAAGAAAAACACTTAAAAACAGAACAGAAACAGTCACTGGAGGCTCGCCGGACCATTGCCGGAGTATCGCCGGAGCTCGCCGGAACTTGCTGGAGAAGACAGAACACTCCGGCCACTTCAAAAACAGCAACTACAGAATCAATAGAGGGCCACACAGTAACGTTTCAACACCAAAAGCATCAAATCGTCGGAATATTTTTTTTTTTTCCCGATGGCCGCTGCAACTTTTCCGGCCACCACAGAACCATCCGGCCAGCATCACAGAACATCAAAAACAAACAAAATATATATATATATTTTTTTCTCACCGGAAGTAGTTCCGGTCACCATAAAACAAGAACAAAACAGCTCTACGGAGCTCTTTGAAGGTACTGCCCGTGTGGGTTAGCCCACACGGGCAGTGCGGCCACCAAGTTGAAAACTAAACTACCCAAGAATCGAAACAAGCTCTGATACCATGTTATAGTTTGTATGAACGGTTTAAACACAAAAGGCGGAGGCTATTATATTATTCAACTTATGTTAACCTAATACAAGCATCCTATTATATAGGATTAGGGAAATACCATAGAGACTAAAATACCCCCAAAACCCTAATGACTCAGACCCTAACTCTTCTAACACTCCCCCTCAAGCTGGAGCATATACATCATATGAATCCAGCTTGGAAGATACAAGCAAACGAAAAACAACTAGAAAACATATTCTAACAAAAACAATTACAAAATAATACTAACTTTAAACTAATATTCTTTCTTCATTCTGCATCACAAATGACATAATTTTTGTGATTAGGGTTATGGGTGTAGTAATCACATCAGTACCATTGAAGTGGCAGCGGAGTAATGGGATTGGTAGAGCTGGTGATGATTTTGTTATGGAGGACGTGTTTGTGGTGATTACAAGAGCAGAAGGAAGTGTTTGTGGTGCTTATAGTGCTTTTGGATGAAGGTGGTGCAGATTTCAATGGGGGTGGGGTTGACAGTTATCATCAATAGGGGTTATGCGGATTTTTGTGGAGTTGGTGGTTATACTTTACTGTCCAGTGGTATTGCTGTTGGAGGTGGTTTTAGATGTCAATGGGTGTTGGTTGTAGTTGTTATGCAAACACTTTGTTTATCTATCTTTCTAGGAAAATTTTTCTTGAGGTTGCACACACATTTTACCATACCATTATATCCTTTTGACTTTGTCATGTTTTACTACTAATAATTTTGTTATCTAGAATAATGGCATACAAATATTTTTTTTTTTTTTTTTTTTTTTAAATATGCATACAAATACTTCAATGATCTTATGCAGTTTTCCTTATTTTGAATGTTTATAGTTCCATAATGCTCTCTATGGGGATGCTAAAGGCTGGGCTAGGAGATTTTATTCTTTTCTCCAACAATATATTCCTGGTGTCATGAATCCTCATGCTAAAGTCGTGCAACAATGGAACAAATTTTTTGTCATTTCTTGCTTGGTGGCAATTTTTGTGGACCCATTGTTTTTCTTCTTGTTGTCTGTACTAAAGGTATGCTTCTCCTCCTTTATTTATTTTTTAGAAGATGATTTTTGTAAGTATAAAGTTAGATTCATTTTGAAGTTATTAATGTTGATGAGTTGTGCGCTTGATAAGGATATGGTTTCTCAAATTTTAACATGGGTATAATGAGATTTATAGGGGAGACTATGTAAGAGATAGAAGCTACCTGATTTGGATGCCAATCCATTAAATCCTAGAGCCATTATAAAAGACTCTCTAACAAAGTCATAAACCCTACTTGATTAAGAGCTAGTAGCCAGATGTGATGATCCATCTGCATACCAAGTTGCCACCATCTCATAAGTTTTTGTTTAATTTTTAGTGTTTTGGGAGTATTCTCAAATCTTATTAAGTCCAACATATGGATGCTAGATGATATTTGTGATTCGGTTTGCACAAGTAAATATGGAGAGAAAGATGAGGCTTGTTTCAATGATACATAGCCTACTTCACACATTTTATTATGTATATTGAAAAATACATACTTCGGTACTGCTGGGGAATTGAGGTTGCAAGGTCAAAGATAGGCACCAACGTATCTCAAACGAAGAATGTACTTGACATCCTCGAGTAAACTGGATTGTTAGGTGCTCAACCTGTTGATACTCCTTGAGATCTGAATTATAAACTTGCGAAGGAGAGTTATTCTTAGATCCTAGCAGATACCGTTGACTAGTTGGGAAACTCAATTATCTAACCATCACATTGTCAGATATCTCATATGCAATTAGTATTGAGTTAGTTCTTAGAGGCTCTGAGACTCTCACATTGGGACGCTGTTGTTCGTATTGTTTGATGCTTGAAGAGAGCCCCAAGGCGTGGCATACTATTTATTAGAAGCTTCACTATGCCTCCAACCATGTGTTCGATGAGAGGACTAAGTACATTGAAGTTGATTACCATTTTGGCCGAGACAAGATAGTGAGTGGAGACATAGATATGTATTTATAAAGTCTGAGAACGAATTTGCTGATATTTTCACAAGGTCATTATGTAAAAATCGGTTTGTCAATTTGTTCCAAGTTGGGCTTATATGAGATATATCCTCTAGCTTGAGGGGGTGTGTTAGAATGCTAGACTATATTATTTGTACTCTTCTAGAAAGAGCCAGTTGTACCTACAGCTGGCCCTACAGGCAGTCAACTCTCAGAATTTTCTCCCCAATGATTGTAACAAACTCTCCTATGTATGTGGAATGGATGAGTGCTGCTGTGTAAGAAAACTGCCCCTCTTTATTAAATTTGTTTTCCATTTTCTTCCCTCTATCAGTAACTAAACAATTAGTAACCGTAAATTCATTACCTCTTTCAGAACCAGGCAATTTTAACTGAAAGAGAAGAATAAAAATTGGAGGAAGAAGTAGGGAAAAAACAGTCTAAATCATAGAGAAAAATGGGTTCTTTTACAAGTATCTGGGTTCTTTTTCTTTGCCTTTCTTTGTGGTACAAGAAACATAGAGAAAAATGGAGGAAGGCAGAGGAGGAAAATAAAATTGGGACTGGATAGCAATTGGTCTTTCTACTATAAACATATAAATCACATCTATCTCCTTTATAAAACATGCAATTTTTGGCTGAAAATCTTAGTTGTTCATGGTCTCTATCCTCTGTGATCATGTTCCTAACTTCTTATAACCATATTTTAGATTTGAAAAATATAATTTTCTTGCGGTTTACTATTTGCACAAAATTACTTGCTTTTCCCCACTCCTTGAATGCAGGATAATCTGTGTATAGTTCTTGACCAGCCCATGACCACAACAATTGTGGTTTTCAGAAGTTTAACTGATCTCATATACTTCTTCCATATGCTTCTTCAGGTAATTTGTTTAATTAACCTGCTAATATGGACCATATGCTAAAGCTCATTTAAAAATTTCACATTATTGTTATTTTGTTCTCAATAATATTGTAAATAATCCGTCAAACTATCTTTGAATACCTACTGATGCAGGCATTATTTGTTTCAGAGTTTTAGACTGCCTTTGTTATATCTACCAATGTCTTTGCATTTAGAAAAGACCTAAACATTGCAACATGAAAAGCCTGCTTAAATTTGTTCGTTTAGATTTGTTTGTATGTCTTAAGTCATGAGACTAAAATGGTAGCAAGAGAATTCCATATTAGATTTGTTTACCACGGGGCAGATCACAACATAAGTAAAACATATCAGCTGAAAATGCAGGGGTGTCCACGTTTCTAAGACCTGGAAAGCAATAGCAATGTCTTGTGGCACCTATGTATTGTATAAAAGGGCCTGCATGGGTCAGGTTGGTCACTTTTGGAAAGGATTTTTACACCGACCCTAGTTCGTCACTTTTAAAAGATCTGAACCCGATGCCAACCTAGAGCACCCATAAAACTGGTGGGTTGGTTTCACTGTGGTTCAAGAAATTAGTCGGGTTGGTTGGATTAAGAAAGAGTGGGGACAGCGGAAGGCAAGAGCTATGTTGGTGGAGGAGACAGGAAGAATGAGAGAGAGAGAGAGGTACAATAGGAAGAAAATAGCATATAAGTGCAACAATAACACCTGAGATGAACATTATAAACGAAATGCTCTACCAAATGAGAGTTACTTTACCTGCCCATGATCCACAAACAACCTGTGAAAACCGCTGCAACCACCAACGCCATAGCCCAAAGCCTTTCACCAGTACATCCCAAACATAATGTGCTACTGTGTAGCTAAACAAACTGGCCCCACCACTCCAAACAAGTGCTTGAGCAGAACCGTAAAAACAAACCTGCCTGCCCATCAAGTGCCTCCCTCAAAATAAGAATTGGTATTAGAGCTTGTTTCGATTCTTGGATAATCTATCGTTAAGTTTTCTCTTGTTGGCGCCTTCGAAGCAGGTTTTTATTATTTTTTATATTGTTTATGGTGACCGGAACACCTCTGGTGGAAAAAGAAAAAAAGAAAAAAAGCAGTGTTGTCAATGCTGCTGGGTGAGAATTCTTCCCTGAAAACAAAAATATTTTTCTGTCAGGGTGTATTTCTGTGTTTTTCGGTCTTATCTGTGGTGGCCGGCAAAGTTGCAACGGCCATCGGAAAAGAAAAAAAAAAATCCGGTGGTTTGATTTTGAGTTGTTGAAAAGTTACTATGTGGTCATCTATTGATTCTATAGCCACTGTTTTTGGAGTGGCTGGAGTGGTTTGTCTTCTCCAGCGAGCTCTGACTGGCCTTGGATTCTCCGGCGAGAACCAATCCAATGTTGTGATCGATGTATCCGACCGGCCTTGGTGTTTTTCGGCGAGAACCGATCCAATGTTGTGATCGATGTATCCGACTGGCCTTAGTGTTTTGTGGCGAGAACTGATCCCAAGTTGTTAGTGATCGATGTATCCAACCGGCCTTGCCGTTTTGCGGCGAGATCCAATCAAATCCGACGAGTTTTCGACCGGCCTTGAAGTTTTATTAAATTATCGTGTTAGTTGTATGAGTCTTTGTATTGTGTGCTCCAAGCTGTTCCAGCTTGAGGGGGAGTGTTAGAGTATGTTTTTCTAGTTGTTTTTAGTTTGCTTGTATCTTCCAAGCTAGATTCATATGATGCATATGCTCCAGCTTGAGGGGGAGTGTTAAAAGAGTTAGGGTTTGAGTCATTAGGGGTTTGGAAGTAGTTTAGTCTTTAAGGTATTTCCCAAATCCTATATAATAGGATGCTTGTATTAGGTTAACATAAGTTGAATAGTTGAATAATATAATAGCTTCCATCTTTTGTGTCTAAACCGTTCATACAAACTATAACATACTGGAAGTGCACATGGTCCAGAATCACTAGCATTTGGGACCCAATGACCAATACCCAAATCAAATTTCACCTCCTTGCGTCCAAATCCTTAGTCAATCTATAAAGCCATGTAACAAACACAAATTGAACAAAATCAGTGTTGAAGCTATATGATGCAGGAGAAGAATATTAGTGTGGATTTATTATTTATTCATTAGTTTTCCTTTTTCAATAAGGATTTGGTTTTCCTTTTCCATTAGGATTAGTTTCTGCTATTATCATACGCTGTCAAAACAATCTTAGTTCTGCCCGGCGTCGCTATAGTCGATGATCTTTTGGAGGTGAACAAGGTGGAGGTCAATGAGGTCGGCGAGAATGGAGAGAAAGCACTTGAAGTAGGCAAAGCAAGGAGGGTAGTCAAGGATCCAGGGGGCTGGTCATCTTAATTGGTGCAGCAGTGGCAATGGGGATGGTGGATGTTGACGAATCTGACAGTGAAATGAGAGAGGGACAAATTGAATTGGTGGAAGTAAAGTTGGGGAAATTTTGAACTGGGACAGCATTTAGTTTGTGAGGGCTCATGCTACTAACTGTTTGCCGCATGCTATATATATTATGTATTTATGCTTACCCTTAGTTTGGGTTTGAATATTAAAACCCGATAACCAAATGGACATACTTATTTATGTAACTTCGAAATCGAACTGACTCTCTGCCATCACAGAAACTAAGGTTGGCACAGGTTGGGCCATTTTCTGCACAGCCCTAACTGTATAAATACGTTGAGCCCATTAAAGAAATTTACTTTTATTTTATCACTCAAATTTCTCACATGCAACTCGTGTGATCAAAAGCCCAGTGAAAAAAAAAAAGATTTTGAAATAATTTTTGTTGTTTTCTTTATTTTTAGTTTAGTCCCATAGCAATGATATGCTTTTGCATTCATATTCACTTTTAAGCAAGCAAGAAGTATGGGTTCTTACACTTGTCTCTATTATCCTTAGAAAGCTTTTTGATCTTGCCATTGTACATATTCATCTTATATCACATATTATATGCCTCCTGGTATATTTATTTAAATTTATTGTATGTTATTGAACAATAAGGTAAATAGAAGGAAACAAAAGTACTTTATAATATTAGAACTTTACTGGTTTCAAGTTTCAACTTTTAAGTAATATCTTAAAAAAACTTTACTCGTGACATCCAATGTCTCCAATCGTTATACCATTGGTATGGTCTTCGCTTTGGTTGGATCCTTTGTTCTAACATTGACTGCTTTATCTTTCTTTCTTTTTTTTTTTTTTTTTTTTTTTTTTTTGCAGTTTAGGTTGGCTTTTGTGGCCCCCGAGTCACGAGTGGTTGGTGCTGGAGAGTTAGTTGACGATCCAAAAAAGATTGCTCTCAATTATATTCGTGGCTTCTTTTTTGTTGACTTATTTGTTGTACTACCGCTTCCTCAAGTAAGGGCTCCCTCCTCTCTCTCTTCCCCTTATCAAGTTTGTATTCATCACCATCTACATAAATGTCACATCCATGTGCTTAATGTGTTAAGATCTTATTGAAGATTCAAAGTTTAAGCTTAATGCCAATTTTGTTGTGGATATGTGTTCGTTGTTACTTTGTCATATTAAATTAAATTAAGTTTGTTTTTCTTTGAAAAATATATGCTTTTTTCAGTTTACGTTAATTATGTGGATTTGCTCATTTAATATTGTTGATATTTGTTTAGGCTCTAATTTCTAGATATAGGTTTGAAGAACATATCTTTTGGAAGGTGACTTTTGGAGTGAAAGGTGTTCTGAATCTTTAAGGGATTGAAAGATGAGTCACATTGAGAGAAGCTCGATGGAATTGATTTAGAGTGTATCTCGTGGGAAGAGTGAGACAATATTGAGGAGAGAATCAGGCTTATTAGAAGAGTTATTAGGATTTGTGAGTCATTAGTCTTTGTGGGTATTTTGGTCATTGTTATATTTCTCTAAACCTATATAATAAGAGGTGTGGTGGGCTACGTAAAAACAATAACAACAACACAGTAACGTGGCTCCACCTTTTTTGTCTAAACCGTTTATGTAAACTACAACATGGTATCATCTTTTCTGTCTAAACCGTTTATGTAAACTACAACATGGTATCAAAGCTTTAGGCTTAGATCCTTGGTCTAATCCCTCGTTTGTAGTCTTGATTTTTTCTTTCTTGTGGTTGATGTTTGATATCTTGGTGTTGGTGTTTATAGTCCCAGTGGTAGCACCTCGTGTGTGGACGGTGCCTTCATGAAGCTCTAAAAGAGTCGTAGTGAGACTCTGGAGAAAAAGAAAATTCAGTTTATCTTGTTGTCGGTGTAGGCTTCGGTGGTTCTTCGTGATTTTCGGTATTTGTATTTGTTTTGATATCTCTGTCAGTAGTTCTCGAACCCGGCTGTTTCACGGTGGTTCTCGGTGGTTGGCTATTGTGCAGTGGTCATTAGAGCTGTTTGTGGCATTGTTGGTTATCGGTGGCCTTAGTGGATGCTTTCATGGCTGTCTTAGGCATTTTCTGATCATTTGCGGCGAGATCAACTCTTGGTTGTTCGTTGTTGGTTGTTGACATCCGACCGGCCTTGGTGTTTTGCGGCGAGATCCGACTGGCCTTGGCGTTTTACGGCGGTTTCCAACTGGTTATTGGTGTTTTCCGGCAAGATTCTACCAACCTTGGTGTTTTGTGGTGAGATATGATCAAATCTTGATTGTTTGTTGTTGGTTGTTGAGATCCGACCGGCCTTAAGTGTTTAGCAGTGAGTTCCAACCGGTCCTTGGTGTTTTCCGACAAGATCTTACTGGCCTTGGTGTTTTGCGACAAGATCTGACCTCCCATTGAAGTTTTTAGCGAATTTTCTTATTTTTATTTTTACAAGTCTTTGTATTATGTGCTCCAAGCTATTCCAACTTAAGGGAGTGTTAAAAGAGGTATTAGGGTTTGTGAGAGTCATTAGGATTGGTGGGTATTTTGGTCATTGTTATATTTTTCTAAGCCAATATAATAAGATGCTTGATAGGCTATGTAAAAACAATAACAACACAGTAATGTGCCTCCACCTTTTCTGTTTAAGCCGTTTATGCAAACTACAACAAGGTTAAACAACATTTATGTGGTTTTTGACAAGATACCTCAATATTGTTATGGACCATCCAATATATATATATATATATATATATATATCCGAGCATTATATTCTCTCACTACATTAGTGAAGCAATGACACCCCTTTCACTAACCCAAGGGGACCACTCAGTTATCTCAAAGGTGAATGGAGCTCATCCCTTCTTCATAGCAAGTTACAACCTCCTTTGTAATGTCAATCCTCACTAGGCCTCAAGACCCTAGAAACCACAAATTGCATCATGGCTCTAATCCAGGGTGTGTAGTGGGACATTGACCCCTCAAAGTATCATATTATTTAGGTCTCTTAAAGTCGGTTTTACTGCGTATAGTGAAATGTGCCTTCAATATTATAATGTGTTGAGACATGATTTACCAAAAGATATTTAGAAATTTGGTATGTAATTGATGAACAATCCCCAACGGCACATGGAGGAAAAGGCCACTTCACCAACAAATTTTTGCTGAACCAAAAGCCAACTTCAAGGTCTATCAGAAGTGGCCAACTTTTCTGACCATTTTAGTTATCGAAATCTACACAAAAAAAACAAAACAAAACAAAACAAAACAAAAAAAACAAAATTTGGTGGAGAAAGGATGAAAGTGATCAATATTTGATTGTATGTGTGTGTGTGCACACCCAGACGTAGGTGGGTGGGTGAGCATTTTTACATGCGTCTTAAAAAGGAAATAAATCATAATTGCTTTTTAAGATGTCTATTTGAATCAAAAGATGCATGTATATACATCCTCAAATTGCATAAATTTTTTTATAAAATGGTTACCTGGATCAATCAATCTGTTTCTCTGCGAAGTAATGTGACAGTACATGCTTTTCTTAGATGATAAGTATATCTCCATTAACTGTTCTTGTTACAATTGTTTCTTTTTCTTTTGTTGCTGCAGATCATAATATTGTTTGTTCTACCAAGATATTTGGGAGCATCAGGAGCAAATTATGCTAAAAATCTTTTACGAGCAGCCGTTCTTGTTCAGTACGCTCCTAGGTTGTATAGGTGTCTACCTCTACTTAGTGGTCAGTCTCCAATTGGCTTTGTATTCGAGTCAGCATGGGCAAATTTTGTCATAAATCTTCTCACTTTCATGTTGTCTGGCCATGTTGTTGGGTCATTCTGGTACCTCTTTGGGTTACAGGTGGGTGGAAGTTGTCATATCTTCTAAGGATGCTTGTTGAACTTTCTTTCATCTAGACAATTTGGAGAAACTACATTTATCCCTACCATTGCAATGCCCGGCCGCGCCCCCCCCCGACTAAAGTGAAAAAGATACCTTCCATAAGATTAAAAAGAAAAAAAAAAAAAAAAAAGAGAAAAAGGTAAGTCATTTTTAACCTTTATGGAGGGTATTTTTGTCATTTTGGGTTGTGGAAGGGGAACATTTTGCAACCCCAATGGTAGATTGGGGGGACATTGCAAAAATCATGGTAGTTAGAGGGAGGTAAATGTAGTTAACCCAGACAATTTTCTTCTCCTTGCTGTTTTCGGAATGCTTCTTGAACTTTACACTTTCCCTTGTACATGCATTTATGTTTAAGCAGGAAAAACATATTGGCTGGTGAAGCATGCAATTGTTTTTCCTTGCTTCACTTGGCCAATCATTCTGTTTACTACATGCATGAAGGTTTTTGTTTAATGATTTACTAAGTTTTCCTTTTGCCCCCTCTTTCTTGACCCAGAGGGTTAATCAATGTCTTCGAGATGCCTGCCATAATTCTGTAATTCAGCGATGCGTGGATTTCATAGACTGTGGGCATGGATATGATTTTACAGGTTTTAGTTCCAATCCAAACTGGGAGAAATGGAAAAAGAATAAGAATGCTAGTGCTTGTTTGACTCCAGATGGTTTTGATTATGGAATCTATATTCAAGCTGTCAATCTTACTACGGAAGGGAGCATCATAACCAGATATACATATTCATTATTTTGGGGATTCCAGGTATTGCTTTTATCTCTCTTCATTTTTTCTGTATATGTACATCTGAAATGTGCTGTACTTACTCATACAAGTTGAATTTTGTATAGTGTTTAAACTAATTAAAGACTTGTGTGGTAGAGAGGGTTAAGAAGATACATGGCAAGTTTTATCATGCTGCTTGTATCTGGACATTGCTCCTCATGTTCAACTCATCTTTTTGGGTTTTTAGAGGTTGTGTAGTTAGATCTTTGTGCATATTGCAGGAACTTTTTTGGTGTAATTTTTTTGTTGCAAAAGAATGCAACAGACCAGCAAGATGATTCTGAAAATGTAATTTCATTGTAAAAATCTCATCACATTTATCTTCCATTACTAGGGATCGCTATTTCAATCTGTCTTATTTTGTATTGTTTGCCCATTTTAATATCTTCTCGTCATTTTCACCCTGATCTATGTCCCCCATCTTTTCTTAAAAATCTGATTCAAAATCCAAAGTTCTAATGAATTTCCGGTTTGATTTGTGGTTTAGCCATTGCCTTTTTCACAAACGTCTGCCTTTGTTCTCTTTGATTTTACTTCCTTCTTGGGCAATCCTACCATTGAGTGGGAGTGTTTATATATTTGTGAACTTGGTTACATTGTTTGCCAACTTCCTCCTGATCTCTTATTTGGCATTGACCCGAAGCTCAATGTAACATGTTTGCAGCTGTTGTTTTGTGTATGAATATTCGTACTTGTATCTACATGATATGTTGGGTCATGACAATAGAAATATTTGTATGATCAACTCTTCTCCAAAGATAATGCAGAGTGGCCTGCACACTGTGTAGCAATGGCTGGAAATAAAGATAACAATTTGTTTAAAATGATCATCTATATGCCCTTGACACTACAAAATTCTTTACAGCCTAGTGCGATTCCAAAATTCTATTTGAACATTTAGGATTTTTTTTCTTCTTGTCCTTAGATCATAATTCATTTAACTATATTCTTTTATAGTTTTTACGCATATGCTTAGCGTACATCCAATTCTAAAGGTCTATCATTCAGTTCCATGCCTCACTTTTGCTTGCTTGACAAACTCAATGTTTGAGCTGGAACTTTTTTTTTTGATAAGTAAGTAGTTGACTTTATTAAAAGCGTAGGCGCCCCGGAGTACACTGGAAGTATACAAGGAGGATCACCTAACTAGAAAGGGAAAAACGTACAAGGAAATCATTATAGCTAATCGAAACCGGAAAAACAAACGCTACAGTCCAAGATCCTCCGCTATGGTCTAGGATTGATCGGTTTCTTGTTTCTCCAGAGCTGGAAGCCTGGTTTCCAGGGGTGAGGCAGAAGAGGCTTCCACGTCTATGTTCGGATCACTTCCCAATTATGCTAGAGTTGGGGGAGGTATCCCAGGGGAAAAGGCCATTCAGGTTTGAGAATATGTGGCTTAAGGAGGAAGGGTTTGTTGCGTTAGTGAAAAAATGTTTGAGCTGGAACTGATCCAAGAATCTGTGGTATATGGAGTTGAATTACATACCTTGAATTTTTATTTTTTTTGCCAACTTTTTATTGTGTACTAATCAATTATCTTTGTTTTTCACATTAATATTAGAAGATGCAATTGGGCACTGGTATTAACTAAATGAAGGATCCAAATTAGACACCATGCCGGGATTTACAAGACATGTTTATAACAATTGGTCGAGAGGGGTGTCTTACTAAAACTTGAGTTTTTTTTTTACCAGTTCATGATGGGGAAGTGGGATCAGTTGATGCTCTCTTTACCTCAAATATGGTGGTAATATATTGACTTATTCATAATGGTCCTCATGTAGCCGGATGATGTCTATGAGAAAGTCTCTCCTTGACACAATCCCAAAACAGAACATTTTAATTGACCAGGCTGAGATCCCAAACCAATGTAAATAACTCATATGAGCAAGTATAGAGCTAAAAGATTTTCATTCTTTAAGTAGAGTACATGAAGTGGATATGGCCCTACCGTCTATGCAAGGTGTGTCAGGGAAATAATCTGGATCCTGTAAGTGGATATGGAACCTCAAATTTAGTGACGTTTGAACATGGGACCCATAATTATCTTTATATGGGAAGCCTCAATTGCTGAAGGTTATTCATGGTATTGACCTCAGAATGCCTGAGGTGCCTTGGAAATATATCTGTTGTGCCTAGGAGGACTAGTCTAGGAACATAATATCTCATGTAAATGGCTACTGTTAGATATGAAATAAATTGTAAATAAACCTAAAAATGAATCAAATACTATCCCCTATATGTTTTGTCTCAAGAAGTTTTAAGCCCAATTGAGTGAGCTATGTGTGATACTGGAGTAGAAGCACTAATTGACAATTTCAAGGTCTTATGATTATTATAATATTTTGACATGTCTTCTATCGTCCTCCACCGTTGAAGAAAATTACTCGTCTCAAAATGATTTTAGATTGTATTACATAATAGCCTGGCATGTTCCCATTAGTAAAACGATTGGAAGTGTGTTCATAAGTGATTCAATTAATTTTGTTCTGAAAGGTCTTCTGATTAATGATATCCCCTGAGATTGCATCTCTATATGATTCTATGAAGCAAATCAGTACGCTGGCTGGAAATCAAATTCCAAGCTATTTTGTTTGGGAAGTCCTTTTTACCATGGGCATCATTGGACTGGGTCTCTTGCTCTTCGCTCTTCTAATTGGAAATATGCAAAACTTTCTTCAGGCTCTTGGTCGGAGGTACAATTTTTCACTATGGTGGTGATTTCTATTTCATAAATTTTTGTTCATGGAAATCTGCTTGAGAAGGATGTAGAATGTATATTTTGCATGTTCCTGTCACCCACCACAAAGCTTTTTGGCCATTTGGATAAGAGATTTATGGAGGATAAGAGCATGATTATATGGCACAAGGGAATATATGTCTCTTCAATGGAATGATGTCTTTCTTCTTGAAGCCACCCAAACCTTAAACCTTCTTCTAACCAAGCCAGTTTCTTTTTATTTTTATTTTTTTATATCCATGCTTACTACTACCTAACCTGCACATTACTGGTCTGCTGCTAATATTGTGTTTATGCTGCCTAATGATATCCCTACCTTTAATTTGTGCTTGTTATTTTCCAAATACTCATGCTTACCCATATGCAACTGGCTAGAGAGGATATGTGACTGAGGTCCTCTGGACTTGGATACTTAGATTGCTTTGCTATTTCTATATCTAATTTTTCATTTTCCTCTTTATTAAACAACAAATTTAAAACACACTAATAGCCAGCATTCTGTAAATATAGTTCCAAACTTGTATATTTAGTTATAGACATCTCTTTTTATGATTTCATTCATGCTTGTCAATAAATCCAACAAAAAGAAAAAAAAGAAAATTTTATTTTTTACTGTTGGAATTTATAATTGTACCACCAAAGTTTTGGGCTTTTTTGACCAGTTGCCTTTTTTTCTTCCTTTGCTGGTTATCCCTTAGGAGGTTAGAAATGTCCCTGAGACGTCGTGACGTTGAGCAGTGGATGAGCCATCGACGTTTGTCAGATGAACTAAGAAGGTATGACATCCTCATCATTTTGTTTACATTCTTGTTGGCATGTTATATAGTTTTCTACATATCAAGTGAATATTTCCGAGCCTTTGACTTGGACTAATATTTTTGCCAGACAAATCCCTAGAGTATCGATACACCATGCCTTTATTTACCTTCCAAAAGTTTTCATGGTGGGCCATGAACATAGATTAACATAACTACAATTCCGTTAAAAAAGAAAAGAACAAATAAAAGATACCTCTTTGTAAACAACAATCTCTCCTAACAATTTACAATTCCAAGTTTTGTCCCATAAATTCCTAAAATGTCCTTATGCTGTAATATTATATCACAAAATCACACATTTTAAGAAAATACCAAAAAGTAATTTAGGTTTAAGATGGCTAAGGATGACATCACCATGACCACTATTTTTCACCGACTTCATCCTACTCCTTCCTACTTTCTCATTCTTCTCTCCTTTCCTCATGTTCTCTCCTCTCTATCTAAAACTGACCCCATATTAGTTTGTACTGATAAAAAAGTAGAAAGGGGATCGTTTCTTCCCCTGTTCTGTGTCTCTTTCTCCTCTCTGTTGTGAAATGATGAGCCTATAGAAAAATGGAAGACAGAAGTACTGAATTAATGCTGAATTCAACTCTACTTAGGGTAGGAACAACCTCAGAGCAAAGATAGCAATTTTTCTCCTATGCCTACACACTTAAGTGACTTTCTTTTTTTATCTATGCAGCCCTACAGCAGTCACCCCACAACAGACACGTAACCATGAACACTTCACACTAGCATAGCGCTCACGCGCACAAGTGCATTAAACTCACTCGATGCATTACATGCAAGACACAAATACCACTCTTAACACATCACACACGACTATACTAACTACCCCAATGTACCGCTCTCCTTTTCTCCCTTCCTCCAAAAAACAGAGCACACACACCACACACATTGCAGCCTCTGTCCAGTTGAGGCCTATCAATCATCTCCCTCCCCCTCCCTTCAAAAGAAAAATCAACATGAACCTTATTCAGATTTAGGAATGATTGAAGAGCTGATCCACCTCTTCCCATGTTCCATATTTCAAAGGCAAGCCACCGAACCACACTTTTCTAAGGCCATCTCACTTTCCTTAGAGTGGACACTCTCAATAAGGAGCAGCTGCGGAGTTTGACACTTATGGCAGAGAATGAAATTTGTATTGCGATTGAAACAAAAGTTTTTTTCTGTTTGCATTGCATCTCTTCCTATGGATTTTTTTTTTTAATAAATAATTCAATTTCATTAAAAGCGTAAAGGGATGCACATGAAGTATACAAGATAAACCCCTAATATAGAGAAAAAGAGGAACAAAATCCGAAGAACTTTGAAAAATTAGAAACAGGCAGGCTATTGAACGCTAATATTCATGCGTAGAGAGATATGTTTACAAAGTCTTTATGTCATAACCGGTTAGAGTTTATTTGTTCCCAGCTGGGTTTATATGATATATATGCTACAGTTTTAGGGGGAGTTAGAAGAGTGTACTAGGGTTTGGGGATATTTTGGTCATTGTCATATTTCTCAAAGCTTATATAATAATATGTGTGAGGTAGGCTAAGTAAGTTGCACTAGCTTCTTTCTCTCTAATATTTTCCATGGAAACCTCTCAACAATAGCTTACAACTGTTAATTTGTTCATGTTTGTTCATGAAGGATTTCTCTTACTCAAATGGGCATTTCAGTGCAGGATTTATTAACAACCTGACCCATATAATTGGCTTATTATGTAGGCAAGTACGACAAGCTGAACGGTACAATTGGGCTGCCACCAGAGGGGTAAATGAAGAAGTGCTTTTGGAGAATTTGCCTGAAGACCTTCAGAGAGATATAAGACGCCATCTCTTCAAATTTGTGAAGAAAGTAAGCAATCATAATATCCGAGCTTCGTAACATGACTAATTTCTTGAATACATATTGCATAAACGTTGTGTCAAGAGTATTCTGTGAGAAAATTGGGCTTGAAGACTGAATGATATTCTAATCCTTGGATGGTTGCTTGGTGAAAATAACACCACGGTGCATACAATAACAGATCTTCATTTGAAGCGCAACGTAAAACTAGTGCCATCAAAGGACTTCAAAGGCAACAAAGTTGAAAAGGGCAGCAGTCTCTTTTCTTCTTAAATTTGTTGATTCAGTTAAAAAGGTTGGTCTAGAGTTATTTCCTAAAGGGTATTAACTTTATCAAAGATGGAACCCTTGGTCCAACCCCTAATGCAACAGCATTAAGTTCTTTTCAAAGGGGGAGAATTTATGCAGCAACTAGCCGTAGAAAGAGACCAAGAAGCTATGGCTGTCAGTACTGGCGTCTCTAGTGGACTATTTGAAACTTTTCATGTTGAAAAGTCAAACTTAGGATAAAAGGGTGCTCCAGGATTTAATTTAGCTCGGTTATTAGCCAAGGATTTGATCTTTGTGGTGATAGTTTCCTAAATTTTACGGCAAACAGTAGCTAGCTATTAGGGTGAAAATACTTTGGCGTCAAGGAGCTTAACGGTGAAGAAAGCTAGTTGCTTCTGGGTGGCAGTTGCTATTCTTTAGTGCCCTAGCAGCTAGTGAGCTGTACTAATTGCGTTTCATAGAACAGTGCGCACTTCCTTAGGAAGTAATCTATAATCTGTTTGGTAGTGGAGGAACAAATTGAAATTGAGTTTGTTTTGAATACCCCTCCCTTCTCTCTCTCTCTCTGATCTTCTCAGCTGTCATATCCTTTCCCTAGATGAATTTTAGGCATCTCTTTATTCCCTTTTTTCTTACTGAAATTCTCATCAATCTCACCTCATAATCTCTCCTAGGCTTCTTCTCTTCTCTTAATCGTATTCCCCTCTTTGATCATCACCTTTCTAGCAAGACAGCCCCTTAATCCCGAAGTTCCAAGGCTGTCCTGCATCAGTTATTGAAATCAACCTCTCCCTTATCATATGGCCATCATTAAAGTGAAGAAGTGAAGGGGACAGGATCCATCTGAAGAACCCCCAAAATGAACAGAATAGTAAGTGAAGGATAGCTTGGACATGTGAAGTTTTTTGAGGCTCTGGTGTTTCTTATATACATGTACCCTAATTTCCCATTTTTAATTTGTTACTTCATATTTCTTTTCTGTTTTGGAGTTTCGTGTTTTAAGATTCCTTATTTTTTCTTGATTTGCGTCTTTGAGAAAAAAACCCAACTCCATAAAAGTAAGAGGCTTAAGTTGAGCCTTGACAGATTACTAGTTCCAAAAAATTAAACTAACAGAAAATGGTGAATTGGATCCGTTGGGCTATGTTGGTTAATGTATTTCAGGGTGTGTTTTGTGTTTTTGGTTTAAAATTATGTTTTGATGTGGTATAAAGGTGAGAAGTGTTTTTAGAAGTGTATTTTGGTGGGGTCCATATTTGAGAAAATGTTTTCTAATAGAGTACACTCGCTTATTTTGAGAAACCCCAAACGGATGTAGAGCCTTACTTATTAAAAAAAAAAAAAGAGGTGGATGTGCATCCATCTTCAGTGGCTCCTCCAATTAAGATGGTCACACGGCCACTCTAATTATTATTATTTTATTTTATTTTATTTTTCATTTTTTTAATATTTGTAAATAATAATTTAGCTCCTACCTTTGCAAAACAAAAAGTTCAACACATTTCTTTCGTCAAGATAGTCCTACAACAAGGTAAGAATATAGTTTTTTAAAAAGCGTTTTGTTTTTCTAGTTGTTTGTTAACGTATTTGTTTTGAGGGAATACATAATACAAGAATACAATTCATTAAGAAACATAGCCTCATTATTCTAATATTTTCCTTCATGTATAGGCTCAAACTCTCCTTTACATGTGGGCACAAACTCCCAATCAATGAGTAGGGATAACACATGGAATTTTAAACGTGTGGAGATGGTGTTTGAACTCAAGACTACCTACTCTGATATCATTCTGGCATCCAACTTAAACGATTATACCAATAAAAACTCAGCTCAAAAACTTAAGCCGACTGGGAATGAAATTTAATCATTTACTACTATTCTAACAAGCCAATCACACTACTAATTTTCAGATCTGTTCTAGCTGAGGGACTTAATGCATAGAGATATCAAGTGTACTCCTTATAGCCTTGATGATGTCGTAATCTCCATATCTTTTTCTGTTATTTAGATCTCTATGGTTTTTGGAGCTCACTGAACCGTATTTATGTTTGAGTTCTAAATAATTACTTTTATGTTGTTTGATTCTCATGCATCCTGGAAATGCCGTGACAGATCTGTTAGTCTAAAACAATGAACCTAGACGAAGCCCCAGGTTACCTTCAGGAGTTTGATATTTATAGAGTGCATTAGGACATGTTAGAAGAATTGAATGGGGTCAGTATGGAAAATCATTTTAGAACTTATAATTGATCCCAGTCTTATAGACATAATGCTGGCTTCCATTTTCTTTAAATTTGGGTAATAGATGTTTCCTGCAATTGATATTTATTAATGTTAGAAGAGTTATTAGGGTTTGTGAGAGTTATTAGGGTTGTGGGTATTTTGGTCATTGTTATATTTCTTGAAACCTATATAAAGATGTGTGAAGTAGCCTACGTAATAGTAACGACCCGCTACCTTTTCTCTAAACCTTTCATGCAAACTACAGCAATTAATATGTATGCAAACTCTTTGAGACATCAAAATGGACATTAAAAGTAGTCAACATTGCTTGTACCACAGTCATTGACTTAGATCTATTCATAAACAAGTTATGAGATTTTAAAAATATACTGCAGGTTCGGATTTTTGCTCTGATGGATGAACCTGTCTTAGATGCCATTCGTGAGAGAGTTAGACAAAAGATATACATTAAAGGAAGCAAAATTTTGTATCAAGGTGGTCTGATTGACAAGATGGTTTTCATTGTACGTGGAAAAACAGAGAGCAAGGGAGAAGATGGGAATGTGGTTACCTTATCTGAAGGGGATGTTTGTGGTGAGGAACTTCTCTCATGGTGTCTTGAGCATTCTTCAGTAAATAAAGGTACAAGTTTAATCAATAACTAGCTGTTGAGAATTTTCAAGGGCCTAGTAGACCTGGCCAGAATTTTGGCTTCTCGGTAAGTTGCCTGTATTTGAAGACAACGTGGTTTCCATTGCAGATGGGAGAAAAAGAAGGATTCCTGGACAGAGATTGCTTAGCAGCAGGACAGTAAGTTGCTTAACAAATGTAGAAGCATTTTCACTCCGAGCTGCAGACCTTGAAGAAGTCACCAGTCTTTTTACAAGATTCTTGCGGAATCCACGTGTTCAAGGAGCCATAAGGTTATTTCTATGTCAACCTGTATCTGAGTCTCAAAAGAACAAGTTAATTGTTCTCATTTATCTTTTCTGCCTTCCGCGAAAAAGTCCTTTTCAGATTTTTCTTTTTCCTGCCCATATAAGCTACTTTAGCCGAAAACATGAGGCCCATTTTCTTCATAAATACTTAATAAAACACAAGAAACTTGGTGGGGAAGGCACTCTTGAAAATTTGCAAAGCCAGCATGGGGTACTAGTAGATCACATAATAGATCCTACATATTGGAGGAGTACTTTTGATGCGAAAACATTTGGTGCCGTTAGATTAAGAAAATATATATACATCCATACATATAGGTTTCAGATGTGTACACACACAATATATATATATATATATATATATATATATATATATATATATATATATTGTAAGAGACTAAGAGTATTTTGGTAATTTTCGGCTTTGGGTTGCTTAGTTTGAGAGTTAGTAGTCATTTGGTTCTAAATCTAGTTTAGGTTCAGGTTAAACATTCTTTAATTATTAGGAAGTTTCCTTTCCTAATTAGGGGATTTTGCTTTTCCAAGTTGTGTTAGGATTTTACTTCTATGGCAAACATTGTAAAGGCAATCACTTAAAACTTTGATTAATCAAAACCACCTTAAGTAGGTCTGCTTTTAAGACTCCATTAAACTTCTGCTGGCCTCTGTAAGAGTGAGGGCTTCTCTTGTCACCTTTTTATTTTTATCAAAAATCTAGAGAGATGGAGTGGGATTTATTGTTTGATCTGGTTCTTCCAAACCTTGTAGAAGAAGGCTAGATTGTTCTTGTGAGATGTCCTCCTATCACTGTCATTATACCTCAAATATTCTTGTATAGACTTATATTTAAAGAGTAATGCTACACATACTCCCACTTTTTTACACCCATAGGTAGCTTTTAAAACCATCATTAAATTTGTGATAGATCTTTATTGGATTTTAATCTGATTTTAAAAGTCTCCTATAGGTGTGGGGAAAAAGGTGTGAGAAAGTGGGAGTGTGTACCATTACTTCTATTTAAATGAATGAGGGAGGAAAGGGCTAATGTGAATTAAGAGCTTCGTTTCATTTTCACCATAGATTTCATATGGTCATTGCGTCAGGATAACCGTGTATAGCAAATAAATTCTTGTTTTTTCTTTTTTTTTTGGTTCTGCAACAAGTTTTGAAGGTTTTCATGCCACTCATACTTTTAGGAAATTACATACTATACCATACACATTCATATATTCACTCTAACAAGCTTTTCACCAAATTTTTGGTGTAATTTAGGTTTTTTTATGAGGCTTTTGAGAAGAATCCAGTTGCTTTCCAAATTAGCTGCTGCTTCTCATATATTAAAGAGTTGCAGCCCTCCTAAAACCGAGCTAAAATAACTCGGACATTGTTCTTGGAAAAGGGCATGTTAGTTTCTTGTCAAGCACCCCACATAATAACTTGAAATGTGCTTCATTGTAGGTACGAATCACCCTACTGGAGATCACGTGCCGCAGTCCTCATTCAAGTGGCTTGGAGATACCGGAGGAAACATCTAAATCGCGCAGATACCTCACAATCTAATCAGATGTCAAGTGCGGCGCATCGCCCAGATACCTCACAATCTAATCATATGTCAAGTGTGGCGCATCAAGGTACTTCTTCAATGGTCCCCTTCCATGTTGATTATGGCCATCATATGAAGCTATGAGATTCACGAGATTCACAATATTACTAATGGAGCCTTGAATCATGACATACACAATATTACTAGTTGTGTATCCAACTATTGTATGATGACATTCACAGTTTTGTTGTGTTTCTCCATGGAGAAACCTTTAGACTAAATCAAATACAGATCAAAATAAAAAAAATCTTTTTTTCTTTTATGAGTTCCTAATAAAACAAAATATTTCACTCAACATTTAACACAATCAGATAAATCATCTCAGGTTCAATGTTTAATTATCTCTTCAGTATTTCCAAAGAGTTTCTATTCTCTTTTTTTGCACAACAGTCAAATAAACACTATAATCTTCCATTTCCAAAGAGTTTCTATTATATTAATTCAGAAGTTTTAATTTTTATCAGAGAACAAACATTCAAACAAAGTACAAATTGAAAAAATAAAAAACTTACAAATACAATTAGTACTCGGTCCGTTTGAAAAAAAAAAAAAAAAAGCCCGTTTTCTAAAAATAAAAAATAAAAAAATTTGAAAGCGTTTTTAAGAGTTTAAAAAGTCTAAAAATAGCAAAAATATACATTTGGCAAAAGCTTAAAAATAAAACTTTTGCCAAAAAATGTTTTTTAACTTAAAAGTTTTATTTCTCAATCACAATCACAAACATGCTTTAACCATGTAAGTGTAACAATATCTTTCAATCATATTAATGTAATAAGAAGGATAGAGCAAGTAAGAAAATACCTCTTTTTCCCAAAACCTCCCATTCCTAATCTCTTTGCACAGTCACTTTGAGCCTCTGTCAGCTATTATGCGAGTATTTTCAGTGGGTTTTTAAATTTGGGCTAGAAATTAAACTGAAGGAGAAAGATGAGAAAATATGCGATGGTGTGTGTGGCTTACATACAGTCTTTACTTCACCAGAAAGGTGTGTGTCAAGGAGGGTCTTCACGAAAGTTGTGAGAGTGAGACTTGTAAGATTTCACGAATAGTTAGTGTGTGTACGATTGAGTCAAAAGGTCGTCTCTTGACCATAAGTCTACAACTACTTCTCTAGGCATAAATCTGACGCCAAAATATTCATAAAATGGACGCTATAATTAAACACGTTTAATAGAGAATTGAGAAACTATTAGGATTGCCATTTTTTTTTTTTTAACAAAATGACGTGCTACAATATAATTAAATTTTTAAAAATTTAAATTCATCAACCTCATATACTTCTGAACATTCGAACAAAAAAAAAAAAGCACTTAGAAAAAATATATATATATATAATACAAAATTTTGTACTAAACATTTAATGTAATCAAATAAAGTTTCTCACATCAGATTCAATGCTTAATTATCTATTACGTGTTTCCAAAAAATGAAAATCTTTTTTTTGCACTGAAATAAAATAAATTTTTGCTTTCTTTTGCCTGAAAATTTGAGTATAACACAAATGAAAAAAAAAAAAAAA
>NC_081546.1:24730102-24918186 GCF_901000735.1 Corylus avellana
GCTTAATTTCCTATGTTAATTTGGAAGTCAATCAGGTGAATGTTTCTAAATTTAAACTACAAGCATAACAATATAAATAATATTTTTATGGTCCACCAAGTTTTATCCGGAATGTGTTTCTCTTCCTTGCATCAATATAAGAAAGTTAATACTTACCTGGACTAGTCACCAAGGATTTGAATTTCAAAAATATCAGAGATATCGGAGTTGTCTGGCAAAGATGATACAGTATCAGGCCGATTTGCGGCCACTGATATTTGATTATTTTATTAGTTTGATGTTTCTGATGGATTTTGTTTTTTAATTTTTTTTTCTGCTAAAATTTTCACATGTTTTTCACAATATTTCTGATGTTTTTGTCAATATTTTCTGATATCTTGTGGACAAATATGTTATATCGGCTGATACATTTCTGAGCTATTGTTTAAATATCGTTCTTGTTTATCATGACTGGTACCAATCTAGTGCGAGATATGA
The DNA here is from genome assembly GCF_901000735.1 of Corylus avellana. NCBI lineage: Eukaryota > Viridiplantae > Streptophyta > Magnoliopsida > Fagales > Betulaceae > Corylus > Corylus avellana. Next base: position 24,730,580 of record NC_081546.1, read on the forward strand.
GATATGTTAGCAATTTTTTAAACTATGATTGCTACTGACATTTGAACTTTGGATTTTTCTTGTGCTACCCCCTCTACTTTATTTAAAGGTTTCTGGAGTTGTATGAAATTTTCCACTTTCAAATATTAATGCAGTTCTAGCACGTGCACATATGCATTTTGAATATTTATTTTATACTTTTTTTTTTTGCAGATCTAGTTAATGAAAGATGGCTGGTTTTGAGAAAGACGATATACCTATGCTTTCAGACACAAATGGGCAGTCAATGGACAAACATGTGGATTCCCAATTTCAAAAGTTGGCATACAGGACAAGGAGTTCATCAATTTCCATTCCTATGACCTCAATGGAGTCCTATGAAAGTGAAGCTATCCGTGTGGGCCATACTGGTCCTTTACGGAGTGAAAGAAGAACTCCATTCATACAGATGAGTGGTCCATTATATGTTAGTCGTAAACCTGAAAACCTTTTTTGGCCAAATCAAGCTATAACAGGATCCAAAACAGTGGAACCTTTGGCAGGAAACTTTCCTTCTTCGAAGGGAAAGGATCAGGATGATCTGCTGCATGACATCTACACTAACAAAAATGAACATTTACTGAGGTCTGGGCAGTTGGGGATGTGCAATGATCCTTATTGCACAACTTGCCCAATAAATTATCACAATTTCAAAGCAGCTCAACAAAAGAACTCAAAAGCTTCATCTGTATTTGATCCTAAGGTGCTTTTCCTTTCTTAACCTATAGGGTGTTCTTTCTGTCTTATCCTAGACATTGACTACAATGTTTCATGCGGCCTTGTATTATATGCTTTGTTTGTCCAGTTTTTTAACCACATGCCTGCATCATAGCTAAAACTTCACTCTTGCCATCTACCTTGTTGCATAGATTTTGAGTTTGATGCTGCTTCTGTCACATAATAGGATTTCCTCCCTCAAAAACTTGGTATAAATAGCAAGAATATTTGTTGTAATTCATTAATTATTTTGTTTTATATTTATTTTAACTGTTTGAGTAAGCCATTTTTGCCATTTGTGATCATGCATTCCCCGTATGTGGTTCTATGGAATGATGTTCATACCTAATTTTCTAGTTATACAATTCCTGGCATCTCCCAGTTTCAGATTGAGATGTCAAATCCTATCCATGCATCTGACATTCAGCTCCTAGATGGTAAACTTAAAAGATTTTCCATAAATGATTTTTCAACATTCATTAGCATAAAAACTACATTCATTTAATCTGATATGATGGTTACAAAATAAAGAACTTGAGGGCCTAAAAGAGATAAACCTTCAAGTAAATCATTTGCAACACATATTTATAAAAAAATCGCGCGCACCTTGTGGAATGTTATTTTTTCTCGGTTCAGTTTGTGTTGGGTTATGCCTGGAAGCGTCAAGGAGATGTTTGCTAGTTGGTGGGCGGGTGGCAAATCCTGAAGCGCCATCTTGTGGAAGATGGTTCCTCTTTGCCTCATGTGGTGCATCTGGATGGAAAGGAACGCTAGATGCTTCGAGGATTTGTCTAGGAATCTTGAGGACCTTATATACTTCTTCTTGTACACCCTTTTCACTTGGACTGTTGGTTGGCTAGCTCCATTAGTGATCAACTTTCCTGATTTTCTTTTTATGTTCTCTTCTTCTTTCTCTTTTGTCTCTCCTTCTTAGTTGCTTTCTTGTCTACTCCCTGTGTACTAGGGTTGAGCCCCTTTGCGCTCTCGATATATAACATTACTTACAAAAAAAATATATATATTTATATAAAAAAAAAAAAAATCATTTGTAGCACAGTAACAAATGTCCCGGTCAAGCTTTTGTTGTTATATATGTTTAATCACCACTTATCCTTGAAAAAAAAAATCCCAAAAGCTTAAGCTTATAGGAATTATGAATTTAATTATTTAATTAATACTTTAACACTTCTGCCCAGGTGCGGGACCATATAGTAGAAAAGAATAATGAAAAAGAGAGGAAGAGAAATGCTCTTATTCCATGATTTTATTTCATTCGGTTACATAGGTTTAAATGGGAGAGAATACAAAGCTTAATATGGAAAGCAAATATTAGGAGATTGCACTCAGAATAAAAGAGTAAACAAAATCATAATAAAATGGGAGAGAAAATAGTTTTCATCTTCAACACTCCCCCTCAAATTGAGGCATAGATGTCTCACATGCCCAATGTGCATAACGTTGAATGAAGAACACTACTAGACACTCCCTTTGTCAAGATATCCGCAAGTTGTTCTCCTATCTTCACATATAGTGTGCAGATGATACTTGCTTGGAGTTTCTCTATAATAAAGTGTTGATCAATTTCAACATGCTTGATTCGATCATGTTGGACTAGATTGTGAGCAATCTAATGGCCGCTTTATTGTCCCAATAACAATCTCATAGAATCCTTGGAATCAAACCCAAGCTCTTTCAAGAGTATCTTCAACCATAATTTTTCACATACTCCATGAGCCATGAATTTGAATTCTGCTTCTGCACTAGATTTGGCAACCACTGCTTGTTTCTTGCTATGCCATGTGACCAAACTACCTCCCACAAATGTACAATACCTTGATGTGGATCGCCGATCCATCTGTATAGGCTTCTATTTTCAAATGATCATGTCAAGAAAACAACAATCTCTTACTTGGTGAGGATTTTAACTAGCAAATGATTCGGTAAACCATATGAAGCTTTCGTGGAGAATGATAAATTGACTTAGCACGCTAACAATATATGCAATGTTTGGGCGGGTGTGAGATAGATAAATTAATTGGCCAACCAATCATTGATATCTACCTTTGTCCACCAAAGGACTCACCAATTTCTCTTGGTTTAACATTAACCTCCATTGGACTATCAGTGGCTTTACATCTGAGCAATCATGTTTCCTTGAGAAGATCAATAGTATATTTCCATTGGGAGATAAATATACCATGCTTTGACCTTGCTACCTCAATGACGAGAGAGTGTTTTAAGTTTTGTATCTCCCCATCATCATTTCCCATTACTACAATATCATCAACATACACAATCAAAGCTATTACCTTTCCTTGAGTGGAATAATTAATAGAAAGTGTATGATCAGCTTGACTCTGCTTGTCACCAAATCTCTGCATAGCACGAGAAAACCGCTTGAACTATGCTCTTGGAGATTGTTTTAGGCTATACAAAACCTTCTTTAGTTTGCACACTTTTTTCATATAGGATTGAATCTTCTAGTTCAGGAGAAATTTCCATGTATAATTCTTCTTTTAGATCTCTATGGAGAAATGCATTTTTTACATTAAATTGATGGAGAGAGGCCAATCCAAGTTTGTTGCTATCGAAAGTAGAACTCTAATTGAGTTCATCTTTGCTACTAGAGTAAATGTTTCCTCATAGTCAATCCCATAAGTTTGTGTAAAACCTTTTGCAACAAGTCTTGCCTTGTATCATTCCACAAAACCACTAGCCTTATGCTTGATAGTGAACACCTACTTGTATCCAACAACCTTCTTTACATTAGGCAATTTAACAAGATTCCAAGTATTGTCTTTGTGAAGAGCTTTCATCTCTTCTTGCATTGTTGGCCTCTACTTTAATCACTGAGTGCCTTTGTAGATTTTTAGGGATAGACACAAATGGCAATTTGGACACAAAGGAACAATATAGTGGTGAAATATGCTAATAGGAAACAAAATTAGATATGGGATGGTGTGTGCATGACCTGACTCCTTTGCGTTGTGCAATAGAGAGATTGATATCATCGACAACAAGTATTACATAATTCATATAAGGAAAAGAAGTAGTATCACTTGAGTTAGGATCAGATGCTTGGCATGTAGCATCAAGAATGGTCTTCCTTTTCTGGTGTTTGGAGTAAACTCTCAACTCTTCCATAAGAGGCACATATGACTTACAAGTAGGAGACTCATTAGTAAGCTATTGTTTCTCCTGCTCAAGCTTAGGGGTAGGAATAGGTAACGGGGTCAAAAAATCCTCTTCCCTCGGACTCTCCCCCTAAAAAGGAGTTTGGGATGAGGAAAAATATGGTTGCGTTTCAAAGAAAGTAACATCCATTGAGACAAACTGTTTTCTCGATGGGGGATGATAACATTTATACCCCTTTTGTGTGGGAGAATAACCTACAAAGATGCATTTGAGGGCTCGAGGGTCCAACTTACTCCGAGCTGGACCGTGAACATGGACAAAACAAACACATCCAAAGACCCTCGGAGAAACACCTTTTGAAGTAGAGAAAGGTGGGGCAACACCTCAAGGGGTGTTTTGAGATCCATGACCCGAGAAGGCATCCTATTGATGAGATATGCAGCGGTGCGCAAGGCGTCCCCCCAATAAGCATTTTCATTAACTTCTGTAACTAACTGTTTTGGGCTTTACTTTTCAGTGTAGGGGGTACTTTTTTCATTAAGCTTGAATTTCTCGTTGTCAGGCATGAACCATTCCTCCATTCCCCAACTCCGGGAAAAAAATAATAAAAGAAACACAAAAGAGAATAAAACACAGGCTTTCATTTTCAAAGGGGTTGAAAATTAATTGTGGTAGTGGCCATGAACATCTTACAAAAGGATTGTAATTTAAGTGCTGCTGTCCTAAATCTAGTCTTGTATGGTAATATTCTCTTTGAAACTATTTTAGTTTTCAGAGAAATATGAATGACATTATATATATATATATCTTTTTGCATTTTGTGCTTTGTTGGAAGCAAAAAGAATACGTGGTAGATTGCTCTGTTGCCTATAAAAAGGCAGAAAATTGTGTGGGCCTGGTATTGAAAGTATTAGTAACAGTTTTGGTGGCAAAGTGACGCAGCACGGATGAAGAACAAAATAAAGATAAAAGATTGGTGTCTCACCAATTGGATAAATTTGGCGTCTCACCGCATAAAAGAGCAATTACAACTCTCAAAGAACAAAATAACTGTTTATTTCTTAATCATAGTTTGTTCAATACAATTGAAACTTGTGCTTAAATAGACTAAAACACTAAATCCTAACCCTAATGTGACTAACTTTTGGGCCAAGCCCATTATTAAATACGAGCTCTAAAAACATAAATTAAATATTAAAAACAATTACAAAATAATACTAACTTTAAACTAATATTCTTTCTTCATTCTGCATCACAAATGACATAATTTTTGTGATTAGGGTTATGGGTGTAGTAATCACATCAGTACCATTGAAGTGGCAGCGGAGTAATGGGATTGGTAGAGCTGGTGATGATTTTGTTATGGAGGACGTGTTTGTGGTGATTACAAGAGCAGAAGGAAGTGTTTGTGGTGCTTATAGTGCTTTTGGATGAAGGTGGTGCAGATTTCAATGGGGGTGGGGTTGACAGTTATCATCAATAGGGGTTATGCGGATTTTTGTGGAGTTGGTGGTTATACTTTACTGTCCAGTGGTATTGCTGTTGGAGGTGGTTTTAGATGTCAATGGGTGTTGGTTGTAGTTGTTATGCAAACACTTTGTTTATCTATCTTTCTAGGAAAATTTTTCTTGAGGTTACACACACATTTTACCATACCATTATATCCTTTTGACTTTGTCATGTTTTACTACTAATAATTTTGTTATCTAGAATAATGGCATACAAATTTTTTTTTTTTTTTTTTTTTTTTTTTTTTTTTAAATATGCATACAAATACTTCAATGATCTTATGCAGTTTTCCTTATTTTGAATGTTTATAGTTCCATAATGCTCTCTATGGGGATGCTAAAGGCTGGGCTAGGAGATTTTATTCTTTTCTCCAACAATATATTCCTGGTGTCATGAATCCTCATGCTAAAGTCGTGCAACAATGGAACAAATTTTTTGTCATTTCTTGCTTGGTGGCAATTTTTGTGGACCCATTGTTTTTCTTCTTGTTGTCTGTACTAAAGGTATGCTTCTCCTCCTTTATTTATTTTTTAGAAGATGATTTTTGTAAGTATAAAGTTAGATTCATTTTGAAGTTATTAATGTTGATGAGTTGTGCGCTTGATAAGGATATGGTTTCTCAAATTTTAACATGGGTATAATGAGATTTATAGGGGAGACTATGTAAGAGATAGAAGCTACCTGATTTGGATGCCAATCCATTAAATCCTAGAGCCATTATAAAAGACTCTCTAACAAAGTCATAAACCCTACTTGATTAAGAGCTAGTAGCCAGATATGATGATCCATCTGCATACCAAGTTGCCACCATCTCATAAGTTTTTGTTTAATTTTTAGTGTTTTGGGAGTATTCTCAAATCTTATTAAGTCCAACATATGGATGCTAGATGATATTTGTGATTCGGTTTGCACAAGTAAATATGGAGAGAAAGATGAGGCTTGTTTCAATGATACATAGCCTACTTCACACATTTTATTATGTATATTGAAAAATACATACTTCGGTACTGCTGGGGAATTGAGGTTGCAAGGTCAAAGATAGGCACCAACGTATCTCAAACGAAGAATGTACTTGACATCCTCGAGTAAACTGGATTGTTAGGTGCTCAACCTGTTGATACTCCTTGAGATCTGAATTATAAACTTGCGAAGGAGAGTTATTCTTAGATCCTAGCAGATACCGTTGACTAGTTGGGAAACTCAATTATCTAACCATCACATTGTCAGATATCTCATATGCAATTAGTATTGAGTTAGTTCTTAGAGGCTCTGAGACTCTCACATTGGGACGCTGTTGTTCGTATTGTTTGATGCTTGAAGAGAGCCCCAAGGCGTGGCATACTATTTATTAGAAGCTTCACTATGCCTCCAACCATGTGTTCGATGAGAGGACTAAGTACATTGAAGTTGATTACCATTTTGGCCGAGACAAGATAGTGAGTGGAGACATAGATATGTATTTATAAAGTCTGAGAACGAATTTGCTGATATTTTCACAAGGTCATTATGTAAAAATCGGTTTGTCAATTTGTTCCAAGTTGGGCTTATATGAGATATATCCTCTAGCTTGAGGGGGTGTGTTAGAATGCTAGACTATATTATTTGTACTCTTCTAGAAAGAGCCAGTTGTACCTACAGCTGGCCCTACAGGCAGTCAACTCTCAGAATTTTCTCCCCAATGATTGTAACAAACTCTCCTATGTATGTGGAATGGATGAGTGCTGCTGTGTAAGAAAACTGCCCCTCTTTATTAAATTTGTTTTCCATTTTCTTCCCTCTATCAGTAACTAAACAATTAGTAACCGTAAATTCATTACCTCTTTCAGAACCAGGCAATTTTAACTGAAAGAGAAGAATAAAAATTGGAGGAAGAAGTAGGGAAAAAACAGTCTAAATCATAGAGAAAAATGGGTTCTTTTACAAGTATCTGGGTTCTTTTTCTTTGCCTTTCTTTGTGGTACAAGAAACATAGAGAAAAATGGAGGAAGGCAGAGGAGGAAAATAAAATTGGGACTGGATAGCAATTGGTCTTTCTACTATAAACATATAAATCACATCTATCTCCTTTATAAAACATGCAATTTTTGGCTGAAAATCTTAGTTGTTCATGGTCTCTATCCTCTGTGATCATGTTCCTAACTTCTTATAACCATATTTTAGATTTGAAAAATATAATTTTCTTGCGGTTTACTATTTGCACAAAATTACTTGCTTTTCCCCACTCCTTGAATGCAGGATAATCTGTGTATAGTTCTTGACCAGCCCATGACCACAACAATTGTGGTTTTCAGAAGTTTAACTGATCTCATATACTTCTTCCATATGCTTCTTCAGGTAATTTGTTTAATTAACCTGCTAATATGGACCATATGCTAAAGCTCATTTAAAAATTTCACATTATTGTTATTTTGTTCTCAATAATATTGTAAATAATCCGTCAAACTATCTTTGAATACCTACTGATGCAGGCATTATTTGTTTCAGAGTTTTAGACTGCCTTTGTTATATCTACCAATGTCTTTGCATTTAGAAAAGACCTAAACATTGCAACATGAAAAGCCTGCTTAAATTTGTTCGTTTAGATTTGTTTGTATGTCTTAAGTCATGAGACTAAAATGGTAGCAAGAGAATTCCATATTAGATTTGTTTACCACGGGGCAGATCACAACATAAGTAAAACATATCAGCTGAAAATGCAGGGGTGTCCACGTTTCTAAGACCTGGAAAGCAATAGCAATGTCTTGTGGCACCTATGTATTGTATAAAAGGGCCTGCATGGGTCAGGTTGGTCACTTTTGGAAAGGATTTTTACACCGACCCTAGTTCGTCACTTTTAAAAGATCTGAACCCGATGCCAACCTAGAGCACCCATAAAACTGGTGGGTTGGTTTCACTGTGGTTCAAGAAATTAGTCGGGTTGGTTGGATTAAGAAAGAGTGGGGACAGCGGAAGGCAAGAGCTATGTTGGTGGAGGAGACAGGAAGAATGAGAGAGAGAGAGAGGTACAATAGGAAGAAAATAGCATATAAGTGCAACAATAACACCTGAGATGAACATTATAAACGAAATGCTCTACCAAATGAGAGTTACTTTACCTGCCCATGATCCACAAACAACCTGTGAAAATTGCTGCAACCACCAACGCCATAGCCCAAAGCCTTTCACCAGTACATCCCAAACATAATGTGCTACTGTGTAGCTAAACAAACTGGCCCCACCACTCCAAACAAGTGCTTGAGCAGAACCGTAAAAACAAACCTGCCTGCCCATCAAGTGCCTCCCTCAAAATAAGAATTGGTATTAGAGCTTGTTTCGATTCTTGGATAATCTATCGTTAAGTTTTCTCTTGTTGGCGCCTTCGAAGCAGGTTTTTATTATTTTTTATATTGTTTATGGTGACCGGAACACCTCTGGTGGAAAAAGAAAAAAAGAAAAAAAGCAGTGTTGTCAATGCTGCTGGGTGAGAATTCTTCCCTGAAAACAAAAATATTTTTCTGTCAGGGTGTATTTCTGTGTTTTTCGGTCTTATCTGTGGTGGCCGGCAAAGTTGCAACGGCCATCGGAAAAGAAAAAAAAAAATCCGGTGGTTTGATTTTGAGTTGTTGAAAAGTTACTATGTGGTCATCTATTGATTCTATAGCCACTGTTTTTGGAGTGGCCGGAGTGGTTTGTCTTCTCCAGCGAGCTCTGACTGGCCTTGGATTCTCCGGTGAGAACCAATCCAATGTTGTGATCGATGTATCCGACCGGCCTTGGTGTTTTTCGGCGAGAACCGATCCAATGTTGTGATCGATGTATCCGACTGGCCTTAGTGTTTTGTGGCGAGAACTGATCCCAAGTTGTTAGTGATCGATGTATCCAACCGGCCTTGCCGTTTTGCGGCGAGATCCAATCAAATCCGACGAGTTTTCGACCGGCCTTGAAGTTTTATTAAATTATCGTGTTAGTTGTATGAGTCTTTGTATTGTGTGCTCCAAGCTGTTCCAGCTTGAGGGGGAGTGTTAGAGTATGTTTTTCTAGTTGTTTTTCGTTTGCTTGTATCTTCCAAGCTAGATTCATATGATGCATATGCTCCAGCTTGAGGGGGAGTGTTAAAAGAGTTAGGGTTTGAGTCATTAGGGTTTTGGAAGTAGTTTAGTCTTTAAGGTATTTCCCAAATCCTATATAATAGGATGCTTGTATTAGGTTAACATAAGTTGAATAGTTGAATAATATAATAGCCTCCATCTTTTGTGTCTAAACCGTTCATACAAACTATAACATACTGGAAGTGCACATGGTCCAGAATCACTAGCATTTGGGACCCAATGACCAATACCCAAATCAAATTTCACCTCCTTGCGTCCAAATCCTTAGTCAATCTATAAAGCCATGTAACAAACACAAATTGAACAAAATCAGTGTTGAAGCTATATGATGCAGGAGAAGAATATTAGTGTGGATTTATTATTTATTCATTAGTTTTCCTTTTTCAATAAGGATTTGGTTTTCCTTTTCCATTAGGATTAGTTTCTGCTATTATCATACGCTGTCAAAACAATCTTAGTTCTGCCCGGCGTCGCTATAGTCGATGATCTTTTGGAGGTGAACAAGGTGGAGGTCAATGAGGTCGGCGAGAATGGAGAGAAAGCACTTGAAGTAGGCAAAGCAAGGAGGGTAGTCAAGGATCCAGGGGGCTGGTCATCTTAATTGGTGCAGCAGTGGCAATGGGGATGGTGGATGTTGACGAATCTGACAGTGAAATGAGAGAGGGACAAATTGAATTGGTGGAAGTAAAGTTGGGGAAATTTTGAACTGGGACAGCATTTAGTTTGTGAGGGCTCATGCTACTAACTGTTTGCCGCATGCTATATATATTATGTATTTATGCTTACCCTTAGTTTGGGTTTGAATATTAAAACCCGATAACCAAATGGACATACTTATTTATGTAACTTCGAAATCGAACTGACTCTCTGCCATCACAGAAACTAAGGTTGGCACAGGTTGGGCCATTTTCTGCACAGCCCTAACTGTATAAATACGTTGAGCCCATTAAAGAAATTTACTTTTATTTTATCACTCAAATTTCTCACATGCAACTCGTGTGATCAAAAGCCCAGTGAAAAAAAAAAAGATTTTGAAATAATTTTTGTTGTTTTCTTTATTTTTAGTTTAGTCCCATAGCAATGATATGCTTTTGCATTCATATTCACTTTTAAGCAAGCAAGAAGTATGGGTTCTTACACTTGTCTCTATTATCCTTAGAAAGCTTTTTGATCTTGCCATTGTACATATTCATCTTATATCACATATTATATGCCTCCTGGTATATTTATTTAAATTTATTGTATGTTATTGAACAATAAGGTAAATAGAAGGAAACAAAAATACTTTATAATATTAGAACTTTACTGGTTTCAAGTTTCAACTTTTGAGTAATATCTTAAAAAAACTTTACTCGTGACATCCAATGTCTCCAATCGTTATACCATTGGTATGGTCTTCGCTTTGGTTGGATCCTTTGTTCTAACATTGACTGCTTTATCTTTCCTTTTGCAGTTTAGGTTGGCTTTTGTGGCCCCCGAGTCACGAGTGGTTGGTGCTGGAGAGTTAGTTGACGATCCAAAAAAGATTGCTCTCAATTATATTCGTGGCTTCTTTTTTGTTGACTTATTTGTTGTACTACCGCTTCCTCAAGTAAGGGCTCCCTCCTCTCTCTCTTCCCCTTTTCAAGTTTGTATTCATCACCATCTACATAAATGTCACATCCATGTGCTTAATGTGTTAAGATCTTATTGAAGATTCAAAGTTTAAGCTTAATGCCGATTTTGTTGTGGATATGTGTTCGTTGTTACTTTGTCATATTAAATTAAATTAAGTTTGTTTTTCTTTGAAAAATATATGCTTTTTTCAGTTTACGTTAATTATGTGGATTTTGCTCATTTAATATTGTTGATATTTGTTTAGGCTCTAATTTCTAGATATAGGTTTGAAGAACATATCTTTTGGAAGGTGACTTTTGGAGTGAAAGGTGTTCTGAATCTTTAAGGGATTGAAAGATGAGTCACATTGAGAGAAGCTCGATGGAATTGATTTAGAGTGTATCTCGTGGGAAGAGTGAGACAATATTGAGGAGAGAATCAGGCTTATTAGAAGAGTTATTAGGATTTGTGAGTCATTAATTAGTCTTTGTGGGTATTTTGGTCATTGTTATATTTCTCTAAACCTATATAATAAGAGGTGTGGTGGGCTACGTAAAAACAATAACAACAACACAGTAACGTGGCTCCACCTTTTTTGTCTAAACCGTTTATGTAAACTACAACATGGTATCATCTTTTCTGTCTAAACCGTTTATGTAAACTACAACATGGTATCAAAGCTTTAGGCTTAGATCCTTGGTCTAATCCCTCGTTTGTAGTCTTGATTTTTTCTTTCTTGTGGTTGATGTTTGATATCTTGGTGTTGGTGTTTATAGTCCCAGTGGTAGCACCTCGTGTGTGGACGGTGCCTTCATGAAGCTCTAAAAGAGTCGTAGTGAGACTCTGGAGAAAAAGAAAATTCAGTTTATCTTGTTGTCGGTGTAGGCTTCGGTGGTTCTTCGTGATTTTCGGTATTTGTATTTGTTTTGATATCTCTGTCAGTAGTTCTCGAACCCGGCTGTTTCACGGTGGTTCTCGGTGGTTGGCTATTGTGCAGTGGTCATTAGAGCTGTTTGTGGCATTGTTGGTTATCGGTGGCCTTAGTGGATGCTTTCATGGCTGTCTTAGGCATTTTCTGATCATTTGCGGCGAGATCAACTCTTGGTTGTTCGTTGTTGGTTGTTGACATCCGACCGGCCTTGGTGTTTTGCGGCGAGATCCGACTGGCCTTGGCGTTTTACGGCGGTTTCCAACTGGTTATTGGTGTTTTCCGGCAAGATTCTACCAACCTTGGTGTTTTGTGGTGAGATATGATCAAATCTTGATTGTTTGTTGTTGGTTGTTGAGATCCGACCGGCCTCAAGTGTTTAGCAGTGAGTTCCAACCGGTCCTTGGTGTTTTCCGACAAGATCTTACTGGCCTTGGTGTTTTGCGACAAGATCTGACCTCCCATTGAAGTTTTTAGCGAATTTTCTTATTTTTATTTTTACAAGTCTTTGTATTATGTGCTCCAAGCTATTCCAACTTAAGGGAGTGTTAAAAGAGGTATTAGGGTTTGTGAGAGTCATTAGGATTGGTGGGTATTTTGGTCATTGTTATATTTTTCTAAGCCAATATAATAAGATGCTTGATAGGCTATGTAAAAACAATAACAACACAGTAATGTGCCTCCACCTTTTCTGTTTAAGCCGTTTATGCAAACTACAACAAGGTTAAACAACATTTATGTGGTTTTTGACAAGATACCTCAATATTGTTATGGACCATCCAATATATATATATATATATATATATATATCCGAGCATTATATTCTCTCACTACATTAGTGAAGCAATGACACCCCTTTCACTAACCCAAGGGGACCACTCAGTTATCTCAAAGGTGAATGGAGCTCATCCCTTCTTCATAGCAAGTTACAACCTCCTTTGTAATGTCAATCCTCACTAGGCCTCAAGACCCTAGAAACCACAAATTGCATCATGGCTCTAATCCAGGGTGTGTAGTGGGACATTGACCCCTCAAAGTATCATATTATTTAGGTCTCTTAAAGTCGGTTTTACTGCGTATAGTGAAATGTGCCTTCAATATTATAATGTGTTGAGACATGATTTACCAAAAGATATTTAGAAATTTGGTATGTAATTGATGAACAATCCCCAACGGCACATGGAGGAAAAGGCCACTTCACCAACAAATTTTTGCTGAACCAAAAGCCAACTTCAAGGTCTATCAGAAGTGGCCAACTTTTCTGACCATTTTAGTTATCGAAATCTACACAAAAAAAACAAAACAAAACAAAACAAAACAAAAAAAACAAAATTTGGTGGAGAAAGGATGAAAGTGATCAATATTTGATTGTATGTGTGTGTGTGCACACCCAGACGTAGGTGGGTGGGTGAGCATTTTTACATGCGTCTTAAAAAGGAAATAAATCATAATTGCTTTTTAAGATGTCTATTTGAATCAAAAGATGCATGTATATACATCCTCAAATTGCATAAATTTTTTTATAAAATGGTTACCTGGATCAATCAATCTGTTTCTCTGCGAAGTAATGTGACAGTACATGCTTTTCTTAGATGATAAGTATATCTCCATTAACTGTTCTTGTTACAATTGTTTCTTTTTCTTTTGTTGCTGCAGATCATAATATTGTTTGTTCTACCAAGATATTTGGGAGCATCAGGAGCAAATTATGCTAAAAATCTTTTACGAGCAGCCGTTCTTGTTCAGTACGCTCCTAGGTTGTATAGGTGTCTACCTCTACTTAGTGGTCAGTCTCCAATTGGCTTTGTATTCGAGTCAGCATGGGCAAATTTTGTCATAAATCTTCTCACTTTCATGTTGTCTGGCCATGTTGTTGGGTCATTCTGGTACCTCTTTGGGTTACAGGTGGGTGGAAGTTGTCATATCTTCTAAGGATGCTTGTTGAACTTTCTTTCATCTAGACAATTTGGAGAAACTACATTTATCCCTACCATTGCAATGCCCGTCAAGGCCACTTCCGACTCCCAGTGGAAAAGATACACCTTCCATAAGATTAAAAAGAAAAAAAAAAAAAAGAGAGAAAAAGGTAAGTCATTTTTAACCTTTATGGAGGGTATTTTTGTCATTTTGGGTTGTGGAAGGGGAACATTTTGCAACCCCAATGGTAGATTGGGGGGACATTGCAAAAATCATGGTAGTTAGAGGGAGGTAAATGTAGTTAACCCAGACAATTTTCTTCTCCTTGCTGTTTTCGGAATGCTTCTTGAACTTTACACTTTCCCTTGTACATGCATTTATGTTTAAGCAGGAAAAACATATTGGCTGGTGAAGCATGCAATTGTTTTTCCTTGCTTCACTTGGCCAATCATTCTGTTTACTACATGCATGAAGGTTTTTGTTTAATGATTTACTAAGTTTTCCTTTTGCCCCCTCTTTCTTGACCCAGAGGGTTAATCAATGTCTTCGAGATGCCTGCCATAATTCTGGAATTCAGCAATGCGTGGATTTCATAGACTGTGGGCATGGATATGATTTTAGTTCCAATCGAAACTGGGAGCCCTGGAAAAACAATACGAATGCTAGTGCTTGTTTGACTCCAGATGGCTTTGATTATGGAATCTATATTCAAGCTGTCAATCTTACTACGAAAGGGAGCATCATAACCAGATATACATATTCATTATTTTGGGGATTCCAGGTATTGCTTTTATCTCTCTTCATTTTTGCTGTATATGTACATCTGAAATGTGCTGTACTTACTCATACAAGTTGAATTTTGTTTGTATAGTGTTTAAACTAATTAAAGACTTGTGTAGTAGAGAGGGTTAAGAAGATACATGGAAAGTTTTATCATGCTGCTTGTTTGGATATCTGGACATTGCTCCTCATGTTCAACTCATCTTTTTGGGTTTTTAGAGGTTGTGTAGTTAGATCTTTGTGACTATTGCAGGAACTTTTTTGGTGTAATTTTTGTTGTTGCAAAAGAATGCAACAGACCAGCAAGATGATTCGGAAAATGTAATTTCATTGTAGAAATCTCATCACGTTTATCTTCCATTACTAGGGCTCGCTATTTCAATCTGTCTTATTTTGTATTGTTTGCCCATTTTAATATCTTCTCGTCATTTTCACCCTGATCTATGTCCCCCATCTTTTCTTAAACATCTGATTCAAAATCCAAAGTTCTTATGAATTTGCAGTTTGATTTGTGGTTTAGCCATTGCCATTTTCACAAACGTCTGCCTTTGTTCTCTTTGATTTTATTTCCTTCTTGGGCAATCCTACCATTGAGTGGGAGTGTTTATATATTTGTGAACTTGGTTACATTGTTGGCCAACTTCCTCCTGATCTCTTATTTGGCATTGACCCGAAGCTCAATGTAACATGTTGCAGCTGTTGTTTTGTGTATGAATATTCGTACTTGTGTCTACATGATATGTTGGGTCATGACAATAGAAATATTTGTATGATCAACTCTTCTCCAAAGATAATGCAGAGTGGCCTGCACACTGTGTAGCAATGGCTGGAAATAAAGATAACAATTTGTTTAAATGATCATCTATATGCCCTTGACACTACAAAATTCTTTACAGCCTAGTGCAATTCCAAAATTCTATTTGAACATTTAGGACTTTTTTTTCTCCTTGTCCTTAGATCATAATTCATTTAACTATATTCTTTAATAGTTTTTACATATATGCTTAGCGTACATCCAATTCTTAAGGTCTATCATTCAGTTCCATGCCTCACTTTTGCTTGCTTGACAAACTCAATGTTTGAGCTGGAATTGATCCAAGAATCTGTGGTATATGGAGTTGAATTACATACCTTGAATTTTTATGTTTTTCGCCAACTTTTTATTGTGTACTAATCAATTATCTTTGTTTTTCACATTAATATTAGAAGATGCAATTGGGCACTGGTATTAACTAAATGAAGGATCCAAATTAGACACCATGCCGGGATTTACAAGACATGTTTATAACAATTGGTCGAGAGGGGTGTCTTACTAGAACTTGAGTTTTTTTTTTACCAGTTCATGATGGGGAAGTGGGATCAGTTGATGCTCTCTTTACCTCAAATATGGTGGTAATATATTGACTTATTCATAATGGTCCTCATGTAGCAGGATGATGTCTATGAGAAAGTCTCTCCTTGACACAATCCCAAAACAGAACATTTTAATTGACCAGGCTGAGATCCCAAACCAATGTAAATGACTCATATGAGCAAGTATAGAGCTAAAAGATTTTCATTCTTTAAGTAGAGTACATGAAGTGGATATGGCCCTACCGTCTATGCAAGGTGTGTCAGGGAAATAATCTGGATCCTGTAAGTGGATATGGAACCTCAAATTTAGTGACACTTGTTTGAACATGGGACCCATAATTATCTTTATATGGGAAGCCTCAATTGCTGAAGGATATTCATGGTATTGACCTCAGAATGCCTGAGGTGCCTTGGAAATATATCTGTTGTGCCTAGGAGGACTAGTCTAGGAACATAATATCTCATGTAAATGGCTACTGTTAGATATGAAATAAAATTGTAAATAAACCTAAAAATGAATCAAATATTATCCCCTATATGTTTTGTCTCATGAAGTTTTATGCCCAATTGAGTGAGCTATGCGTGATATTGGAATAGAAGCTCTAATTGACAATTTCAAGGTCTTATGATTATTATAATATTTTGACAACATGTCTTCTAGCGTCCACCACCGTTGAAGAAAATTACTCGTCTCAAAATGCTTTTAGATTGGATTACATAATAGCCTGGAATGTTCCCGTTAGTAAAACGATTGGAAGTGTGTTCATAAGTGATTCAATTAATTTTGTTCTGAAAGGTCTTCTGATTAATGATATTCCCTGAGATTGCATCTCTATATGATTCTATGAAGCAAATCAGTACGCTGGCTGGAAATCAAATTCCAAGCTATTTTGTTTGGGAAGTCCTTTTTACCATGGGCATCATTGGACTGGGTCTCTTGCTCTTCGCTCTTCTAATTGGAAATATGCAAAACTTTCTTCAGGCTCTTGGTCGGAGGTACAATTTTTCACTATGGTGGTGATTTCTATTTCATAAATTTTTGTTCATGGAAATCTGCTTGCGAAGGATGTAGTATGTTTATTTTGCATGTTCCTGTCACCCCACCAAAGCTTTTTGGCCATTTGGATAAGAGATTTATGGAGGATAAGAGCATGATTATATGGCACAAGGGAATATATGTCTCTTCAATGGAATGATGTCTTTCTTCTTGAAGCCACCCAAACCTTAAACCTAGCTTCTTCTAACCAAGCCAGTTTCTTTTTTCTTTTTTTTTCTTTTTTTTTTTTTTTATATATATATCCATGCTTACTACTACCTAACCTGCACATTAGTGGTCTGCTGCTAATATTGTGTTTATGATGCCTAATGATATCCCTACCTTTAATTTGTGCTTGTTATTTTCCAAATACTCATGCTTACCCATATGCAACTGGCTAGAGAGGATATATGACTGAGGTCCTCTGGACTTGGATACTTAGATTACTTTGCTATTTCTATATCTAATTCATTTTCCTCTTTATTAAACAACAAATTTAAAACACACTAGTTAGTTTTAAAACACACTAATAGCCATCATTCTGTAAATATAGTTCCAAACTTGTATATTTAGTTATAGACATCTCTTTTTATGATTTCATTCATGCTTGTCAATAAATCCAACAAAAAGAAAAAAAAGAAAATTTTATTTTTTACTGTTGGAATTTATAATTGTACCACCAAAGTTTTGGGCTTTTTTGACCAGTTGCCTTTTTTTCTTCCTTTGCTGGTTATCCCTTAGGAGGTTAGAAATGTCTCTGAGACGTCGTGACGTTGAGCAGTGGATGAGCCATCGACGTTTGTCAGATGAACTAAGAAGGTATGACATCCTCATCATTTTGTTTACATTCTTGTTGGCATGTTATATAGTTTTCTACATATCAAGTGAATATTTCCGAGCCTTTGACTTGGACTAATATTTTTGCCAGACAAATCCCTAGAGTATCGATACACCATGCCTTTATTTACCTTCCAAAAGTTTTCATGGTGGGCCATGAACATAGATTAACATAACTACAATTCCGTTAAAAAAGAAAAGAACAAATAAAAGATACCTCTTTGTAAACAACAATCTCTCCTAACAATTTACAATTCCAAGTTTTGTCCCATAAATTCCTAAAATGTCCTTATGCTGTAATATTATATCACAAAATCACACATTTTAAGAAAATACCAAAAAGTAATTTAGGTTTAAGATGGCTAAGGATGACATCACCATGACCACTATTTTTCACCGACTTCATCCTACTCCTTCCTACTTTCTCATTCTTCTCTCCTTTCCTCATGTTCTCTCCTCTCTATCTAAAACTGACCCCATATTAGTTTGTACTGATAAAAAAGTAGAAAGGGGATCGTTTCTTCCCCTGTTCTGTGTCTCTTTCTCCTCTCTGTTGTGAAATGATGAGCCTATAGAAAAATGGAAGACAGAAGTACTGAATTAATGCTGAATTCAACTCTACTTAGGGTAGGAACAACCTCAGAGCAAAGATAGCAATTTTTCTCCTATGCCTACACACTTAAGTGACTTTCTTTTTTTATCTATGCAGCCCTACAGCAGTCACCCCACAACAGACACGTAACCATGAACACTTCACACTAGCATAGCGCTCACGCGCACAAGTGCATTAAACTCACTCGATGCATTACATGCAAGACACAAATACCACTCTTAACACATCACACACGACTATACTAACTACCCCAATGTACCGCTCTCCTTTTCTCCCTTCCTCCAAAAAACAGAGCACACACACCACACACATTGCAGCCTCTGTCCAGTTGAGGCCTATCAATCATCTCCCTCCCCCTCCCTTCAAAAGAAAAATCAACATGAACCTTATTCAGATTTAGGAATGATTGAAGAGCTGATCCACCTCTTCCCATGTTCCATATTTCAAAGGCAAGCCACCGAACCACACTTTTCTAAGGCCATCTCACTTTCCTTAGAGTGGACACTCTCAATAAGGAGCAGCTGCGGAGTTTGACACTTATGGCAGAGAATGAAATTTGTATTGCGATTGAAACAAAAGTTTTTTTCTGTTTGCATTGCATCTCTTCCTATGGATTTTTTTTTTTAATAAATAATTCAATTTCATTAAAAGCGTAAAGGGATGCACATGAAGTATACAAGATAAACCCCTAATATAGAGAAAAAGAGGAACAAAATCCGAAGAACTTTGAAAAATTAGAAACAAGCGTAAAGGGATGCACATGAAGTATACAAGATAAACCCCTAATATAGAGAAAAAGAGGAACAAAATCCGAAGAACTTTGAAAAATTAGAAACAGGCAGGCTATTGAACGCTAATATTCATGCGTAGAGAGATATGTTTACAAAGTCTTTATGTCATAACCGGTTAGAGTTTATTTGTTCCCAGCTGGGTTTATATGATATATATGCTACAGTTTTAGGGGGAGTTAGAAGAGTGTACTAGGGTTTGGGGATATTTTGGTCATTGTCATATTTCTCAAAGCTTATATAATAATATGTGTGAGGTAGGCTAAGTAAGTTGCACTAGCTTCTTTCTCTCTAATATTTTCCATGGAAACCTCTCAACAATAGCTTACAACTGTTAATTTGTTCATGTTTGTTCATGAAGGATTTCTCTTACTCAAATGGGCATTTCAGTGCAGGATTTATTAACAACCTGACCCATATAATTGGCTTATTATGTAGGCAAGTACGACAAGCTGAACGGTACAATTGGGCTGCCACCAGAGGGGTAAATGAAGAAGTGCTTTTGGAGAATTTGCCTGAAGACCTTCAGCGAGACATAAGACGCCATCTCTTCAAATTTGTGAAGAAAGTAAGCATCATAATGTCCGAGCTTCGTAACATGACTAATTTCTTGAATACATACTGCATAAACGTTGTGTCAAAGAGCTGTGAGAAAATTGGGCTTGAAGTCTGAATGATATTCTAATCCTTGCATGGTTGCTTGGTGAAAATAACACCATGTTGCATACAATAACAGATCTTCATTTGAAGCACAACGTAAAACTAGTGCCTGCAAAGGACTTCAAAGGCAACAAAGTTGAAAAGGGCAGCAGTATCTTTTCTTCTTAAATTTGTTGATTCAGTTAAAAAGGTTGGCCTAGAGTTATTTCCTAAAGTGTATTAACTTGATCAAAGATGGAACCCTTGGTCCAACCCCTAATGCAACAGCATTAAGTTCTTTTCAAAGGGGGAGAATTTATGCAGCAACTAGCCGTAGAAAGAGACCAAGAAGCTATGGCTGTCAGTACAGGCGTCTCTAGTGGACTATTTGAAACTTTTCATGTTGAAAAGTCAAACTTAGGATAAAAGTGTGCTCCAGGATTTAATTTAGCTTGGTTATTAGTCAAGGATTTGATCTTTGTGGTGATAGTTTCCTAAATTTTACGGCAAACAGTAGCTAGTTATTAGGGTGAAAATACTTTGGTGTCAAGGAGCTTAACGGTGAAGAAAGCTAGTTGCTTCTGGGTGGCAGTTGCTATTCTTTAGTGCCCTAGCAGCTAGTGAGCTGTACTAATTGCGTTTCATAGAACAGTGGGCACTTCCTTAGGAAGTAATCTATAATCTGTTTTGGTAGTGGAGGAACAAATTGAAATTGAGTTTGTTTTGAATACCCCTCCCTTCTCTCTCTCTCTCTGATCTTCTCAGCTGTCATATCCTTTTCCCTAGATGAATTTTCGGCATCTCTTTATTCCCTTTTTTCTTCCTGAAATTCTCATCAATCTCATCTCATAATCTCTCCTAGGCTTCTACTCTTCTCTTAATCCTATTCCCCTCTTTGATCATCACCTTTCTAGCAAGACAGCCCCTTAATCCCAAAGTTCCAAGGCTGTCCCGCATCAGTTATTGAAATCAACCTCTCCCTTATCATATGGCCATCATTAAAGTGAAGAAGTGAAGAATAGTAAGTGAAGGATAGCTTGGACCTGTGAAGTTTTTTGAGGCTTTGGTGTTTCTTATATACATGTACCCTAATATCCCATTTTTAATTTGTTATTTCACATTTCTTTTCTGTTTTGGAGTTTCATGTTTTAAGATTCCTTATTTTTTCTTGATTTGCGTGTTTGAGAAAACCCATCTCCATAAAAGTAAGACGCTTAAGTTGAGCCTTGACAGATTACTAGTTCCAAAAAATTAAACAAACAGAAAATGGTGAATTGGATCAGTTGGGCTATGTTTGTTAATGTATTTCAGGGTGTGTTTTGTGTTTTTGGTTTAAAATTATGTTTTGATGTGGTATAAAGGTGAGAAGTGTTTTTAGAAGTGTATTTTGGTGGGGTCCATATTTGAGAAAATGTTTTCTAATAGAGTACACTTGCTTATTTTGAGAAACCCCAAACGGATGTAGAGCCTTATTTAAAAAAAAAAAAAAAAAAGTGGATGTGCATCCATCTTCAGAGGCTCCTCCAGTTAGGATGGTCACATAGCCACTTTAATTCTTTTTTTAAAAAAAAATAATAATTTAGCTCCTACCTTTGCAAAACAAAAAGTTCAACATGTGTCTTTTGTCAAGATAGTCCTACAACAAGGTAAGAATACAATTTTTTAAAAAGCGTTTTGTTTTTTTAGTTGTTTGTTAATGTATTTGTTTTGAGGGGAATACATAATACAAGAATACAGTTCATTAAGAAACATAGCCTCATTATTCTAATATTTTCCTTCATGTATAGGCTCAAACTCTCCTTTACATGTGGGCACAAACTCCCAATCAATGAGTGGGGATAACACATGGAATTTTAAACGTGTGGAGATGGTGTTTGAACTCAAGACTACCTACTCTGATATCATTCTGGCATCCAACTTAAACGTTTGTAATTTTTCAGGGCTTTATAACCAATAAAAACTCAGCTCAAAAACTTAAGCTGATAGGGAATGAAATTTAATCATTTACTACTATTCTAACAAGCCAATCACACTACTAATTGAAGTTGCTCCCGAAAGAAAAAAGCTCTGTTCTCTCTCCTTGAAAGAACTAACCTGCTGCCGGTGCTAGAGGAGGAGGGGAATCCCCTCCTCCTCCTCCCCTTTTCTAGAGTTTTATGCTTTTCTTTTTGCTGTGTTTCTCTCTTCAGGAGAGAACTCCTATCTCTCTAGAGCTTGCTCTAGATCTATCCCCGACCCTCACAAAACAACAGCTGCATCTTCCACCCCTTTCCGGCCACTTCTCCCCCGTCGTGGATCGTCTACAACGCTTCGCTGGCCAGATCTATGGAGTCTTGAAGATCCACTTTTTAAAAGCCCGATCTCCTCCTCTCCATCAACCCTTGGCCGAAACGCGCCCCTCCTCTAGCATCACCGACGCTCCAGCTACCCGGCGCTGCTTTCCGCACCCCAATCAGACCTCCACGTGCCGGCGTGTGGACCACACGCTCCAGCGAGTGGATCTTACTCGCCGGCGCGTGGGACCAGCTCACCACCGAAGACCTCCTCTAGTGCAGCCGCTGTTTTTTGAGTTTATTTTGTTATTTTATGTAACTTTCTGTTGTGTTGCTTATTGGTTAACCCGATCCAATTGGGCTTTAGACTCTCTGTCTGTGAAGTGGATCTTCTTTTCTTTTTGGTTTTTCGAAACCTTTCTTCCATTGTTACTTTTCATCTAAATTTCCATTGCTTTTTAGGAAGCCTGTTTAGATGTTCGATAAGGGTATTCGTACTCCCGATGGTTTTATTCATCAGATTGCGCCACGGCAAAGGTTTTCTCAAGCTGCATTCGCAGAACTTATCCACTTTCATCTGCTTAGAGGTGCTAGGGGTTTGCCTGGATTGAGTTAATCTGTCTAAGCTTGTTGTTAGCTTTATGTCTAAGCTTTTATTAGCTTCGTGTCTGTCCTGTAACCTGTTTCTGTATTAATGGATGCCGGTTTGTTACAAAAAAAAAGAAAAGAAAAAATCACACTACTAATTTTCAGATCTGTTCTAGCTGAGGGACTTAATGCATAGAGATATCAAGTGTACTGCTTATAGCCTTGATGATGTCGTAATCTCCATATCTTTTTCTGTTATTTAGATCTCTATGGTTTTTGGAGCTTACTGAACCGTACTTATGTTTGAGTTCTAAATAATTACTTTTATGTTGTTTGATTCTCATGCATCCTGGAAATGCCTTGCCAGATCTGTTAGTCTAAAACAATGAACCTAGACGAAGCCCCAGGTTACCTTCAGGAGTTTGATATTTATAGACTACATTAGGACATCTTAGAAGAATTGAACGGGGTCAGTATGGAAAATCATTTTAGAACTTATAATTGATCCCAGTCTTATAGACATAATGCTGGCTTCCATTTTCTTTAAATTTGGGTAATAGATGTTTCCTGCAATTGATATTTATTAATGTTAGAAAAGTTATTAGGGTTGTGGGTATTTTGGTCATTGTTATATTTCTCGAAACCTATATAATAAGATGTGTGAGGTAGCCTACGTAACAGTAACGACCTACTACCTTTTTCTCTAAACCTTTCATGCAAACTACAGCAATTAATATGCATGCAAACTATTTGAGACATCAAAATGGACATTAAAAGTAGTCAACATTGCTGGTACCACAGTCATTGACTTTAGATCTATTCATAAACAAGTTATGAGATTTTAAAAATATACTGCAGGTTCGGATTTTTGCTCTGATGGATGAACCTGTCTTAGATGCCATTCGTGAGAGAGTCAGACAAAAGATATACATTAAAGGAAGCAAAATTTTGTATCAAGGTGGTCTGATTGACAAGATGGTTTTCATTGTACGTGGAAAAACAGAGAGCAAGGGAGAAGATGGGAATGTGGTTACCTTATCTGAAGGGGATGTTTGTGGTGAGGAACTTCTCTCATGGTGTCTTGAGCATTCTTCAGTAAATAAAGGTACGAGTTTAATCAATAACTAGCTGTTGAGAATTTTCAAGGGCCTAGTAGACCTGGCCAGAATTTTGGCTTCTCTGTAAGTTGCCTGCATTTGAAGACAACGAGGTTTCCATTGCAGATGAGAGAAAAAGAAGGATTCCTGGACGGAGATTGCTTAGCAGCAGGACAGTAAGTTGCGTAACAAATGTAGAAGCATTTTCACTCCAAGCTGCAGACCTTGAAGAAGTCACCAGTCTTTTTACAAGATTCTTGCGGAATCCACGTGTTCAAGGAGCCATAAGGTTATTTCTATGTCAACATGTATCTGAGTCTCATAAGAACAAGTTAATTGTTCTCATTTATCTTTTCTGCCTTCCCTGCCAAGTAAAATATTTAATGCAAAAAAGTTCTTTTCAGATTTTTATTTTTCCTGCCCATATAAGCTACTTTAGCCGAAAACATGAGGCCCATTTCTTCATAAATACTTAATAAAACACAAGAAACTTGGTGGGGAAGGCACTCTTGAAAATTTGCAAAGCCAGCATGGGGTACTAGTAGATCACATAATAGATCCTACGTATTGGAGGAGTACTTTTGATGCGAAAACATTTGATGCCGTTAGATTAAGAAAATATATATACATCCATACATATAGGTTTCAGATGCTTTGGGTTGCTTAGTTTGAGAGTTGGTAGTCATTTGGTTCTAAATCTAGTTTAGGTTCAGGTTAGGTTCAGGTTAAACCTTCTTTAATTATTAGGAAGTTTCCTTTCCTAATTAGGAAATTTTGCTTTTCCAAGTTGTGTTAGGATTTTACTTCTATGGCAAACCTCGTAAAGACAATCACTTAAAACTTTGATTAATCAAAACCACCTTAAGTAGGTTTGCTTTTAAGACTCCATTAAACTTCTGCTGGCCTCTGTAAGAGTGAGGGCTTCTCTTGCCACCTTTTTATTTTTATCAAAAATCTAGAGAGATGGAGTGGGATTTATTGTTTGATCTGGTTCTTCCAAACCTTGTAGAAGAAGGCTAGATTGTCCTTGTGAGATGTCCTCCTATCACTGTCATAATACCTCAAATATTCTTGTATAGACTTAAATTTAAAGAGTAATGTTATACATACTCCCACTTTTTCACATCTATAGGTGGCTTTTAAAACTATCATTGAATTTGTGATAGATCTTTATTGGATTTTAATCTGATTTTAAAAGCCTCCTATAGGTGTGGGGAAAAAGGTGTTGAGAAAGTGGGAGTGTGTGTAGCATTACTCCTATTTAAATGAATGAGGGAAGAAGGGGCTAATGTGAATTAAGAGCTTCGTTTCATTTTCACCATAGATTTCATATGGTATCTAAGCATTGCGTTAGGATAACCGTGTATAGCAAATAAATTCTTCTTTTTTCTTATTTTTTGGTTCTGCAACAAGTTTTGAAGGTTTGTATACCACTTGTACTTTTAGGAAATTACATACTATACCACACACATTCATATATTCACTCTAACAAGCTTTTCACCAAATTTTTGGTGTAATTTAGGTTTTTTTATGAGGCTTTTGAGAAGAATCCAGTTGCTTTCCAAATTAGCTGCTGCTTCTCATATATTAAAGAGTTGCAGCCCTCCTAAAACCGAGCTAAAATAACTCGGACATTGTTCTTGGAAAAGGGCATGTTAGTTTCTTGTCAAGCACCCCACATAATAACTTGAAATTTGCTTCATTGTAGGTACGAATCACCCTACTGGAGATCACGTGCTGCAATCCTCATTCAAGTGGCCTGGAGATACCGGAGGAAACATCTAAATCGCGCAGATACCTCACAATCTAATCAGATGTCAAGTGCGGCGCATCGCCCAAATACTTCACAATCTAATCATATGTCAAGTGTGGCGCATTGAGGCACTTCTTCAATGGTCCCCTTCCATGTAGATTATGGCCATCATATGAAGCTCTGAGATTCACAATATTACTAATGGAGCCTCGAATCATGACATACACAATATTACTAGTAGTGTATCCAACTATTGTATGATGACATTCACAGTTTTGTTGTGTATCTCCATGTAGAAACCTTAGACTAAATCAAATACAAAGCAAAATAAAAAATAAATAAAAATCTTTTTTTTCTTTTGAGTGCCTAATAAAACAAAATATTTCACTCAACATTTAATGCAATCAGATAAATTCGCTCAGGTTCAATGTTTAATTATCTCTTTAGTATTTCCAAAGAGTTTTTATTCTCTTTTTTTGCACAACAATCAAATAAACACTATAATCTTCCATTTCCAAAGAGTTTCTATTATCTCAATTTAGAAGTTTCAATTTTTATCAAAGAACAAACATCCCAACAAAGTACAAATTGAAAAAATAAAAAATCTTACAAATACAGTTTGTACTCGGTCCGTTTGAAAAAAAAAAAAAAATTTGAAAGCGTTTTTAAGGATTCAAAAAGTTTAAAAATAGCGAAAACATACTTTTGGCAAAAGCTTAAAAATAAAACTTTTGCCAAAAAATGTTTTTTAACTTAAAAGTTTTATTTCTTAACCACAATCCCAAACATACTCTAACCATGTAAGTGTAACAATATATTTCAATCATATTAATCTAATAAGAAGGATATAGCAAGTAAGAAAATACCTCTTTTTCCCAAAACCTCCCATTCCTAAATCATGTTTTTGCATAGTCACTTTGAGCCTCTGTCGGCTATCCGACATGCTCTTCATATATATGTGAGTATTTTCAGTTGATTTTTAAATTTGGGCTAGAAATTAAACTGAAGGAGAAAGATGAGAAAATATGCGATGGTGTGTGTGGCTTATATAGAGCCTTTACTTCACCAGAAAGGTGTGTGTGTCAAGGAGGGTCTTCACAAAAGTTGTGAGAGTGAGACCTTGTAAGATTTCACGAATAGTTTGTGTGTGTACGATTGAGTCGAAAGTCCGTTTCTCGACTATAAGTCTACAACTACTTCTCTAGGCAAAAATCTGAAGCCAAAATATTCAACGCTATAATTAAACACGTTTAACAGAGAATTGAGAAACTATTAGGATTGCCATTTTTTTTTTTTTTTTTTACAAAATGACGTGCTACAATATAATTAAATTTTTAAAAATTTAAATTCATCAACCTCATATACTTCTGAACATTCGAAGAACAAAAAAAAAACACTCAGAAAAAAAAAAAATTTATATATATATATATAATACAAAATTTTGTACTAAACATTTAATGTAATCAAATAAAGTTTCTCACATCAGATTCAATGCTTAATTATCTATTTCATGTTTCCAAAAAATGAAAATCTTTTTTTTTTGCACTGAAATAAAATAAATTTTTGCTTTCTTTTGCCTGAAAATTTGAGTATAACACAAATGAAAAAAAAATAAAAAATAAAAAATCTCATAAAACATTCAAATGAATTACAATATAAGACCCTTAGTTTTAGTTTAATCCACATAAACTAAAACAGTTTAAAATCTTTGTTCCCATATGTGTAGTTTAAAATGAAAAGTATAAAAAGAAATAAAAATGGCAAGAAGAAAGCTTGAATTCTAATTATCAAAACATTAATAAAAAATAGAAAGCAAAATGAACAAAATATTCTCTATTCTTTTTTAGTAATGTTAGGGACCATCTTTTTATCCTCTTAAAGTTGATGTGGCTTTCAAAATTACCATTTGATCAAAATTCAAATATGATTCATCTAAAATTTAATGATGATTTTAAAAGTCACATCAACTTTAGGAGGAAAAAAAAATAATCCCTAACATTACTCATTCTTTTTAATACAATATATATATATATATATATATATATATATATATATCTCAATATTTAATGCAATCAAATAAATCTCTTTAAATATATAATTTCAAAAAAGTGTTAAACAATTCGAGTAAATCACAAAATGAAAAAATAATAATAATATAATATTCAAATGAATAAAAACCTAAAATCTCGTTAGTGTGATACATATTATATTTCATACAATTAAACTTTCTAGATAAACAAATATAAAAATAATCAATTCACAGTGGTGAAAAATTTATACAAAGATAAATCCAAGCAAGGAAATTTTTGATTAAATAGAAACCTTAGACTAAATCAAAAACGGAGCAAAATAAACAAAATATTTTTCTTACCTAATAAAACAAAATATTTCACTCAACATTTAACGTAATCAGATAAATCATCTTAGGTTCTCTTTAGCATTTCAAAAAGAGTTTCTATTATCTTTTTTTGCACAACAATCAAATAAACACACTATAATCTTCCATTAGCCCACTAAAAATCCAAACAATTTATTATCTTAATTCAGAAGTTTCAATTTTTATCAAAGAACAAACATTCAAACAAAGTACAAATTGAAAAAAAAAAAAAAAAAAAAAAAAACAACTTACAAATACAATTAGTACTCAATTACAGTTGTTTGAAGAGTGTTGTATTATTCTTATTAAGTAGCACAAAACATTTGTTTCATATCTATATATTGATAGCTAAATTCAATTGTTTTTTTTTTTTCTTTTTTGGTTAAACTGACAAAAGGTTAATTACCTCAGGATTGAACTTTTAGGTTATTACTGTTGAAGAGTGGAGAGAGAGAGAAAAAAAAATGTTAATTCTTAGAGTTGTAGTTTTTTTCAAATAAGTCTCCAAGAAGTAGCTCAATCGGTTGGAACCACGCCTAATGAAGCGGAGGCCACTAGTTCGAATCTCTCTCCATCCTCTTGTGTGGATATGCCAAAATAAAAAAAAGTTTTTCTCAAGTAAAAAACATACACATAAAAGGTTAAGAAGAAGAATTACTTTAGGTTGAATTCTTAGGTTGTTATAGCTGAAGAGTAGAGAGAGAGAGACGTGAAAAAAAAATAAAAAATAAAAAATAAAAGAAAAGTCTGAAAATAAGTTAGAAGCGAGAGAGAAAAAAAAAAAAGAAATAAGTTAGAAGCTTAAAAAGTTATTGTATAATTTGGTAAATATTAATTCCTCAATATAATTTGATTTGTATTTATTTTATACTTTGATTTTTATTTATTTTTTTCCTTATTTGATTTGAACATTAATATATAATAAATTAATAATTGATCTATTCAGGAATTTATATATTGTATATATTTAAACCGGTGGCTATGCAGTGATTGGTGCAATAAATTATTAAAAGGACATTTGTCGCAATTCTAAACTACCTTTAAAGAGTGATTCGGCTATAATATATATTTATATGATATATGATTCTTTACAAAATGATGTGTCAATCTATGTGACACTTATAATATCGGTTGTTAAACAATCAAAGTTGTACCCCAAGCATTTTCCGTTTAGACAAAAACAAAAAACCTTGAAAGGTCAAAATGGGATGGGGACATTGTATCTCCAAAACTTTACATGCTATCACAAATTACAATAGGTTACTATACTTTTAGCCAAAAAAAAAAAAAAAAAAAACAAGGAACAAAAACAAAGAAGCCAAGGAATACAAAACAAACAGAAGTGAATGCCCGTGGGTTTGTTTGTGCACATATATTGTAAACTATTTTCCACATATTTCAATCAAATCAGTTTTAAGATTTTTTCTGACTAAATTTTTTATAAAAGTTCATCTTAAATTTTATTCAAAAAATTGTCCATAGACCAGTTATTTTGTAGTTTGGTTTTTTTAATTTTTTTTTTTTTAAAAAAAAGATTTTTGAATTTAAAGTATAAGCCTATCATGGATGTGTTCTTTCTTACCAATGAAAAAAAGAGTAATGCTATATATTACATCTTTATTTAATAATGCTGATGTGGCAATTTCTATCACCTTTAGAATTTTTTTTTATTTTTTTATTTTTTCAAACAAGAACGGATGTAGCAGTCCCAAGCCTCATATATTACATTGTGCAATAATTATAGATAAAAATGTAATTTCTAACATTATTCAAAAAGAACATATGATATCAATAATTGTATTTTATGTTGTAGACAACATAAATCAGTGTCAAATTTTAGAATAATGCTAATATGCTATATACTACTGGATTATGCTAACATGGCATTACGAATTCACTATTGGATTTCTGTTTCTTTTAACAAGTATTGATATGATCTAAGGGTGAGTTGACAATGTGAAGTCAACATAGTGGGATAACAGTGAAATAGTGATGTGGTATATAATATTACTCTAAATTTTAATAATTGCTGTAAATCCCCAAAATTATCGCGGTAGAAACCTTTATATCAAGTTATTTTTTGAATCCTTTGGACTTTGTTCAAAGCAAGATTAGTTACATTAAAATGGTGAATGATTTAATTGAATTTTCACCAATGAATAAAGAGATCGCTATAAAATGAGCTTTAGCCTACAATCTTATTCATAGCTTAGTTTTGTTTGTTAAAAACAAATAGAGAATGTGGAATGTACAAATATAAAGAGTATTTAGTTTATATATTTGCCGAATTTTTGTAATTTCCATATATTGAGATATAAGCAAACCCCCTAAGACCCTAAGTAACTCTTGATTATTTTGATGATTTTTTCTCCCTTTTTTTTCATAATTTTATTTAATTAATGAATAGCTCTAATCTTTTTCAGTACCCTACCCGAAAAAAGGTAGGTATCATAGAAAATAAATCGTTTAGAATTGTGTTTCAAATCACAAGCAATTAATGATGAAAACCCATAATTTTAAAGGCTAAACTGCAATTTTGAAAATCAAACTGTAATTTTACTAAACGTTTAATTGTGTTTAATCGTTATTTTTAAATTATACTTTTTGAAATCGCAAACCCAAACAAAATAACAAGTATGTAATTGATTAGAAGATGGTATATATATGATAACATCTTGTTAACTCTTTAACTCTTTCATAACTGATTATATATATATATAAAGAATCAAGAAGCCAAAGCAGAAAAAAGAGAGAGAGAGAGAGAGATTTGAGGTAATTCACCTTTATTATGATAATACAATGATAATGGGTATTTATAGGCAATTGAATGTAAAATATAAGGAAAGTAAATGATGAGTTAATTAATGGTGATCAGAATCTGATATTATGACATGATCATCATCAGATTCCTATTACCATCACATTTATCATAATCATCAACTTCATAGTTATTGTGAATGTTTTCCTATTACCATCACATTTATCATGATAATAGTACTCTGAAGTCTCATTCCATATATGCATGATATATGATATATCATCATAACCATTATCATACCAACTAAATAATTCAATATTTTCACCACTGCTTGTCTGCTACAGCTAACATGCTGACTAGCACAGCTACCATGATGCATCATACAGAAACAATTGATGCTGTGGCAGTGACTCTGCCACGGCAGCTCCCGCCTCCCGTGGACATGGACGTCCCCCAGGGAAGTTCAATCTCCTCTTCGCTGTGGGCGGATACAGCGGCGAACTAGAGCTGAAATAATATCCGATCCGCTGGTATAGGGCGGTGTTCAGCCTTAGTTGCAGTCCTAATTAATTGGCATCACCATGCATGGGCATGCCCTAATTAAGTTTACAACTTGCATGCCAACCAATACAACCAACGAACCAATACCATTAATTTTGCTTTATTATTACATCGGGCGTACAGACGTAAAGTGGGCTTGCAACAAAAGCCTTAATTAGGTAATATTTCTATTTTCTTCTTCTTAATTTCACTTCGTCATGAAGAATTTGGCCACAGATTCAACTGGGGGGATTTTTTTTTTTCGTGGTTTTTTTGTTCCAAGTTCTAAATAAATTCAGGTTACTGTACCTCTTGAATGCTCTTAGATTGATTGAAATAAATTTACATGTCCTTTTTTATGAATAATTATATTAATTAATATGAATTTTCCTTTTTAAGTTGTACTAAAAAAATCAAAACTCTGAAAGCTTACACTAGGGTTTGCGCACTGTTAAACATAAATTCATCAGAATGGGCATGCAGGCTGCAGCTAAACATACTTTTCTTTGCTCTTGATTTGAAGCAGAAAACCCTAGCAACAAAATTTTAAAAAAAAAATAGAGAGAGGATTTTTCTAACTTATGCCCAATTATGTATAACTTATTGATAGAATATATGTAAGTTCTTTGTTTATAGGCTAGGCTACAGATCCCATCATGGAATAGAATTCTTCCCATAATAATTTCCTTAATTATTTGAAATAAATTACCAAACTCCTTCAATTTGTGTTTAATTAAACCACACTAACTCTTATTTGGCACGGTTTAATTGATTAGAGAATTCCTTACATACACTTCAAGTCTACACCACACCTACAATATTGTGATAGCTAGCTAGAAATAACAACTTGCAGAAGTCATATATACCACCAACCCAAACAAAACCCTCAAAATTGCAGCAGTTCAGTGATAATGAGAGGTAGAAGTACTACTAGTACGCAGTAATAATACCAATAAGCACAAAAATTCCCTTCAAATTGGGTCAGAAGAAACTTCTCTATTCCATTCTATCATCATTTGAGTCTCACATGTATTTTTAAAAATGCAAGTGAGAATTTTGGTCTCCTCCGCCAATTCATCAAGGCAAGCTAGCTTCTAAGGTGATTTCAGATTTTTCTGGGCGTGGAATCTGCCATGCAGATTTCAACATCATCAGAAGTAATACCGGTAACAGTACTAATAATAACAAAAATATATAATACCAACATGCAATCACAAATTTTTTCTCTAAAATGGGTTGGAGAAATTTTTTTTATCCAATAATCTAGCTATTAACGTTAACTGGCATGCATCCTATAATTTTAAACTGAATTGAAATAATTTTCTCCAACCCAATTTGGAGAAAAGCTTTGTCCTAACAACAATGACAATAATTCCATTTTTTTAAAAAAAAAGTATGATGCTCACGAATCACGTGGCTATTAAAAAATTAAATTCGCTTGTTTTTTGGTTTTAGGAAAAATTGAATTCACTTGGTATGAATATTGATATTCCTAACAAATGTAGGTTCACCTGGTGGGGAAGTAATGGATGGTGAATGTGACAGTGCAAAAGAGGCAGAAGAAGGAGAGAATAAATATTATTGTACTTAGGTAGGGGGGATGTGGCAGCATTAAACCAAGTCAACTGCCCATATATATATATATATA
This sequence comes from Corylus avellana, assembly GCF_901000735.1. NCBI lineage: Eukaryota > Viridiplantae > Streptophyta > Magnoliopsida > Fagales > Betulaceae > Corylus > Corylus avellana. Next base: position 24,763,568 of record NC_081546.1, read on the forward strand.
TATATATATGTCACCAACTCAGAGATCAAAAACTTCAATTAAAATCAGCCATAGCTGGACCATCAAATTCGGTTAACCTTGATATAAAGGCACACGGTGGCCATCACCTGCCTTTCGGCTTCCTAATTAGGTTGATATGACCCCTTCCTCCTACCTAGCTAGCTTGCTCCACCCTATGCTACCCAGTTAGCTCTTCAAATTAACTCCTCTAATTAATTTGATGTGTAATCGAAAGACGTTCGTTGTTGAGTATCCACATGTGGGTCGTGAAGAGCAATCAAGTTCATGTTCAAAACGTATTGTTCATAAGGATCGAGCTAGTAGAAGTTAATATAATACAATTGGATCCAAAGTACTCATTAGCTAAAGAACTCCCTAGCTAAATGAATAAATCTCGCTCCTCAAGTACTCAGAGTATTAGAAAAAGCGCGTGACTTGCATGCATTGTTGTTGTGAGCGTTGGGCTATTGGTGATGACGTGTGAGTACTTAATTCGTGAAAGAACTTTCGTTCGAGAGGGAATACTATAGTCAATGTGGCAATCGACTCACACGTTATTGAGTATATATATGTGATTGAAACATATCACAAGAATTACTTGTTAATATGTATAACAAAATCGGACTCAATCCCATTAGCTTAAGTTTTTGGACTAAATGGTATCCTTATATGTTATATTATGGTCTAATCATAAGGGTGTGTTTGTGATTGTGATTTCGTAAAAATAATTTACGTTTTTAAAATATATCACAAAACGTATGACGTTTGATATTGCAATTTAAAAAGCATATAATCTAAAATAAGAAGAAGAAAAAATATGCGATTTCTATAAACAGGCTAGGAGATGTTTATTTGAAAATGCGCAAAGTTAAACTAAAATCACGATTTCACATAACAAATATTTTATTAAAAAAAAAATTTTAAAATGTATTTTTCAATATGTTTTACCAAACGCATTTGAGATTTTAAAAAGTAATTAACGATTTCAAAATCGCAATTTTTAAAATTGCACTTATTGAAACTGCAATCCCAAACGGACCCAAAATCTCCCCAACAATGAAAGAGCCTTAGCCATTCCCCCCTCCTCTATAGTATGAAATTTAATTTGGGATCTTGTTAAATCTTGAAGATATTATTTGATAATGTGCCTTATATATATATGCCAATGGTTCTGCAGAAGAAACTAGAAACTTTCCCAAAAAACTGACAGGAGGTGTCTTAATTGGATATATCTTTGGCTATCACAATTTTTCTAAACTAATTAATTCATTATGATGCACAAGGACAAACAAGTTGCTGACTATGGACCCCCAGTTAATCAGGATTTTTCATTGGAGATGAGAGTAAGCATAAGCATAAATGACAGGTCAACTTATTTTTTAAAAATCCAGGGAAGAGCCATCAGCCATGGCCCTCCTGCCACCTGGTTCCTTGCAATTTCATTACCATTTAATAGCTTTTATGAGCAAAGAAAAAAAAAAATAGACAGAAAGCCAATATTAAATATTAAAAAATAATAATTTAATGCCTGTCAATTGGTACAAAGACAAGCATGAGTTTTCCAAATCAAAAACAACACGTAATTTATGTTGAAAATCTCCTTGACCAACTCAACTCATTTCTTGGCATCACATGTGGATTATATTTGTATAAGCTAAAAGGGAAGTAGCAATATTGTCTCATGAATAATAAAATGCATGTTGATATTGTCAGTGATATTTGATTGCTTCTGTCCTATATTAAATATAAATTTTTAATGATCTCTTAAAGCACCCAAAACTGCTCTACCAATAATTCTTGCTCATCTCTATAGTGTTGTATGCATGATTCAATTATAACAATGACTAACTGCAACAACTCATATTGATAGCTCAAGCTTTTTTTTATTTTTTTATTAGGGTTACTATAATTTCAAATTAACGTGACACTTATCACATCAGTCACTAAACAATAAAATTGGATCACGTCAGTTTGTAAGTTCACATGACACGTTAACACAAAACAATCAAATTGAATTGTGGTTGAAGTGACAATATATACCACGTAGACCTCAACGTCAATTTGTAAGAGAATTGTAATATCTTGAGCATTTACCAATTATATAGTCCATATTTAGGAAGTGATGCAATTAGAAGTATTATAATGAAAATTGATAATTTCATTTAGTATCCTTGAACTACTATGTGTTTTGAGAAGATCTCTCTAAATTTTAAAAACACTCAATTTCACCTCTTGAACTTTCAATTTGATGCAATTGACCCACCTTCGTCAATCTTTGTCATTAAACCCTAACGAAAACCACTAAAAATATCAAATTACCCTTCAATTTTTTTTATTTTATTTTTTTAATTTGAAATTAAGGGTAAATTTGAAATTTTATAAAAGTTTTAGGAGTATAAAAGTCATTTTATCAATTTTAACGTTCAAAAACTGACCGGAGGATAGATTGCATCAAATTGAAAGTTCGGAAAGTAAAATTAAAATGTTTTAAAATTTGGGGGATCTTTTCAAATCATGTAATAATTTAGAGATTCTTTGTAAAGTTTTTCCTAAAAAAAATAATATGTAAAGGACAAAATACGTACACCAACAAAAATCCTCTTATAACCTGAGCTATCATGAGATTAAGATAGGTTAAATGTTTTCCAATGAACTTGCTTGATAATCACTACAAATATTGAATGGTGACCTGACAAGGGCGGTGCAAGAGGGACAAGGACATTTTCCTTTCAAGTATAATAGAAAAGGTTATTTTATAGTCAATATTTTATTTTGTTGTATTTAGTTATATACATGACACCACGTAGCAACATATTTACCACGGATCTTGTGTGGCTTCTTGTGAGAGACACACATAATTACTGAGTCCTAAGATATTTCTAGCATGATTATTTACTTTCTAGACCAAATGATCCCCTCTACATAGGACTTAGGTTTCTCTTTTTATTTGAAGCAAAAAAAAAAAAAAAAGGTTTCTCTTTTTATTATGATTAATGCTATTTAATTACCATAATTTTTTTTTTTTTGTTTTATCTTCTCAAAATTAATGTAACTTTTAAAATTATCATTGAATTTGAAATAAATTATTATTAAATTTTAATCTAATTGTAATTTTGAAAACATTTTGACTTAAAATTATATGCCATTGCAACTGTCTATTTCAACTATGGGCCTATGGCAATCGAGATGCCTTAATTCTTTGTTTTGTTTTTATTTTTTTATTTTTATTTTTTTCTGCCTTCATTCTTTCTGTTTTGCCACTTGAAAAGGCCTTTCAATCATTTCTATTGGTAGCATCGCATCATGATCATCGACTAAGGAAAATAAGTTAAATAAGGGGTTCATTTCGTATTGATTTTGATAACGCTTTTTAATTTTAAAACTAAAAATAAATGAGAAATAATAAAATTCTTTAAAAAAAAAAAAAAAAAAAATTCAGTCTCATTGAAGAAGGATCATGAGCATAACGCTCTTACATCACAGAGCAAAAAGCTCAGAAAATCATAGTCGAAGCTACGAGGTTACAAATCATAGATGCTTACATAAAAATCAAACATTTAAGACCTATCTATGACATCAATATCCGCTAACTTATGACTACTTTTCAGTTGCAACACTAAATCTGTTCCAAACAGACTCAATTCAATGCATAGATAGCTCATATTTCTCGCTCTGAAAACAGATTACATCCACAACCCAAAGGTTTGGGCAATCCTTATTCAAACAAAAATGCAGACAACAAAAAATAGAGAAAACTCAATCCCAACAGAAAAACAGTCATAAAAGCACATATATGTTCCTAAGAAGACGAGATCTACTCCTCATCGATCCAAAACGGTCAAAAAACTACATCATTTTCATCGTAGATCGCTCACAAGAGCAGATCTAAAGAGAAAACTATTATTCAAAACAAACAAAACAAGCAACACAGCCAGCGAATCAGCAGCGACCAGAGTGGAGGAGATGATGGGCACTGACCAGCGTTGGCACGTGGTGGAGCGAATGGAGTTGCTGATTTCTGGCCAAAAAACACCTACAAAAACAAAGAAAACCAGAGAAAAACGCGCAAAAGGGGAGGGAGGATTAGGAGGGTGGAGAGGGGGAAGGGGGAGAGGAGGAGGAGCTCCCTCCTCTCTTTGACAGCTAGGTTTTGTGAAACTCATTTTTTCAATCATCTCTTTTTGTAAATTCAATTGATCAATCGTTAAATTTGTGGATTTCTATAGATTCCATACAAATTCAATGGTGAATTCAATCCATTCAATATATGAATGTGATTGAAAGATGGCTAAGTAATATACCTTAAAACAAATTTTCCTCTAACTATTAACAAACAATTTGAAACACAAATACTTTTTAAAACACAAAATAACTTTTCAAATGTGGACCATATAACAAAAAAAAAACAATTATTACATGAAAACACCTTTTCAAATAAAATAAACAAAAAACAATTATCAAACATACCCTTTGTTATTCAACTATTGAATCTTTTTGAAATTGCACATAGATAGATAGAAACCTGATTGAAAATCCAAAAAAAAAAATTAAAAAACAATTATAAATAAATCGCTTGAGGAGATGGAGCTTTTAATTGATCACTTCCAAGGAATTAATCTCCAATTGATATAGGGCATCCGCACTGAATTTCTAGAATAAAGCAATACTTAATTAGATTTAAAAAAAGAATCTATAAATCAAAGGTTTGCTGACACCATACCAAACTAGTTAAGATGGCAACTCGCCCAAAACAAAAGTTGCAGAAGTTCAATTAGTAACTTTCATTAAGTTATTCTTAATGATTTAATCAGTTCTTAACCGTTGACTTGTACATAATAATGAGGGATTGAGATTTTTGGGAATTTTCTTAATTCGGGCAAAAATATAAAAGAATGGGACTTCTAATTTTTATTGAAGTGTCTGGACAGGTAAGCCCCACACTAGAGCTACTCAAAAACCTCAAGACTCGGGACCTCCTTTTTCATTATCTGCCCAAATTTCTTGTAAGTTAGCCGTGAGATTCAGGTTTTGAATAATCTCTTGAAAAATGCCTATATTTCACCGCCATTATAAATATGGGTGTGTTTGGCAAAATACTCCTCCTCTTTTTTCTTATTTTTATTCATTTTTCTTAAACAAAGTTAATTTATGTTTGGTAAAGAGTTTTGTTGTGAGTTTTTTTTTTTTTTTTTAAAAAAAAAAAGAAAATAAATTGTAATAAGAACTTATTAGTATGATATAAAAGTGAAAGGAGATTTAAATTTTTGATGAACAAAAATGTTTGGTAAATAGGAAAAAATGAAGAATTTTTTATATATTAGTTTGGTTCATCAGATCATCCACCATGGTTCCAATGTTAATTGATTTCTGATGATGACGATGATTGCTGCCAAATAAATATTGGAGATCCAGTTCCCAAAAATTATGCGACCCACTTTGTCAACGTCAGCATGGGGATTCCCGTAACATCACCTAGTGGGGACTCCGTAGCGGATCTGCGCCGTGTAGCTAGCAAGATCTGACGGCGAGGACTGCTCCTTCACGTGTGGGGTCCATTATGGGAAAGATGATTTGATGGCTTTGATTGCAAAATCTACTTCATAGTCCTTTCTTACGGCTTTAACGGACCCTTATAATTACTACTAAAACCTATCGGACGGCCTACGGGCTACGGGTCTAGGCAGTGGATCTCTGGAAACGACTTCCTTTTTAGCGCCCTTTATTCCACGCTCCACAATGTGCCGTGTTTTTCACGTACAGTGTACCCTAATTTTTATCCGGAATTTCCAATTTTAACCCATACAAATGGTTTTTTGTTGGAAATTTTTTTTTATAAAAATTTGGAAAACCAATAATTAATAATTTCCTTATCAATTTCCTCACCAATAAATAATGATTTGATTTTTTTTTTTAGTATAAATTCATGCAAAGAAATTAACAAAATGCATAGACTTTCCATCATATAGTTGTAATTTGAAGTACGTTAATAAATTTATGTTAATAATTTTTATTTTTTATTTTTTGTCGCAAAAGTTTGCCTTAAGAGATGATCTTCTGACTTAAACAAGATTCTAATTAATGTATCACAAAGAAAATGAAGACATGTATTAAAATGTAAAAATTAGATAATAAATTAGAAAATTTATTGATACTTGATGCTTGTGTTAATATTAAAAAGTAGAACAATTTGGCATGAAAGTTGTCCTAGTGTTGAATTAGGATTCCCTATAATTGGGGTCGTGTAGCCCATAAAGAGAGGAGGCTACGACACTTACTTGTTTTGAGTAGCTAGGGGTGCAGAGTCTACCTAACCGGGACAAATAAGTCTGCAAACCTTCTTTCTATGAGCTGCCGGAATTATAGTTCAATTTGAGCAGTCCAATTGTAAAGGAAAAGGATTCCGATCTCCTGATTTTGCGAATTGCAAAACTAAGAGAGGACAATCAAGATATGCATTTTTAATGGAGCATATTTATTGATTTATTTTCTGAGGAACAAAGCATATTTAGTTGATTAAGAATAAATAGCTAGCATTGAGTTCATTAATATTAGTATACCAATGTCTTTCATTCAAAACAATTGCATGCAAATTTGATTGCACATTAAATTTGGTTTTTATGGGTATACTTTCGTTTAAATAAAACTAATTGATTCACTAAATGAAGAACATTTAAAAATGGTTGCCAACCCTCATTCAAATTAATCATTGAGAAATTATTAGAACAAGATTGTTGAATGTATGAAAGTTAAGATCAAGGGTTCTATTGCTTGCTACTTAATGTTCTTAATGTGAAGACGCTTTAACTTCATGGGATTAATTAGTATGCTATTTGCCTATTTGTGTCCTGTTGATTGCAGGTTTCTATAAATTTGATAAAATTAAAAAATTAAAAAAAAAAAAAAAAAAAAAAAAAAAAAACTATTTTTGACAAAAGCTAATACTCTTTGTCCAAGTGAATAACCTAACTAGAATAGGGTTTTTGAAAATTCACCTCGCCACCAACTCATAACTATTACTAATTTAATAATGTATAAAGTTTTTCTTCAAGTTCAGTCAGAGAAAATTTATCTAATTCAGTCTATAAAAATATTACGTGTCTCTTAAGCAGGTAAAAAACACATACTTTTTTAACAGCATAAACAAAGCTGGAAGATATTTTATTAAAAAAGGGAGAACTTATTGGAAATATTTGTACAAACGACCTCCAAATTAGGAAAATGCTTAAGATACTATAACTTTTATTATAATTTTTTTTATAAATTAGCATTTCAATTTATGTGACACTTACTACGTCAATCATAATCAAATTTGATTATTTAGTGTCTTACGTGGTAAGTGTCACCTGAACTTACAAATTAATATGGCAATCTGCAAGATAAAAAAATTAATTAATTGTAGTTGATGAGTTAAATGTCAAGTGAACTATCACATCAATTTGTAAAGATTTTGTTGTAGTATCCATAATAATATTTTTTCAATTAATAAAAATATATAAGGTAGCAAAAGATAAAAAATCAATGAACTTTTTTTTTTTTTTATTGAGTTTCCAAAAATTTTGAGAAACAATATTTACCTAAAAAAACACCCCACATCAAATTGCGGGCAGCTTCCCCCCACCTTTCCTTTATTGCTTAGACGACAATGCACGAATAGCGTTTTAAGTTATTAAGTGATTTCATTAAAGATGTACCCAACCAATCAACTAATTCTACCACCACATTGTCCCTTTGGTGTAAGCGTGTGTGTATATATATATATATATATATATATATATTCTTCTAATAAATTATTTAAGAAATTTTAATTAGAATAAAGTTTTGTCTCTTGAGGGGATGAATAAGTAAGATAATATTTTAATTGGAGGTCTCTAATTTAGCCTATAAATACATAGCCTATATATTCCATCAATATGAACTTGAAAAAGGCACGTTAGAGAGAAAAAAAAAAAAGAAAAAAAAAAGTGACCTTTTTCATTTTTTAAAAAACAAAAATGTTTGGGTAATTTGGTTTTTTTAAGAGTTTTCATTAGGGTTTAACGGTAAAAATTGATGGAGGGTGTAAATTGCATCAAATTGAAAGTCCGAGAAGTGAAATTGAGAGGTTTTAAAATTTAGAGAGTCTTCTCAAGACGCGTGGTAATTCAGGGTTCTTTGTAAAGTTTTTTCAAAAGCTAAAAAAACAAATACAAGGGTTGATGAATATTACTAGATTAGTACAATAAAATAAAAATAAGACGAGAGTTGGGTATTTAAAATTACAGGTTCGGATATTGAAATTTTGTGAAGAAAGAAGAAAAAGGAAATATATATGGCGGATGAAAGGCCTTAATTGATGGTAAAGGTTTAGAAGGGTTTAATAAATAGGAGTGTTGGGAGACAGTAGACACAGCACCACCAATTGGGTAACAACGACCATCATTGACTTCCCACCAGCCATTACCGTGTGACAATTGTGTTGTGCATAAACCTCACCAACCTTTCTTATTTATTCACCTTTTATTTACACCACTGCACTTTACTGCCTCCTCCTTCCTTTCTATTTCTCAGAAAAATAATATATATATACACCACTGCACATTTGCACCATAAGGCTGCTGCATGCTCGTGTGGTTTATAGACAGATTTCACAATAATTAATATGGTGAGAGAGAGATGGTTGGAATTTGGGAGCAAAATAATGTTTATGTGTCCACCAACCCAATTTTCCTTGAATCCGTTTTAAGGTCTTAATTTTATTTTATTTTTTATTTTTTATTTTTTTAAAAAAAGGAATGTGAAAGAAGACATGTCTATGAATAGTAATGTTAGAAATTATATTTTAATTTTATTATGTTGATATGATAGTGTTAATCAACTTTTAAATTTTCTTTAACAATTACTTATTAACATTGTCACGTCAACGAGATATAGTAGTAGTCCCCAAGAGATAGCTCAATCGGCTGGGATCACGCCTAATGAAGCGGAGGTCTCTAGTTCGAATCCCCTCTCTCCCTCTTGTGCGGACATGTAAAAAAAAAAAAAAAATTAAAAATTACTTAGGGTCTGTTTGATATTGCAGTTTCAATAAGTACAATTTTAAAATTTGCGTTTTTTAAAATTACGTTTTTGAAATCGCAAAGATGATTAGTAAAACATGTTAAAAAGTATCTTTATTAAATATAAAATCGTAATTTTAATTTAAATTCGTGCATTTTCAAATAACTACCTCATAGACTGCTTATAGAAATCGTAGATTTTTTTTTTTAAAAAAATTAAATTAGGTTTTTAAAAAAAAAATTGTAATGTCAAACGCTTTATATTTTGCGAAATCGCAATTCCAAACACACCCAGATATAAGTGAACAAAGGATGTGGATGATCCAAAATGCCTCATTTTCTTCTTCTTTTGCTTTTTTTCTATGTTGATAAGTACTTATTTTACTCAAATGTTGTTTCTATCTAAAGACTAATTCAGGCCGTGCCGAGGAAGGATTTGTGCTAATTAAGCTAAGGTTGATCAGCTAATTATAAAAATAACATATAAAAGGTTTTGGTGATGAGGCAAAGGTCTTATTTGGATATTAACAAAAGGGACATCCAAGAGTTTTAAATATCTACAAACTATATGATCAAGGAAAGCAATAGGAAACCTTATATTTGTCTTAATCATATATGTTATGACATTCAATTGTCTTAATTAACTAATTTTATCTATATATTGTTAAAATGATTGACAAAAATTAGTTATAGTAAAATAATTAAATGGTACAAGGGAATGATTGGAGATAATGACGTAATCATGTGAAGATAATTCCATCTATCTCACTCTCACATAACTATTTTTTATTAATAAATTTAACGAAACTAGATTATAAATATATAGTTGATTGACAAATTGAATATGAAAGAAGACGTAATTAATAAAATACAATTTTTTTTTTTAATGAGAATGTACGTACACCAAAAAAAAAAAAACTTTCAAAATTGGATAAAGTTTTCTTTCAACTTAGTCTATTAAATCAACATATATCTTTAAAACATGTGGGCATGTTTGTTAATGACTTTGTTTTCACTGTTTTAATTTTTGTTCATAAGTCAAAGACATTTACAAACAATTAAAAAATGTTATTTAGTAAACTGTTATAGAATTACTATACAACTGAGATAGTGTGACAGTGAAAAGTAGCTATTGGATCAATATTTAAAAATAAAAAATAAAAAAACCTAAGGACTAATTTCATTGCCATGTCAATAGACTATTATACGACTACCATATAACTGTGATGATGCATCAATAAAAATAAGTTATTAGATCAACATTTATAAAAAATAATAAAAAAATAAAAACTTATTTAAACAGTAAATCTCATATGAACTTTATCAAAGTTTTTGCTATGCTAACATTTCAAACATAAATTGTCATTAATGGTAAAAGAAGCGAAGAGAATTGCGATTGGGAGTACGTTTTGTAGAAAAGATGAAAAAGAGAGGGAATCGTTATCTAGCTGGAAAAGTTTTGATGGATCGGACAGTAGACAGTAACGTGATTTACTGGAATATGTTACGAATCTAAAAACTAATTGGAACAATGATATTCAAAGATTTAGATATGAACTTGTTCCTTATTTAACTAGATATGATTAGGTCTAATTCTATAATCTTTCCTTGGTTTGTATGACTCGTGATGTGAGATCTAACAAAAAAAAACTATTAAACGAAACATATATCAGGGTTGAATTGAAGAAATTCGTCTTTGTATTTATGATATTGTTTTATTAAAACAATATGCTTTATTTTTATGAAAAAAAAAAATTGTTATAAAAAAAAAAAAAAAACAATTTAAACATAAATTACTCTTGGACGGTTAGATAACCATCTTTAAACCATCTTATTCCATTTGAATTTTGTTACTACAGTGGCCTACGTAGTGGGGGGACCTCATTCCTCTCTCTTTATACCCCACGTGTGTGCATAATAATATGAATAATTAAGGGAATTTTTTTTTTCATTTTTTTTTCTCTCTCATCGGAATAATTAAGCTTAGAGTAATGCTAGGAATTATCTTCTTTTTTTTTTTTTTTTTTTTTATCTTCATAAAATTGATGCGACTTTTAAAATTATCATTAAATTTTAGATAAATAATACTTAAATTTTCATCTAATAATAATTTTAAAAGTTACATCAATAAAAAAGAAATAAAAAAATAATTTTTAACATTACTTTTAAACTTATGATCTTTACCAAAAACTGAAGCTGACGTGGACAAAAATTAACCGCAGAAAATCTATATGACTAACATTAGATGTTGCTTGATTCACATAGATTGTGGGTCCCAAATATACGTTGTCACAAGCCAAAGAAAGTTCCACGTGTTGGAAAATTCCAAGAGAGCTGGATATACCTCACATCAGAGGATCCGGCCCCCACTTGAAAAAGGTTGCTGCCTAAGTTTGACTTTTGTGGATACTTTGAACAGAGTGAAAATATCAAAAGCGAGACAAGAATAGAATGATGTGAGAGAAACGTTTTAGGTCAAAAATTATTTATATATTTTTTTTATCAAAAAAACTATTTACTAAATTTTTTTATTAATTATTTTCCGTACACCATAACAGTAAAAATTTATACTTATAAAAGTAATATTAGTTACTAAACTTTTTTATACAAGTATTATATCATTAAAATGCCGCGACCATGACAATCAGTAATAATTTTTTTCTTTTCTTTTACAAGTAATAATTTAAAAATTAATTTTTACTGTTATATCATTACATTATATGATAATTTTATAATAGTTTATTAAGTAATATTATTATTATTATTATTTTTAATAGAAAAATGTTATTTTTCTTTTTCCTATCCATCTTCATTCATATATTTTCCCCATTTGACTATTCATCTCTATTGTAAATTTGAAAAAGAGGTGAACGAGAGATTGAAAAATAGTATGTCTGGTTTTTTTTTTTTAATTTGTCAATTAAAAGTTGATTTTCATTAACACAAAATTTGTTTAGAATTGCGTTTCAGAAATATAATTTTTAAGTAAAACGAAAAAAAGATTTTTAGCAAAACTTTATTTTTAAATTTTTGTTAAAAGTGTGTTTAGGTGAATTTTTTTTTTTTTAAAAAAAAACTTTTAAGTAAACATAACACAATTCAAAGAGTATAAATAACATTATTTTAAAAAAGAAAGAAAGAAAGAAACCGAGCCAAAAAGGCAGAAAAAGGAAGAAAAGGATACTGTACGTTGTCATTACACGACGAAATCTCGCCCGGGAATGTCACCAACGGTCGCCGGCGACCTCGTCCTCATAAATGCTGTGTTGGGTTCACACCTGGCTGTGGGTGTACCACACTGGGAGAGAGAGAGAGAGAGAGGAGAGAATTTAAAAGGAAAGAGTGGGTGTAATGAGAGGCAATGCCATAAAAACCCATCAGTTACACATTTGATGGACACGTACAAGGGAAGTTCAGAGAGTGGGAGTGAGGCTTAGCTGGTGGGTGTGGCTAGTCAGGCCTAGTGGGTCTCCTCCCCTCTCATCCTTTCACACAATCTGTCTATCCATCCATCCATCCATCTATATTTGTTTGTTTACTTAATTACGCCCCAAGATTTTTTCATTACTCAAACCTCCCAAATCATGCCGATATATAATCCATTGATGCTATTCTTTTCAGCCGTTTCTCTTTTCACAAAATGAAACAAACGGTTCACTTCATTGGGTCTTTTTCTTTTTCCATTTTTTTTTTTTTTTTGGGTTTGAGTATTATTTGACTTCCCCGAACAATATGCTGTGTGTGTCCACCAAAGTCACATTTCCTTAAAATACAACCCAAAATTCTAGTCTTTCTTTGTTTGTTTGCTGTCTTGTTTGTATGTAATGCTGTGGTGAGACAGTTGTGGTTGTGGTGGTGTGAGAAAAAGAGAGAGAGAGAGAGAGAGAGAGAAGAAATGGAGTATGGCGGGGGAGACGGCGGAGACCACCACGATACCTCCTCCGACGCCCACAAGAGGAAGAAGCGCTACCATCGTCACACTGCTAACCAGATTCAGAGGCTCGAAGCGTAAGCCCCATATATATATATACTTGCTTCTGCATGATACGCTTTATAAACAACAACAAACACTATTTGCTTTTCCTTTGGCCTTTTCCCATTTTTCTGTTTGTCCTCCGGTTTTCTGGTTTCGTTTGGCTCTATTGGCCTCTGTTTCTTTCTTTTGCTTTTTGAATAATGATGGGGTTTTTTAGTTGCTCTTGTTTTCTCATTGGTTTTCTTTTTTTGGGAATGAAGGGTGTTCAAGGATTGTCCTCACCCAGATGAAAAACAGAGATTGCAGTTAAGCCGGGAGTTGGGCTTGGCACCTCGCCAGATCAAATTTTGGTTCCAAAACAGGAGGACCCAGATGAAGGTATTGGTTTCTGCAACTTTGGTTTTTCAAAATTTTCTTCCTTTTTTTTTTTTTTTTTTCCCTTCATTTTATCATATTCTTATGCCATTCAGGCGCAACACGAGAGAGCTGATAACTGCGCGCTTCGGGCAGAGAACGACAAGATCCGTTGCGAGAACATAGCAATCCGGGAGGCACTCAGAAATGTCATCTGCCCCTCTTGCGGGGGCCCTCCAGTGACCGAAGATTCATACTTCGATGAACATAAACTCCGAGTGGAGAATGCCCAGTTGAAAGAAGAGGTTACTTTCTCGTCACTCATCAATGTTTTTGTATTTTCAATTCAGCCCTCTGAAAAAGTTTTCATTTTGCAGCTCGATAGAGTATCTAGCATTGCTGCCAAGTATATTGGGAGGCCAATTACCCAACTCCCACCAGTACAGCCTATTCATATTTCTTCACTGGACTTATCAATGGGAAGTTTTGGAGGCGGCGGCCCTTCCCTTGATCTTGATCTTCTTCCGGGGAGTTCATCGGCTGTACCCAGTTTGCCTTTCCAGCAGTTATGCCTTTCGGACCTTGACAAATCCAGCATGACAGATATTGCTGCCAATGCCATGGAAGAATTGCTGAGGCTTTTGCAGACCAATGAGCCCTTGTGGATGAAGTCCGCCGCTGATGGGAGGGATGTTATTAATCTTGATAGCTACGAAAGAATTTTTCCGAGGCCTAATGCTAATTTGAAAGACCCCCATTTGAGGATTGAGGCTTCTAGAGATTCAGGTGTTGTGATCATGAATGGCTTGGCATTGGTTGATATGTTTATGGATTCAGTAAGCTCCTCTCATTTCTCTTTTTTTAACTTCCCCAATCTTGAATTTTTAAAGACTCTTTGAGTTTGCAGAACAAGTGGGCGGAGCTATTTCCCACAATTGTCTCGGTGGCAAAGACAATTGAAGTGTTATCACCCGGAGGATTGGGCAGTCATAGTGGCTCTTTGCAACTGGTAAATAGGAACAAGTTTCATCACTCTCTTCTGTGATTTTTCAATGCTTCTTTTATGTTTGAAGAATTTCTCACATGCATGAAATTCGTAATTTCCAGATGTATGAAGAGTTGCAGGTGCTTTCACCAGTTGTGCCTACTCGGGAGTTCTATTTCCTCCGTTATTGCCAGCAAATTGATCAAGGCTTGTGGGCAATTGTCGATGTTTCTTATGATTTCCCTCGAGATAACCAATTTGCTAATTCTCAATGTCGATGCCACCGGCTTCCATCCGGCTGCTTGATTCAGGACATGCCTAATGGGTACTCCAAGGTTGTGATCAAATGTGTCTTCGTTCCCACCACAAATAAGCATGCATGCATTGTGATGGTTTTAAGTTTTTACTCATCTTCCTGGAAAAAACAGGTTACTTGGGTGGAGCATGTGGAAATTGAGGACAAAACTCCAACTCATCGGCTTTATAGAGATCTTATTCATAGTGGATTGGCATTTGGAGCTGAAAGATGGCTTGCTGTTCTTCGGAGGATTTGTGAAAGATTTGCTTGTCTTATGGTGACAGGCACCTCTACTACTCGGGATCTTGGAGGAGGTAATTATTTCAACAGCATACCACTTGTTATTGTTAAAGTTTTGATTAAATGATGAAATTCATCTACTTTTAACGATTAATTAAACCTGTTATATAGTAATTCCATCACCTGATGGCAAGAGAAGCATGATGAAGCTTGCACAAAGAATGGTCAACAATTTCTGTGCAAGCATTAGCACATCCATCAGCCATCGGTGGACCACCCTTTCCGGCCTGAATGAGGTCGGAGTTCGAGTGACCTTCCATAAGAGCACCGATCCCGGCCAACCCAATGGCGTGGTTCTTAGTGCAGCTACTACTATATGGCTTCCAATGTCCCCACAAAATGTATTCAACTTCTTCAAAGATGAAAGAACTCGAGCGCAGGTGGAGAGATGTTTGGAATTGGAATGTGTTAATTAGATAAATAAGTTTGAAATTTTTCTAACTATTATATTGGTTTTTTTGTTCTACAGTGGGATGTTCTCTCAAGTGGCAATGCGGTGCAAGAGGTTGCTCATATAGCAAATGGATCGCATCCTGGGAACTGCATATCTGTTCTTCGAGTAAGTGTTTGCAATGGGATTTTCTTCAAGTTTTTTCTTTCCATCTTTTCTTTTCTAACATTTGCATTGAAATTCATTGAATAGGCTTTCAACACTAGCCAGAACAATATGCTGATACTTCAAGAGAGCTGCATCGACTCCTCAGGTGCACTTGTGGTCTACTGCCCCGTTGATCTCCCAGCCATAAACATAGCAATGAGCGGTGAGGATCCTTCCTACATTCCTCTGCTACCATCAGGGTTCACCATTTCACCAGACGGCCGGCACGACCAGGGAGACGGGGCGTCAACAAGCTCCTCCAGCGGGAACATGGGCAGGTCGGGTGGTTCACTAATTACAGTGGCATTTCAGATACTAGTTAGCAGCCTGCCATCTGCTAAGCTGAACTTGGAGTCGGTGACCACTGTTAATAACCTTATCGGCACCACTGTCCAGCAAATAAAGGCAGCCTTGAATTGTCCAAGTTCCTGATGAATCATCTGCTTCATCTGCAATGGACAACTGTTTTTTGATCTACCATCCTTAAATATACTGATCAGAGCCTGTTTGTGCTGGAGGTATTCAATGCTGGAGATGTATATGGGGGTTGGTTGGGACTTTGAATGCCCTCTCTCATCAAGAGGCTGGAGCTGGGGGGTTATTTACTGATGCTGCTGCTGCTGTTGTTTTTGCTGCCTGCCAAGGTTCATTACATTTTTACACCAACTACAAAGCCTTTTTTTTTTTTTTTTCCTCCCTTTTTCTTTTTTGTTGCTTTGGCATTGAGCTTTAGCAGAAGAAGAAGAAGATTAGTCTTAAAAGAAAGAGGGAGTCAAGAACGCACCATACACACATTTCCTGCTGTTTTTTCTCTCACAATTATAGCTCCCTTCCTCCATTCCCACTGTACACCAAAACAGCAAGAAAAAGTATGGTTCGGGTATTGACTTCCATTGATGGGCTTTCTTTCAAGTTTCAATCCATTGTATGAATTATTCTTGTCTTTTATCTATTCTGGCGACAAAACAAGACTCTCTCTCTCTCTCATAAATGGGTTTTGTCTGTGTGGAAGAGGAGGCAGGAGTTTGAAAGCAACGAGAAAAGGTAGGGGGTCAGACATTGATGGTTTGGATAGCCAACGTAGCTTCACATCAATGGTGGGCTCCATGCCTTTTTTCCTCAGACTGAAAGTGCTCTCTAATTGAACTTTGAAAAGATCCTTCTATTTTTACACATTTGCCTTGCAGGGACATGCATCTCTTCATTGATATCACCATTTCAATATTGCCCACTTAATGGGTCGTTAACATCTCTCTGAATTTCAATCTGCATGTTCATGAATGTCAAGCTACTTTTTTGCATCCATTTTTTTATTTTTTTAATATTATTTCAATTTTTTTAGTCCTTTTTTTTAAAAAAAAAAAAAAAAATTATTTCTTTATTCACGTGGCTTTCATTTTGGAGCAACCAATTCATCATACAACTTAAAAGACATAGAATCGTGAAAAACGAAATGGGCTTGTCCTGTATCGGCCAAGAGCAAGTGATGGATAAATCTATAAGAGCATTTCTAATGGAGGATCCAAATTTTTATGCAAAATGATTCATCAAAACTTACTTTATTTAGTTTAGTTAATGAATTTTTAAAGGTTTCTTACGTCGATTAGCTATATTTTTGTTTATATTATTTAAATATTATTTTTTTAGTCTTTATGGGAAAAAAGTTTTGGGAAAAAATGGAAAAAAATTTGGAAAAAAGTGAAAACATGTAAGAGAAACAATAAAAAATAAAATGGTTTCATTGAAAAGTGATACTATATTTAGCTATTTTTTTTATAAATTTAATTGATCATTTTAGATAAAAGTAACATTTGGCTATCCCAGTATAGATGCTCTAAACACCACGATTTCCTTCTAGTAAGCAATTGCATGGATAAGATACCTTTATAACTCTCGTTTATAAGTTTTTTTTTTTTTTTTTTTTCATATTTAACTCTAGTGTCATTTTGCTCCTTAACCCCATTCCTATTGGTATAGCGTAAAAACAAATTTCAACTAATAGGAAGTCAAAAAGTTCTTCAAAATTTTTTAGGGTTAATAACTTTTTTGGTACTTGAATTTTAATGTTTTTATTTTTTTTTCTTAGGTTTTAAAACATGACAAATTTAGTACCTCAGTTAATTTCAGTCAATTCCCCACTAACGGAAGTCCACTTCATCGCCATGTAATCACGTAAAATCGCGACACATGTCCACCTCAAAAAAAAAAAAAAAAAAAAAAAGAAAAACTAAACTAAACGGTAAATCCACATAAATCCACTTCGGTATAAGATTAAAGGGTTATACCGACAGTGCAGAATCGTCTTCAAGTCTTCATTGGAAAAGTTTCAGATTTGCACACCTCCTCCAAGGAGTTGCGGAGCAGTTTCAGT
This sequence comes from Corylus avellana, assembly GCF_901000735.1. Taxonomy (NCBI): domain Eukaryota; kingdom Viridiplantae; phylum Streptophyta; class Magnoliopsida; order Fagales; family Betulaceae; genus Corylus; species Corylus avellana. The sequence continues at coordinate 24,781,485 of NC_081546.1, forward strand.
GGAGGAGGATTTGATTCTTTGGGTTCTTTGGAAGACTCTTCCCATCAAGTAATTATTCTTTCTTCCTTTTTTTTTTTTTTTTGGACAAGCTTTTTCTTTTTGATATTTGGTGATTGAGAAAAAAGTTTGATTTTTTTTTTTTAATTATCTGTCTGATCCGTTGAAATAATCGAAGGGAATCTGTAATACAAAGAAAGAAAAGAAGAACAATATGTGATTTGGGAAAAAGTTTTAGGAGTTTTTCAATTTGAACCTCAAAGTTTAAAAATTGGCAATGTACCCCCCTAATGTTTAAAAAAATTTCAATTTAAACCTTCCGTTACTAATTTTCGTCAAATTGGACGGAAATTTATGAAATTACCTAATTACCCTCAAGTTTTTTTTTAAAAATTTCCGTCCAATTTAACGGAAATTAATAACGGAAGGTTTAAATTGAAAATTTTTGAAATATTAGGAGGGTACATTGCCAATTTTTAAACTTTGAGATTCAAATTGAAAAATTCCTGAAACTTCAGAAGGATCAAGTGGATTTTTCCCATGTGATTTTATAGTTTTGATTTTTGGAATTAATTATGGGTTTTCTGAAATGGGTTTTGTTAATCGGTATGCAGGACGGGATTATCAAGCCATTTTAGTGGGAAATCAAAGTCGTTTGCGAATCTATCAGACGCTTGCACGTGAAGGATCTGGAGAAATCTAAGAACCCATTCAACAAGAGGAGGAGAATTTTGTTGTCGTCAAGGAGATCTTCCTTCTACAACTCCTTCAACCCTAAATCCATGCCCCTGTTGGCTCTCGAGGAAGATGAAGACAAAGAAGATCATCATCAACATCAACAAGGATATTCATCGTCATCATCATCGCCTTCCTCATCCTCATCATCATCATTGGAGAAAAAGGAACAGGAAGAAAGAGGTACGCGACTTCTTCAGTCGCCGATGTGCCACCGAAGACTCACCGGAGTAGTCAGCAGGTGACATAGATTGGCCTGTGTGGAGAAGAGGGTGCCAATCAGCATCTAGGGGTTGCCAAAAAATTGTGACCTACCCAAAAAAGATAATGTCGGTCAAGGTATTGGGCTTGGAAGTAACACCTGCTATGAAGTCTTGCTTCTAGAAAACGCTGTGGCTAGTGTTTCGAAGTTGCCGGAGATGATTCTGCACCGGGGAAAATGGGATAAAGGGGGAAAAATGTCGCGATATTCTGTACCAACCACCGTTTAGTTTTTTTTTTTTTTTTAGGTGGACACATGTCGCGATATTACGTGGAGATGACACGGACTTCCATTAGTGGGGGATTGACGGAAATTAACAGATATGGTGATTTGGTCTTTTTCAAAATTTGAAGTATTAGATTTGTCATATTCTAAAATTTAACGGAGAAAAAATAAAAACATTAAAACCCAAATACCAAAAAAGTTATTAACCCAATTGTTTATAATCAAAATTTGCATAGATTTTCTATCACCATTTTCCAACGCAAACGTAGAATGAGAATCGACAGAGAAGAAGAAGAAGAAGTGTGGTGAAAGAGAAAGGGATAGAAAAAAATAAAAAGGCTTTTGAGAGGGAGAGAGATAGAGGGCTTGTTTGGCAAAGGCTTCGGGTCTTTTCAGTGTAACATAAATTGATTGATATGAAAAAGGTAAGAAATTTTCGTATGAAAATGTAAAAAATGTTTGTTTTGTAATAATTATTTTTATTTGAATAATAATAAAAAATAATTTATGTGATACTAAAAATAAAAATGTTGAGAAGTTGAATCTTTTAAATAATAGTAACAGGCCATTAAGGTATGTGACTATTATAGTATTTTAAATTGTAAGCTTAATTGCTATATTTTTTTAAATTGTAACTTTAAAAAATTATTGTTTTATTTTTTTTAACTATTGAGTTAGTTATAGTATTTTCTTGCTATCAATTTTTTAAAATTATTTTTATTTTATTTTAGAACTCACATTTTTTTAAAAAAAATATATATATGATCACCTAATTAAGATTAAAATCTTTTTCAATAACAATGAAAATTAAAAAATTTAACAATATGTGACATTGCAATTAATCATGTGTTTAAGCATTCATTATTCAAGTGAGAAAAATACAATATATATATATATATATATATATATATATATATATATATATATTGTCAATTAAAATAGGTTGCGTGGAATATGCGGCTTCTAGAGAATCTAGGTGTATGAAGTCAATAGATCTAAACATGGACGCATGGCCCCTTTTTGCTCAATTGCCACTCCTCTCACCATTATTAGAGGAAAACAAAATGCGACTTTTGAAGTATATAGGTTTTATTTTTTTTTTTCTTAAAAGAAAAAAATTTATGGGTAACTTTACTGAAAATTTTTGAACTTTTATTTGATTTGATAAACCTCCTAAACTTCAAAATTTTTCAATTTAGTCCCATAAACTTTCAATTGCTTTCAATTTGAACACTTCCATCAAATTTAGCTGTTAGAAATGCAAAAAAATACCAAAATATCCATGATTTTCCTTTTTAAAATTTTTTTTTTTAAAAAAAAGTTTTGAAATTAAGGGTAAAGTTAAAATTTTATTAAAAAAAAAAAAGTTTGGAGTATAAACATCATTTAATGTTTAAAATCTAACGGAATGGTCCAAATTGATTGCAATTGAAAATTCATAGGACTAAATTGAGAGATTTTGAAGTTTGAAGAGTTTTGTCAAATCAGGTGAAAGTTAGGAGATCTTCAATGAAGTTATCCAAAAAAATATAAAATAACTCCCCGAGTAATATCCCAATTTCAATTTACTTGTTCCTTTTTTAAATTTTAACTTTTAAATCTTTAATTTTATTTTTTCAAAACTACTTACATGACATTAATTGGATTGGAGTGAAGCCACCCCTCCACCTTTCAAGAGGGGGCCACTACCCCCCAACAATGGGGCGGTCATGCGAGCCACCCCTCAATTTAGGGTGGCCACAGGAGCAGTACTCTTCTGTTCGGAGTGGCCATAAGACTTATCCTTATCGCTGGGATAGCCGGCCAAAAAGAAATACAGAAAAGTAGCATTTAGAGTTGTAATGACACTAGGGTCAAATTAGACACTTTTCACACAACTCCACGTGGAATTTTTAAAACTATATATTTTTTTTTATTTTTTAAATAATAGCAGTTCATAAAAGGCCAAAGTATATTTTCCCAACCCATTGTTTTGAACTTTATAAACAAGAAAGGCCATCCATGGTTTAATTGAAAGAGATAAAAAGGGGAAAGAAAAATGATGATGGGAGTTTGGTGAATCCTTATCTTTAACTGCCAAAACCAGTGATAAGATGTCTATTGTCAACTGTTCTTTTTCTTGTTCTTGTGGAACACAAAGCAGTGAAACACAAGGCTGTCTCAAATTTACATTTATTTTAGTTCTGCATTATCTTTAAATAATAATAATAATAATAAATACATTAATCCTATGAAATATATGCTTTTGAATGATTCGACCTATAACCTATACCTACTATGCTGGTTTTCCCAAACATTCAGTTTGGAATGTGGATGAGTTGTCCAATCTATTCTTCACATGGCCAATTTGTAGCAAATTAGGTATGGGTGCCATGTTTGAGCAGTCAGGGACAAAAGGCAAAACTGCTTCCATACTCATTGAATTATCTTATTCTCGGGTCTTTGTAATTTTTTATAAAAAAAAAATATGAGTATTTTGAAAATTTTGACAAGATTTAACGGAATATATTAACGGAGGTAGGACATTACAAAATAATTAACATTTGATATCCTAAATTGAGAGTTTTTGAACATTAAGGAAGTAATGTCAAAACGCATAGAAGTTCATATGAAGTTTTGTGAAGTTTCCCCAAAAAAGAAGGAAGAAGAAGAAACCTACTAGGAGAAAGTCTATTAAACTAACGTCTATTTTCAAAACATATGATTCTCGCATGAATTTTAAAAATGCTTGTGAGAATCACATTCTCTAAAGATAGATCAACATTAGTTTAATAGATTGAATTAAAAGAATTTTTCCTAAGCCCAATTGGCCATTTGCTAAAAATTATATATATATAAGGAGAATCCTAATTTCACAAATCCCCAAGTGAATTTCAAACCTTCTACTAGAACAATAAAAAGCTCAACATCATTTACCTATATTGCATTTATTCTTCTAGTTGCGATAAAATGGTATTGCTTATAAGTCATAACACATTTATTTCTCTTTTGTACGGATAATGACCTAGTAGTTAAAGTATTACTTTCACTAAATTATTTATTTATTATTTTTTTTTTAAAAAAAAGCCTTTTACAATGCCTTCAATTTAAGCAAGAAAGAAAGTGTTTCCAAAAAAAAAAAAAAAAGAACAAAAAAAAATAATGTATTTTTTTTTTTGACACTCAAAAAGAAAAATCCCAACCCAGATGCTCTTAATATTTGGGCCGGGTTAAAAATAGCCCAACAACCCTTAATTTTTCAGTGGCCCATTAGGCTAGGCTAAGCCCATGTCTAAATTTATCAATGAAGATGTCCTTTGAGAGAACTCATCATGTCAAATAATTTCCCAGCCCAAATGCCTTCAGAAGTCAGAAACAAGGTCAAATTTTGACCCTATTTTAGGGTTACTTAGATAGTGATTATACCTCTCCCAAGCAATCATCTTATTAGAAAATTACAGTGTTTTACATTACAGCGTCAATGCTGTAGTTTTTTTGAGGATTCGGATTTAATTTTGTTTTCTCTTTTTCATAGATGTTGTAGTTCTTTTCGCAACACCTAAAGCTGGTCAACTTACAAGGTTTACGTCGATACTAACTTTCACAATCACAATTTAACGAAACCGGTGACTTTAATTAGGATTTATGGTAATGTTTTTTGCTTTGTTGGATCTTCCTCTGAATAGTGAGAAGGATCTTCCCTCATAATCCGTTTTTTTACTCTTCTCATCTGTTGGTGATTCGATAAATATACTAAAGACGGAGTAATATTATAAATCTATTTTGTGTTCTTCTAAAAATGACGTGACTTTTAAAATCACTATTGAGTTTGTGATTAATCACTATTGAATTTTGATCAAATGATAATTTTAAAAGCTATCACATTTTTAGAATGACACAAGAAAAATTTATAGCATTACTCACCGAAGACCCCCTTAGAGGCCGAAACGACCCCATTACACAACAACTAACCATGGCCACAAGCTCGCCTAGTGGCGGACATTCATGGACCATATCAAGTAACTTCTCCTATAAAAATGGGGTAAGCATTTCAAGGTAAGCTGACTCTTTATCTTTTTAATTCTCTTTATTTAAATATCTTGTTGATTTAAGTTTCAGAGGCTCATCCGATTCCTTCGGACCAATGATATTTTGATTACCGGCGTCCCTATTTTGCAGGAACCCAATCACCAATATTGCTTCAACATTAAATTAAATTTAAAAAAAAATAAATAAATAAAAAGGGGGGGAAAAGATGATGGGTTAGGCACTAAAATTTGATGTTTAGTTGGTTGAGTTAGTTATATAATCATAGAAGTATGGGAAGAATGAGAGGCCTCAAATGAATCCTAGATCGATGTGGAAGAACAAAAATTATGGCTGAGAAAACTCAAGGTATATAATAAACAAGCAGTATTTTGTTGTGGCTTTGAGCAGCAGCCTCATGTGATTCCGTACATGGGTCATGCCACATACCATGACACATCCATCCAGACATGAGACAAAATAATTAAGTGATATTAATAGCCAAGAGAGAGAGAGACAGACCGACAAGAAAGAGGGATTCCGGAAACATGGATATATATGCTAATAATTCTACAAGCTTGTGTCGTTTTATAAACACGGATATACAAAATCGTCAATCCCAAACCAGAGGAGCATCTTGCTGTATGTTTGGATAGTGTTTGAAGGGTTTAAAAGTATTTTTAACACTAAAAATATTTGTTTGAAAAAAAAAGGAACTTATTTGATAAAAAAAAATTAAAAGCGATTTTAAAAGTCCAAAAAGCCTAAAAATAGCTAAAAAAATACTTTTGAAAAAAGTTTAAAAATGAAGCTTTTGCCCAAAAGCTTTTTTTTTTTTTTACTTAAAAACTTTATTTTTCAAGCGCAATTCCAAACAAGACCTTAGTGTCTATTTGAGATTGCGTTAGACAATTTACAAAATATTTTTAGTACTTAAAAAACTGTGTCAAACAAAAGTTTGTATGTTTGGTAAAAATTTTAATTTTAATTTTTTTTTTATGTTTTACTCTAAAAATAGTCAAAAACACATTTGGACAAAAATATAAAAATAAGACTTTTTTTTTTTTTTTTTCACTTAAAAGCAGCTGTTAGGAAAATATCAGCCTCTCATGTATATAGATAATTCTTTGTTGTTCACATGGATGAGTTTTCAAACAACCTTTTCCCCAAACGCAGCTTGGAATTGTGGTTTCCAATTGTTTTGAAGCCTTTGTGCATGTTGCTGCTTGCCTATCTCAGAAGGCTTGGCTTCTCTGCAGCAGCAGACTGTGTCCAGCTATTCGTGGACCCTTCATCAGACAGGAAATATGTGATGACTCACAATTCTGCTTGGATTGTCATACTCGGCCCCATATATCCAAAAGGGTCCGGATTTTCAGCAATTTTGTTTGGACAGTACATTACGAGAATCTAAATAAATTTTAGGTTGTCGAACCATCTATTCTTCAGACAAGTATATTTCATATGAGTTTTCTCACCAAATTATGACAACAAATTGATTCTATATTGACACTTGGTTTAAAAAACTTAAATAATATGAAATTATGTACATTATTAAATACACAAATTTTAAATTTTGACCGTGAAATAATTGTCATGTCGACTTAATTCTTGTACGGGTTGCGTTTGTTCTTTGAGGAATTCTACACATTCTCCTATTTTTTGACGTAAGTTTTAAAATTATTATTAAATTCAAAATTTAATAATGATATGATGGTAAATTTAAAAGTCATAAGATAATAATAATTTTTTTTCTTTTTTTTTATCCAAGCACTCAGCAGGGTGAAAATGCGAATGCAAATGCAGTTATTAGCAATACCCGCATCCGTGTTGACAAAATGCAGATAATGGTTTTGATATTTGCATCCGCATTTGCATCTATGCGGTTAATAAATGCGATTATTATCCATTATTTACATATGTGGATAACAAATAATGGATAAATGCGGATAACAAATGCGAGAGGTTAACAAATTGAGTAATTCTAGGTGGCCTACTTGTGTCCCACTAAGAATGATGTGGCTATTAAAATCATCATTTGCTCAAAATTCAATAATGATCAATTACAAGCCTAATGATGATGTTAATAGCCACATCATTCTTAATAGGACACAAATAGGCTAACTAGAATTACTCTAACAAATGCGAGACGTTATTATCCATCCGCATTTTCACCTTACCAAGCACGAGTGATGTTTGGGCCAATAGAAACTCGTATGCGTGGACAGGTTTTAAGTCCTTCTCGTATCGGGCCCACTTTGACTCTTTGAGCTTATTTTATAAAAGCACATGTGGGGCCTGGGCCTTTCAAAAGCAATGGAGTGAGAGAGAGATCAAATCATAAAAGCCTCAGTTTATCATACTTTTGTAGTGGCGCACAAGAGAGAATCACCCAAGGATTTCTTTTTTGTCGCAATCCTCTTTTGTAATTTTTTTAGACAAGGATTTTTTTGTTCTTTTTAATCTTTTTTTAATATATATATAAGGATTTTTTTTTTTTTTTAGATTTGTTTGTATTCTAGCTTTGGATTTTATTTATTTTTTTATTTTTTTCAATTTATAGTCCATCTTTTTATAGTGAAATTTGAGTAATGGTAGAGACCATCTTTTTATCCTCATAAAGTTGATGTGACTTTTAAAATCACCATTAAATTTTAGATGAATCATACTTGAATTTTGATCCAATGGTGATTATGAAAGCCACATCAACTTTAGGAGGATAAAAAGATGAGTGCTTATTTTAAAGGGAAATACTAGGTGTTCTTTTAGTGTTCTCTTGATGTTCTCCCAACTGTGATGTAGCTTTTAAAATTATCGTTGAATTTGAGATTATCATTAAATTATAAATTATTCAAAAGATTAGGTTTATAAGAAATAATAAATTTAACTATTTATTGTGATAATAACATAAAACAAGTTAATTAAACATCAAAATTTATATAGTTTGACTTAACAAACTTAGATCAAATAAGCACTCATCTTTTTTTTTTTTTTTTTAATCAAATGTGGGATAAGGTTACAAGGGACAAATAAGCACTCATCTTATTAGCACTTGAATATGACTAAAGTACCGTCATGATGTACATGTATTGATGTAAACCCATGTTCATAATCCGATCCAATAATTTGATTTTTATAACTTAACCCTTTATCATTAACTTAAAATTTCATAAAAAGGGTTGATTTGGTAAAGTTTTTAGTTTTGAAAAGATTTTTCAAAAATAAAAAAATAAAATTGAGGAGAATTATTTTGGTAGGGTCACATTTGAAAAAAATATTATATATAGGTCAACAAAAGAAAATTTGTTTGATCAATATTTCTAAAATTCTAAATAATAAAATCAAAATTTGTTATTTTTAAAATTTTTAATATATAATATGAAACTATTTAGATAATTAATATTTGAAAAGAAGACAAAAATGTTTTTGAGAATTTTGCCAACTTTCTTACCGTTTCTACAACCCACCGAAAACTATTGTGCAAGAAAGGCTTATTTGAGATTGCGTTTAAAGGGTTTAAAAATAATTTTAACACTCAAAAAATCATTTGAAGAAAAAAGTATTCGTTTGGTAAAAAAATTAAAAACGCTTTTAAAAATGAAGCTTTTATCTAAAAGCTCTTTTTGACTTAAAAATTTTATTTCTTAAATGCAATTCCAAACAAGCTCTAAGAATAGTTTAATAATTTATAAAAAAAAATAAATAAAAAAAAAAAAAACAAGAAGAGAATATTTGGTCCGTGGCGTTCACGGTAAAACAACGGGAGCAAGCGAAGCTGAGGTGGCAAAAAGCGCAAGGAAAGTCTCGTGCGGACCAGCTCAGATCAGCTCTTGACTCATCTCCTTTATTCATCTCACACGTTATGGATAGTGGTTGGCCAGCCGTCTTTCTCCACAATTTCACCTAACCCAAAAATAATATATAAAATATTTATTTATTTTATTTATTATTATTATTATTATTTTATCATCATCATTAGGAATGTATGGTTAAGGAAATAAGGGGAATAAATTAAAAACACAAGGTAAAGAATAGACATCTTATCCTGAAAAAACAATAAAAAAAAAAAAAAATTGGAATTCAAATAGTAATGTCAAATTCATAACATATAAAATATACCTAATAAATAAATATAAAGAATAACATTACTTTCTCTTAAAATATATAGAAAGGATAAACGTTACATGTTCGGTCACTTTTATTAAAAATGCATATAATTCTACGGACAAAACTTGGAAGAAAAAAAAAACTCTGCTCTTCAATAAGAGAATATAGAATTGAGTTAAATTAAGATGTTAGAAGTTAATATTTTCTTCATATTTGGCCCATCTCATTTTACAAATCAACAATTAGATTTGTGGACTTATATGGATTCCACATAAGTCAATAGTAGACCCTATAAATCTAATGATTAATTTATTGAATTTGTAAAAGAATATAGACCAACTATAGACAACTTATTAACTCATAACATTTTTTTTAAAGGATATAAATTTTCTCCAAACTGGCTTGGAAGAAATATCATCCAATCTATTTAAAATAGTGTCAAGTGTCTATAAATATTTAAAACGCACATTAAATTCTTAAAGTCATTAATAACAGTTTACTAACTTCGATTAACTTTTTAAATATTTATAAACACTTGGCACTATTTTAAATGGGTTAAATGATATTTCCTAACCTCCAGACTAGTTTGAAAGAAATTGCTATCTTTTTTAAATTAACACAACAATTTTTGTCAAATAGCTAATGGTATGAACATTTAACGTTATATATATATGTTATTGTATCGATCATAGATAAAAAAAATTTAGATAGAATTTAAAAATTATGGAGGATTTGTTAAATCGAAATCAGTGAGAGTAGGGTTTGGGGATGACCAAATCCAAGTGGGCATGAACTACCTGTCGTCAAGGATAGCAGAAACCGCAAGGATGAAGACAGCCGCTTTGAACGACACCTGTCAGAAAAGCGCAAATCACAACTGAGAAATGGGGAAAACAATCCATTTATCAGCTCAAAGCCCATGTCGTCCACAAAAAATCGGATTATCAAAAAGAAAGAGAGAAAACGAGCGAAAGGGTGCCGCGTGTCGAGCGTTCTCAGCCACAAGATTCCACGGCCCCTTCGCGAATTTTCTACCGAAAAATTTTATTTTAAAAAAACAATTCCCACAAAAAGCATCTGACGTGGCGTCCTCTCATTCCCCTTTAAATCACTGAAAATCTTTGCCCTTTTCCCTTCTCCTCTTCACTGCATACATACACCCTTCGTTTCTTGATTCTTCTTCTTCTTCTTCTTCTCTCTCTCTCTCTCTCTATTTCTGTTTCCTTGGATTTCAGTTTCCAAAGTATCTGCAGCCGATATTTCCTTTTCCGGGGGTATCAGAGTGTGGAATCTGTTCGCTCAGAGCAAATCCGAGGAATCTGAAAAAATCTCCGATTCCGATTCCCCTACGAATTTGTTCCCGAGATATTTTCCAACGGTGAGTTTCTGACTGGTCCGGTTAAGAATTTCCGGTTTCTGCCAATTATTTTATTTCTTAATTTTTTTTTTCTTTCTATATTGCTGATTTAAAGAAAAAAGAAAAAGTGAGGAACAGTGTAAATATTTTATGTAATATGCGATTAATGACTGGAAGCTTGTATTGCAGCTCTGCTGAGTTAAACTCTAATTCGTTGAGAGAAGACTCGTTCTGATCTGGTGGCAATGGCTGTTGAGGTACCTGTTGCCATTAATTCCTATTTTGCATTTCGGAGATTTATATTTATTAAATAATTAATAATATTTTGATGAGCTAAAGCCTAAGGGTTCGATTTTGTTGCGTGGTCAAAATAACTGTCTTTTAGGCTTCACAGAGTAAATTGGGTAATGGGTATGCAAACTAAACATAGATTTTGTAGTCATTTCTATGCTTTCCAAACCACTGTGTTCTTGGGTATATTATAATTCAACAGTTTCGCTTTGCATTGATTTGAATATACATACTTGGATATAAGGATCATAACTATAAATAAAGAATAATAAAAAATTGCAAATAACTTGCATAGAAAAGGAAAATTGAGATTCTTCACTCATAGTGCGTGTGTGGATTGATTTTGGCTTGTACGTACTATTGGAACCCAATTTTGTTAGATAATGATCACAAGAGAAATGCACTATTGGTTTGTACCAAGTATTTATTGGTTTGAACCAAGTATTTATGGACCTAAATCATACACAATCAATGGAAATGTCTTTTTTTCTTTTCTTTTTTTTGTCTCATGTGACTTGTCTCTTAAACTAATAGAATAGAGTGAATTTAATAATTTAATTGGCATTTTAACACTCCTAAGTAGGCTCATACTTTCCCTCAAAAATTGAGACCTAGCATGTGAAATTTTAACTGAAATTGGGAGTAACTATATGATGCAGCGATCGATCTACATCACTATAGAGTCGAGTTCAAAGTCAGCACCTCTCCTATGATATTATGTTAAAGCAAGATTTATCCTTAAAGCGTAAGCTAATAGAAAATTATAAATTTAATTATTTAATTATTTAATTAATACTTTAACAAGTGGTACTAAGTATTTTACTTCAGAAGAATTGTTCAATTGATTTCTTTTCTAAGGAAGAAAAGTTTATGAATTATTCTTTCATTTGGAAATAGCAGCAAAATGAAGGAACTGCACCAAATTCGGCTATTGTGGCTGATAACTACCGCTCTGATGGTTTTGCTCAGTCTGAAACAGTGGTCCAACATTCTTTCGGGAATTACCATATGACTAAGGTTACATTCTCTCCATAGCCTTATATTCTGCCTTTTCCCTCTTTGAGAATTAATTTCGCCAAATAACTTTATACTTCTTTTTACCCACAATCTTAGTTGTTTTCCTCAGTCTTGTCTTCTTTTCATATTTTGAGTAGGTAAGGAAACCTTATACGATTGTAAAGCAAAGAGAAAAATGGACGGAAGAAGAGCATGAGAGGTTTCTTGAAGCCTTAAAGCTGTATGGTCGTGGTTGGCGTCAAATCGAAGGTAAGCTTGGTGTATGATGATTTGTTGCATATGATTTTTCATATCTATTGGATGTTCAATCAAAGTGAAGATACTCTCATCTTCATGCAGCACATGTAGGCACCAAAACTGCGGTTCAGATTCGAAGTCATGCTCAAAAATTCTTCTCTAAGGTTTAATGCTCATATTTTGAGTGTCTAATTTTTATTGTAATGCATAAACGTGATCATAAAACTCTGTTGGATCAATTACAGTCCTATGGTGTGCAAGTTTTTTATTTTTTGTGGGTTTGTCTAGTTAGCATGTTCCCTTTGTGTTAATCTTTTTTCTTTCTTTTACTGGCTTCAGGTGGTCCGGGGATCTGGTAGTAGCACTGGAAGCTCCATTGAACTGGCTGAGATACCTCCTCCAAGGCCGAAGAAGAAACCCTTGCATCCTTACCCTCGTAAATCAGATTCTCTTAATGGAGTATCAGTGACAAATAATTGTGAAGGGTCTCCATCTTCAAATTTGTTGGTTACTGAGAAAGACACCAGTTCTCCCAAGTCTGTTTTGTCTGCAGCTGGGTCAGATTCATTGGGGTCTGCAGTTTCAGAGCAGCAGGGCGTTTGTCCTTCACCCACTTCATCTCCAAATTTGTTGGTGACTGAGAAAGATACCAGTTCTCCCACTTCTGTTTTGTCTGCAACTGGGTCAGATTCATTGGGGTCTGCAGTTTCAGAGCAGCACAGCGTTTGTCCTTCGCCCACTTCATGCACAACTGACATACACTCAGTCGGCTCATCACCTTTTTCATCAACCCTGGAGAACTTTTTGTCCATGGTACAATGAACTGTCATATTAGTCGTCAACTTAGTTTGAGTTGTATGATACTTATTAACCCGTTTTCTGAGCAAAATTTTGACTCTGGTTTCTCTGTTGTAATTATGAACGCAGAAATTTGAGTTAGCTTCCAGGGACACCTTAAGTACCAAAGGAGATGAAGCCATGGTAGCACCTGTGACAAGTATCAAGCTTTTTGGAAGGGAAGTTTTGGTGACAGATTCCCAGAAACCATGTTCTCCAGGTGCTGAGAATACAGAGAAGCTTCCTAAAACATTACCATCAAACCAATTAGACACACATCTATCACCTGAAATAGTTGATTGTAATTGGAAATTATTGCCATGTCGAGCGCCAGTTAGACGTGTGGAAGATATGAAAGAAAACACCAACTCTGCAGAAGCCAACCCTTATGCTTCTCTGCCATGGTGGACTTTGTGCCCAGGCCTGCCATTTTATTACCTCCCCCCAGCATATGACCAATCGTCAGTTCAAATACCAGCAGATTCTCGTGTGGAAGAAAAAACAGAGGGGGATATTCTGAAGGAAAGATCTTGTCCTGGTTCGAATTCTGCATCGGTTAGTGAAGCAGAAAATGGAGAGAAGAACTTAAATGGCGTTGATTCTGAGTGTCAAGAACCTCTCCACATTAGCCCCCGCAAGTCTATGAAAGGATTTGTTCCCTACAAAAGATGTCTAGCAGAGAGGGATAGAAGCTCATCAATGGTTGTTTTGGAGGAGAGGGAGGGGCAAAGAGCTCGAGTTTGCATATAGCACCCTCCACTTGAATTCCATAATTAGGTTGTTTTGGGACAGGAATTGGTCGTTTTGAGTTGACTGATTCGTACTTACTTTGCCTCAGTTCTCCACAAGAGCTCCCTTCAAGTCACTTTCTATCTTGGTATCCAAAGGATATTTTTAGAAAGTAGTGTTACTTAACTTACTTTGTAGCAATCTTTGTAATATTGTGTCTGGATTCATTCTTTCAAACATAATAATGTTGGTAGTCCAATACTTGATCATAATCATGTCAGACCTTATGGTAATAGCTGCTGAAGTTGGAATTTTGAAGCTGCTGAAGTTGGAATTTTGAATGCAACAATAATCGTAAATTGTTGAATAGGGCAGTAGGATATCTGAGCTATTCTATGCAGACTTCTGAGTCAAAGCTTCCATGCACCTAATCTGGCTTACATGCTATCATTTAAGTATAGTGTAGTGTAAGTAACGGTCAAGATTGAATTTTAAAATTAACTAACTTTGAAAAACTTTTAATAGGAGAAAAAATGAAGAAAAATTTTGAGAGATTCAATCTTGACCGTTACTTATACTACCGCATGTAAGTTGATCTTGGTTTTAAAAACTTGGGAGTTAGAATTTAATAAATAAAACTCATTGAAAATCTTGAGTAATAAGTGAAGAAATGACAAACTAGACTTGTGAGGAGAAAAAAAATTCATTTTATTTTAACATTTTAAATTCTTTGTTCAGAGTTGATTTTTAATTTAAGAAAGATTTTCTTAATGGAATGAATAATTGGTGCATGTTGCGTCAAACACGAGCCACGTGTTATCAAATTTTAATGATTTGACTTGATATGTCGTTAATTTATTTATTAGAAGGCAAGTTATTTTTTCCACCGTTAATTCTAATGGAGATGGAGTTGAGTTACTGCAAATGCTTTCAAATACTCAATAAGATGCTGCCTAGTTAGCAATCTAGTGTGCTATGCGCGTTTATAATTTTTTAGCTCTAGAGGAGGAGGAGCTGCTGATGAACGTCTGTAATAATGGGAGAAATGTGCCAACCAGAGAAGAGTGGATGAAAAATGGGTTACAAAGTAAAGCTCAAGAATTTCAAATGATCCTCGGAAAGTATCAACTCCTGGCCAATATGAATTATCATCAACAAGCAAAAGGAGAAAAATGTAGAGAGAAGTTTTTTTCCTCCTTTTCCACAAGCAATAGGGCCCTCATACCCTACCAGAATACAGTCAAATAGGTACACCCATTAGCTCGGAATCCTATCCCAAACCAAATACAAAGTGTTTCAAGCAACAATTAAACAAAGCGCGAGGCCAGGGAGAAGGGAAAATAGTTGAGTAAAGCATGCATGTTTTCAAAGAAATCAGAACTCTTGATTTTGCTTGTACAAGCACTTGAACATTTTAGAGGGAGAGAGAGAGAGAGACATAAACAATTAATCTGAAAGGTCTCACCATTCAATATTATTGTACATGGAGAATTGACATCCCAGAGCCAGTGGGTAGCTTAATTGCGCTCCACAATCAATATCTACTACAAGGATGGCACGTCTAGCTCTTCAAAACTGTCTTCTGTTTTGTTTAAGGCCTTGGTGGAGCTCTGATCTAGATTTTGCAACTTCCACAAATATCACCCTACCATCCAAAAACTGAAAGAAAGTGGTTTATGTTTGTTCAGTCATGCAATGCCCACTTCACATCTAGAGGATTCTGAAAATAACAGACACTTTTGGGAGCATGACCCAGAAAGATCCTAGTCCACTTCCAATGGAAGAGAATTTTAAATCTAAATTCAGACATTCAAATGCACCTGCAAAGTCTACAATACATGCACTGCAAAACAAAGCATTTGGCTACAACAGCTAATAGATGCAACTGGTATTACAATTTGAGTTCAAAGAAACAAGGATGACCATAACACTTTAAACCATCTGGTTTCACTCAAAAAGTTCTTTCAACTAGAAATTTTCAAAACGGGATTGCCTGCTGTTCTACTATATAGCGAACGTTAATCCCTTTTTGAAAATACAGCCCCCTCCACTATTAATGTCAATGTGTCGCAGCTTGATTGGCTGGTTAGATGTTAAAAACTTGGACCTCACCGTTGTTGAGGCTCCTCATTGTTTATTTTGTGGGTCCTAGGATGGATATAGGAACAAACAACAATAGGAGGATAACTTTTGAGCGAATAATTTACACGAATCATCATCTTTTAGCACGAAAATCACCTACACTGATCCACCCTTAAAAAGTTAATTCTGCATATATCATGCATACTATATAATTTTGTCCAACATTCCATGATTATCTACGATTCAAATGCTATGGTTCAAAGCAAGCTTAGCAACTTATCAAGAGTGTAATCACTTCCTACATGTCAGGAGTGTTATCATCAACATTATTATGATGATGATGATGATGCGATGTCACATTTAAATTAGACAATCTTGCTGATTTCTACAGTAAAAAATGCACATTCACCACCCACAATTTACTTTTTGATACTTCAACAACCCAAGTGCCCGCAAGAGATTTTTCACTTACCTCTGTCATAGGTTTTCATTACTCCAGTTATACCTTCCTTGTTTCGAAGATTCAACAAAACTCACTATCAGTTTCATCAGCTCAATTGGTATTAAAGTGAATCATATTAACATGTTAAGAATACATATTAATGGAAACTATCGGGCTTCTCAATTCTTACTGGTAAATGAGTCGGTTCAGTGGAGCACATGTTTGTAAAAGTGATGGCCCAACCTAACCTGACATGTTGCCACCCTATCTCAACCCTGGAGGTACTGTTACATTACATAATAAACTATCTTTCAGTAATGCAAAGCTCCACTTCCGTTCCTAATTTTTCATCTTCTTTCCCCACTTTCTCTATTACATAGACTAACTAGCATATATGAATAAACAAACTCGGTTCACATGTAAGCCATCAGGAAGAAATTTGGTCTTTGTACACAACAGCTACGAATTTCTAATAGAAAGATTACAAGAGAGTTCAGATTATATGAATATATCAAATTTTTGAGGTAAAAAGCCTGATATGTACCTTCCCATGCATTCCCTCAATAGCTTTCTGTGATTCCTCCTCAGTCGCATAATGGATGAAAGCAAACCCTCTTGGCCTATTAGCTATTTTATCCATCACCAGATTGACTGAAAGTAAGAGGAAATCTTTTAAGAAACCAAATATTTATATACAAACTGGAACAAACCAGTTTAATGAAGGGCAGCATGTGAACATTTGTGGTTCTCACCGTCTACAAGTTGACCAAAGTTCTGGAAAGCCTTTCGTAAACTCTCTTCAGTAGTGCGAAAAGAGAGGCCTGTATGAAATACGCAATAAATTACAACATAGTCAACCCCCCCTTCCCTAGCGGGTGGCATGAAGTAGCAGAGAAATCACAACCAATAAAGAAAGGCATCAATGTAAATTGGTCCTTAGAAATTTTCAATTCAGTACCATGGATAAAACCTTTCTTAAGCTCTCTCGTCCAATAGAACTGACTAAAATTAAGCAGCAAGTGTGAAGTATCCATACCACATAGCACAGGACATGGCTATACATATATGCATATGTGCACGCAGCACTGAGGATCCAACAGAATTGAATTCAACAATGCAGCCACAGACTTTGAAACAAACTCAATGACCCCCCAACACCCTCCCCACCCCCCCCCAAGTGTAATAATGAATATAATTTTTTTTTTTTAATTATTATTATTTTTTTATTTTTTATTTTATAAACTTAAATGCTCAGTTATGTTATTTATACTAAAACAATAAAAATGATTTGGAGCAGTAAACAAGCAAGTGAATTGAAAAAGGTCACCAAGACCAGAAAATGTTGGAGTTTATGTTCATGTGTGTGAATGGTTAAAGTCTCACATCCAATTGTAGTCACACAAGAGTGAGCAGTTGATATAATATAGTGGGCTCAAGTAAAAAGTTTTAAACTTTTTGGATTGAGGAAGTAACCCAACATGTTATATCAATACCTCGCTTAATTAGAGACAACCCCATGATTCATAAATTGGTAAACTCTCATGTTTCTACCCATCTTCCCCATTACCCCGTATTAGAATGCAAAGCTCTCTCCGCTTTCAGTTCAATTTTTGCAACAATTAAAAAAATTTGATCAGAAGCACTGCCAAATCCAATGGACCAAAACCAAGAAACTGATACATATACATAGGTATATGTGAAAGAGTGTGGGGAAGCTAGCTAACCACTGACGTAGAGCTTTGTAGACCCAGTGTTGGGTGAAGAGGAGGCGGACGAAGATGAAGGAAGATACGCCAACACGGAGGAGCCACCATGTCTGACAGACAACCAAGAAAATCGCCTCCCTTTGTTACTGCTACGAACACTACAAAGGCAAGTACGAGGAAGTGATTGTTGTGTGGGTGTTTTATTGGAGGAGAGGAGGATTGGAGCATTTGGGATTCTCAGAACAGCGCCACTCGCTCCCATTTTAGCCCCCAAATTCATCATCGAACAGAGTCCGACGAGTATCTTCTTATCCCCCAACTCGTTACTAGTTTGTAGCATTTGTCTTTTTTTTAAAATAAAATAAATAAAACTTCATAAACCCCTCGATTCCATTGACTTCTATTGTTTTGGCATTACTTTTAAGTGTAGCAAACTTTTAATTTCTCTCAAATACTCAATTACTCTATTTTATTAGGATTTTTCGTTAATTTTTATCAAAATGTCTATGAAGTCTGAACTACTATGCAATTTAAAACGACCCTTAAATTTTAAATTCTCTCAATTTCACTCCTCAAACTTTCAATTTGATGCAATGTACCCTATCTATCAATTTTTATATTAAACAGTCGGTTGATGAAATGATCTTTATACTATTGAAAACTTTTCTAAATTTTCAAATTTACCCTTTAAGTTCAAATTTCAACCCAGCCGTAAGTCAACGGACCCATGCGGGTTTAGTCGCGACCCATTGTTCAAAATAAAAAAATTAAAAAAAATAAAATAAATAAAATAAAAAAACGAATATTCAAGGGTAATTTGGTCTTTTTAATTGTTTTCGTTATGGGTTAATGTAAAAAAAAAAAATTGACGAAATTAGTAAATTGCATCAAATTAAAAGTTCGATAGATAAAATTGAGAGTTTAAGAAATTTGGAAGAGTCTTCTTTAAATGCGTAGTAATTCGAAGGTCCTTGTGAACTTTCTCCAAATTATAATATTCTGCTAATTGGGGCCTAATAACTTAAATTTTGATTTTTTTTTTTCTTTTATCATGAATTGCGTACGGATATTTCAGTTTAATTGATGCCAAATTCTACTGTAGTTGGCGGAATTGATAAAGAAATAGGAGGTTCTTATTCGTCATTTACTCCTCTATTAATTGAACTTCCAAAACCAAGTGCAGAAAAAACAACATACACCTCCGTCACATCTATTTCGCATCTGTTTACGAATCCTTAAAAGAGAAAAACAATTACTACATACTTGAAACACTCTCTTCTCTTTTCTCGTCTTCGATATTTTGTTGGACTTAGTAGGGGATTTTTGATCCCCTGAAATTCTTAGGAGAATTTTAGTTTCTGAAATTTCAGATCTAAGCCATTCATTTTCATTTAAAAACCATTATTCTGTCACGTGTCTCAATATTAATAAAATAATAAAATAATGATGATTATTAATATCATTAGTATCATTAAAAGTTTATTATTATTTTATTAGTAGTGAGACATATGACAGAATAATGACTCTTAAATGAAAATTGATGGCTTAAATTTAAAATTTTAGAAACTAAAATTTTTTTAAGAATTTCAGGAGATCCGGATCCCTTAGTAGGTGCATGCTGCTAGTTACTCAAGATGAGGAATTTTCCTACTCTTGGAAAAGTAGTTTTGATTTGTTTTCTCTGTTTTGATTGAATTTTCTAGCTATTGGAAAAAGTGCTTTTGGTTTGTTTTCTTTGTTTTGGTTGTCTGCCTCCTAGGATCCTGAGATTTTAATATCCCATTTAAGATCTCAGAATTCTCATTTGAGAAAGATCTCATTTAAGCAATTGGTGTTGTGCGGTGCGATTCTTTTTAAATTTTCATACTCACTGAGACAGTTGTATAATGCTTAGAACTTGGTTGTTTTTAATGTAAGCCTAGAATGCCAAAGTTGTCAATCAATCAAGTTCACTACTTGGTTCAAGTGGACAATAATCTGATTGTCTACCTAAAATAATCCCCTTTTTTCTCCTACCTTTTCTAGATACTCTTCTCAAATCTTTACCATTCAAAAAGGTTAAAACAATCATTTTACCATCAAACAAAAAATTCTTCTATTCAGGTTAGTGACTTAGAAAATATTTGGTGTATTATTATTGATGTAGAGAGGCAGGTTAAGTTGGCGCGATCCACAAATGCATTGACATGGAAGAGAGGGTTAGGAATGTATGGCCTTTTAAGTTTTTTTTAAGTAACAAGTTAATCCATACATCTCCAAAATTTAAGGTACAAAATATTCTTGTAAGAAGTTTCAAAATTTTCTAAAACAAGTGTTTTGGGTACATTTGTTAATGTGTTTTGTGAGGTATTTTTTGTTTTTAGTTTAAAAATGTGTTTTTTTTTTTTGGACATGTCCACACATGAAAATTGTGTGGAAGTATTTTCTGATAAGGTCCATCTTTTACAAAATGTTTTGTATATAGTACATTTACTTATTTCGAGAAACCCAATCATTTAATTAAAAACAATATGGATAGTTAAACCTAGGTTACAATGTCACTATCTTCTCGATTTCTCTATTTGCACAATGACATTTCCAGAGAATGAAGCACCATTTATGTACAACAATTGCAAAACAAAAGTAAATCTTTCCAGTGATAGCTAGATCCACCTAGACTTGCATCATTTGTCTCATCTACAGCACCAATTACACTGTAAAACAAAAATATTTTACAGGTGAAAAAAAAAAAAATAACACATAAGTTCACAATATAGTAAGTAAAATCACCAACAATAGATAACACATGCAGTAAGCCCAACAGTAATGACAATTATTGAAAATATATGTTTATAAAATATGCACAAAATTGCATTTTGATATATATATATATATATGCCAATTAAAATAATTTACCTGGATTTATATGAATGGAACACTTAAAAATGTGTAAATATTGCCATATATCATCGCTTGCCATGCTTCCTTGTTAACCTACTAAGTGAGCCCCTTGATGACCATGACCACATGACAGGGGAAAACAAAAAAAAACACATTAGCAACACAACCAACTTAATTAATGATCAAAGAAACTTTTTTTCTTTTCTTTTTTCAACAAATCATATCCAAATAATATTTTTTATTTTAACAAATTCAAACAATTTATTCAGAAAAATGTATTTTACCTTGTCCGAAGTTGTACCATTTTTTTGATTTTGCCTCTAATGTTTAAAAATTTGCAATATACTCCAACCAAGCTTCTAAAATTTTCAATTTAGTCACTCCATTAATAATTTTTGTTCGACCCTAAGGAGCCAAATGGAGGTGGGCGAAAATAAAAACAATGATGAAACTTAGGAGGGTAAACTGTATTTTTTCTTAATTTATTTATACCTGCATTTTTGGGGAACTGTCCATGAGGATGGTGTTGATGCCTTCGTACTTTGGGGCAGTGACATAAATTTGGTCCAATTGTCCAACAAGATTCTAAGGTCATAAACTTTGTTGTCAAGACCAACGCAACAGTTTGCATGCATTGTGCAAACAAGGTTAAAATCTCTACTGGGCTCACAGAAGCCACCAAAGTAAGCAGTATCAAGGAACCTCATTTTGAGACCAATCTCCTTGATGAAAGGATCGCCCTTGATCTCATTAAGCACATCTTGATCATGTTTGCCTGGATATGCTTCTCTGGACTCGTACCAAAACTTGTAAAATTTAATCGTCCGATTATTTGACTTTAAATAGTTGAATCCTCCATTTGGGCGGTTGTTTACATCATAAGAGTTCCCAAAGAATTGATCACAAGCAATTTGGAAATCAGCATCTAAATAAAAACGTTGAAATGGGTCTTGAAGCCACATCACATCAGCATCCTGGTAATCAAATTAAGTAAACAAATTTGTCAAATTATAATATAAAACCCACTTCCTCATTTACCCTTTCAAGCAAATAGACTTTGGAGAAATTGTTTGAGGTACTACAAGATTTCCTCACAAACCGAATTGACAATTCATAATTGCCCTAATGATTAAGGTCAGTTTGTAAGGATATTTGTAATAAAAGCTGTAGTGCATCATATATGTTGCCACATATTGTAATAAAATCTAAATCATATAATAGATCCTCTCTATTTCCTTAGAGATTGAGATACCCTAGAATTTTCCTTAAATTTGAGATTATCAAATTCATAAATTACAGTCGTATATCTCATCTAAGCGTCTAAAATAAATCATGTTTCAGAATTTAACGAGAAAACTATTAAGTGATAGAAATTTAATAAGGTAGATTCCTCGTTAAATTATGGAACATAGCTTATTTTAGAGGTTTAGAGGAAATGGTCAGCTGAAATTTATGAATTTGAGAATTTCAAATTTAAAAGGAATTCTCTAAAACATGTACACATAGATTGTCATGTCATGCAAAAATTTCAAAAGACGTAACACCATGTACATCATTAAATACAACAAAATCGAATTTCACCTACATGGAGAAGGATCATTTCCATTTCATTTGGAACCGATTAGTTACTTTTGAGTTTTGAGGGGCAAAATTGACTAAAAAAAAAGTAATATTACAATTTTGCCCCTCAATTTTTAACTTACCAGTTCCATTCTATTTCAACCTAAATCTATAACTACAACTCTTTTACAACTTGTTGACCCAGAATATGATTAGAATATATTCAAAAATTCATTTGATGCCAAACACAGTAACGTTACCCGAAAATTTAAATAGTTGACACAATTAAAGATAAGAGAGAGTACCGTGAAAACAAAGTTGTAGCCCATCTCAAGGATAGAAGCCAAAAGATGAATTCTTGCCCACATCATGTGTAAGTATGTTGGAGTCATGAACAAAGCCTCACTTGTGAAATTGTCTCCTAATTTAGAGCTGTCGAGATAATAGCAATGAGGGTGTAAATATAAGCAACGAGCATATGCCTTTTGGTCCAAGCAAATTACGACCAAATTATTCAAAAGCCTCTGCGTTCCATTCCCAATACGAAAACTCTCGAGAAAGAGATCAAACATAGACTTGGGTTCTGCCCACGCGTCATTTAGAGTTGTCAAGATGACGGTTCCATCCACCATGGATGCTTTTCTAAGAACTCTATCCAAATCAACTTTTGCCTGGCACTGTAAAAATAAAATATGGGAAATGAATTAGAAAAAATTAATGTGTTTTCGTATGGTAATTAGAGTTTCACTTTTCAAATTTTGCTATAAAACGTATGTGGATTTTACATAATTGTCAGTTCTAAACGTCGCGTGTCGGGTTCAATTGTCGTGTCAAGGTATAGATATAAGACTTACATAAATAAACTCTAATTAACCTGACTCATTTAATTTAAATGAGTTAGAATCATCAATCTTAATCTCTTAAGTTTGTGTCAAGTCATGGATTATGTCAAACACTGTCAACTCTTTTAAAGACTAATCAAGTGAGAGCACAGTTTTAATCCAAGCATCCATTAATGGTCATTGTTGTATGTATTGTAATAATAAAAAAATAAAAAAAATTTAAAAAATAAAATAAAATAAAAACACGTAAGTTCAGGCTTCTTGAAACTCCAATTAAACGTGGAACATATTGATTCAACTAGGCCATCCTTCAAATTAATTGCTCTTCGACTTCTCACATGGGTCATGGCCCCATATCAAAGCAACACCACTAGTATGACACTAAGGGGCTCCTATGGGGTAGGTCAAGATGGAGGGATAGTGGGGAAAGGAAACATAGGGGTAGGAAAGAGAGGAAAGGTAAAGAGTAATGTCCTACTATTACGCAACAGGCAATTGGAATTATCCGATCTAATAGTGCAGTCACCAAATTGCACGTTAGGAATGGTAACAATCACGCCTGAAATTAAGTTCAGTTGGGGTGGTTGACCGATTGGGTCGACAGACTCCACACCACTCATGAGAAAGAGATATGCTATAGTGCAATAAAAGATTATTTTTTAATTATAAAAGTCTTAGGTGATAAGCAGTTATAGGCTCATCAGTGGGTGGGGTTACAGCAACTATGGAGGGAGCCCATAACCTCTTGTCACCTAAGACTTTTATAGGTTAAAAATAATGACCTCTGTCACCTAAAATTTTTATGGGTCAAAAATAATTTTTTTTATTCCACTATAACATTTCTCCATCATAAATTAGTCATTATTTGAAATGTCACGTCACACTACCACATCATAAAGCATTACCAATTGCCATAGTCTATGTACAAACATGAATAATTTGTATGCATGCACAACATGCGCAACCACACGAGTGGCCTCCACATCAAGAAGGAGACAAATTCTATAAAAGATTCCGAATGTTCTTTTAACTATTCTCCTCTAATGGGTCATGACACAAGTGGGTTGGAGATAGGATTAAGACTTATCTTTATACCAATTATGACACGAAACTTTAACTCTACTATTTATGTTTAAAATGGTCGAATAAATTTCGTGTTCAAATTGTATTATAATTCAAGTATCCCACGCAACCTGAGGTGTGAGACTCACCCATTTGGCTTGCCGTCTCTTTCTAGAATTTAAACACTCTATTATTTTTACACATGGTTAAAAGACATTCGTTACTTTTTAGAGACTGAGTTGTAATAACTCCTACGATCTATTTTGTAGAAAACTTAATGACAAATGCTTTTTAAAATCATAAATGGTTGTCAAGCCTTAAAAGAAAAGATATATTATTGTTTTGGTAAAACTAAAAATTAGTCCTAATTTATAGTTATATTGAATTTATTTATTTATTATTTTTTTTGCAAGTAGTATTGTTATATTGATTGAAACTTCAATAATTGATCGAGTTGTGTTTCGTGGAATTGGAAATCATGGACCCCACAAGTTGGGCCTGGGTTTGACTTGACGTTCTACCATTGGCTACGAGTCTTTTAGGAACCCAACTTAATCAGGCTCAACTGACATTCACCGACTACTTAACTGACAGCCCGGTTCATTTATTAACTTTAATTACATTCTTCAATTTTTTTTTTTTTTTCCCTTTAAAATATCACAATCGGATTTCGAAGAATTCATAGTCTTCTCTCTTCTGTCTTCTCTTTTTTCAGGGATTAATTTCATTTTCTCCCAAACTTAATTCCAAACATAATGTAAACATTTTAATTGAATGGAAAATGCTTAGAATAATATAAACTTTACTATAAAAGTGGTGGAATTATTATTATTTAAAAAAAAAAAAAAAAAACTTGTACTTTATCTTATTTTGATTTTAAGACTTGAATTTTTTTATTTTTTATTTTTTATTTTGAAAGACCTTAGTTTTAAGAATTGAGATTCCCTCCAAGAGAAATTGGAGATTCTTTAATTGTTAATCGTGACCCTTCATTTTAAATCTAATGATCTATAAAATGTCAGTTGCTTTTGTATAACCGATGCATTAAATGCTGACTTTTGTTTAACCGAGGTTTAAATGATTTTATAAACCATTAAATTTAAAATGAAGAGCCACGATTAACAATTGGAAAATTTTCAATATCTCCTCAATTGGAGGGGATCCGGATCCTAGTTTTAATCCATTTTCAATCTAGCACTTATGTTAGTATTTCTATTAATTTTTGGGTAATTTTTGTTCATTTATATCCTCCCAATTTTTCTCTTCTCTTTCTCCCGCCTCTGCCCTCCGTACCTTTCTCAATTGACCGCCATCCCATGGTGGTCGGTTCAAAGAGGAGGTAGAGAGAAAAGAGAAAAAAATTATATTAGAAGGGTATAATTGCAAAGAAAAAAAAAATTGTTCCGAAAATTAAAGGCAATACTAAACTAGGCTTAGTTGGAAAATACATCAAAGCTTACGTCCTAAAATAAATATGAAAATTCTGGTGCCATAGAGGTCGGCACATAAAGACTCTCTCAGTTTTATTGTCTAAATTATTAGTATCCAAACAACATTCATTTCATAAGTAATTAACCCTATTTCTTTTCGAAATTAATTGGAATGACAAAAAAGTAATTTTACATTTTACATTTACTACCTAATATTTTACTCTTTTGCCATCGCTCTCAATCATTACTATTTTTAAGATATAGAAAGAAAAAACACCTTTTGGGTCTTTTTCCTAACAAAAAATTCCAAGTATATGATAAAAGTATATATAGTATAAAGAACAAAACAAACAAAAAAGTTAATAATAAAGGCAATTACTTGGAAAATACTAATAATGAAGGCAATTGACTTTGACATTGGATTGATTACTATCCACATATTTTTGGAATAATCAAGGGGTCTTGTCCTGTCAAAAACTATAACCCATCTTCACCACTATCTATCTCCCTTTCTCATCATCCATAATTCGAAAATAATAATAATAATAATAAGAATAATAATAATATGTGAAATATTTATTAAAAATATGAGATAAATTACAGAAATAAAATTTGAATTAATTCACTAAATTCAATAGAAAAAAAAATCACTACTTGCCAAAAGACAGCCCACTACGGTGTTAAGCGATGAAGCGGTTTCAAAGTCTTCATAAAGAAAGCTCAGAAAAATGGAAAAATAAAGCAAGTCTTCACCAACAAATATATATATATTTATTATTTATATATCCAAAGAAGATGAAGAAGAAAAACTGACCGGAGACGGAGATGCAGCGGCGCGATTATAAGAGCCGGGAAGAAACCGGAAAGGGTAGGCGGAATTGTAAAGAAGCAGGCCTATTAAGACTGCTGCTCCGCCAAGTAAAAGCATGACCTTGACAACCCGATTGACAACCCGATGGACGTCGTTACCGCCGGAGTACGATGGCTTACTGTCGTTGCCGGGGTCGGCGGCTGAATTGCTCATTGCCGGACGATGGTAGATATTCTTCAGAGTAGAAGAGTTGAAGCGCTGGTGTTTCTCTTCGCTGGTTTCTTCGCCGTATATGCTAGTGTCATTTTTTTATAGCGGAAGCTAAGCTGTCTCTTTTAATTAATTGTTGCCCGTTCTCGTCACTCTTCTAAATTAATAAGCTTATGATATATTTAATTATTGAATTAAAAAATAATAATAAAATACTAGAGAGAGAGAGAGTTGGAACTTGCAAGTTGCAAAATAATAATGAATGAATCTTGATTTGGGTAACTTAGTTGGATATTCCTTCTAATTGAGTTGGAATAATTTTTTTAAAATTAATTTACGTCACAATCACATATTAATTTAATAGACTAAATTAAAAAAAAATAAATAAAAATCACATTTGAAGTGTCAACTGTTCAGTCTAAGGTGATAAGGTTAAGTGGGGCATTTTTATATTAAAATATTTATTTTAATTTCATATATTTTTTAATATATATGGGTCTTATAGATTTAATAGTAATTTTAAAAATTGAGAGGACGAGAAAATGACCGAAGGAAGAAATGAATTATTTCTCTATTACTAATGAAATTTTTATAATCAATTGGTAATATGACTAATCTTTTAAATAAGACTTGAAGAGAGAAAGATAGAGAAAAATAAAATTTTATAAAGAGGGTTGATGTAATTGAATAAGATGTGGGATGTCACTTTGGAGACTTTCCATCTTATAAGCATTTAATTTGCTTATTTATATTGATCAATGGGAGAAGAATCCATTGATGTCAGAAGAATTCAATGAATATGAACATTGGGATTTCCAAAGAAGAAAGTAATTAATTAAATTGAATTAAAAACAACTGTTGAATTAACTTTTCATCTTCCTTCTTTCAATGGGTAATTATTTTTTTTATCATAATTGGAGCCTTGTAAAGCTGAAATTCTTAAAGAAATTCTAATTTTTAAAATTTCGAATATAGGCAATCTATTTTTCATCTAATAGTCATTGCTCTGTCACATATCTCATAACTAATAAAATACTACAACATCCATATTTAACTTTAAGGAAATACTTAATGTTTTTCTAGTGTTTTTCTGGTATCTTTCTAACTGTGATGTGACTTTTAAAATCACCAATAGATTAAAAATTAATAATAATAATCACAAATTTAATAATAATTTTAAAAGTCATATCATAATTAAAAAAAAAAAAAAAAACTAAAAAATTACTAAAAGAACCACTAGTATTTTCCTTAATTTTATTCTAGAGTTAATAGCAAGTTTGTGTCCCAAGAAGTCAATAGGGACTACAGGGGAAGCAAGACGACTCCGATCCATCCACATGAAGGTTTTTTTTTCCGTTGACTTTTAATATTCGAAAAGAAAGCACGTGTGCGTAACGTGCGGGAGTTTTATGTAATTTTATAATTTTTTGTAAGTAACCTGCGGAAAATAATAATATCCTGACATTTACAACCTGGACAAGTATGTCCAGTATCTTTCTCCGTAATTTCTTTGCTAGTCTTGGGTCTCCTCACGTTATTTTCCTTGTTTTCGTCCATGGAGGGTCTCCGCCAACCTTTTTGGCTGTCATTTCTTTGCCCAAACAAAAACAAATTACGTTGGACTCGATCAAAGGCCAAAACAATATTAAAATGCTTCAATATGTGTTTTATAATGTCATGCCACTATCGAGATGCCTCGATACAATCGGCCAGCTTTAATTTGTCTCATTTTTTTATCGAGACGTTATTAACAATTCAAGTAAAAATAAGATTTTTTTTTTTCTTTTTTAGACGAGTGAGTAGACTGGTCAAAATTTGTTTAAGCAAATAAATTTGAGAAAAACTTCATAAAAGCCTTCTGAACTTCAATGTATTTTTAGAAGACAATCCAAAGTGGACTGGGATCTCCTCTAATTACTCAAAATTGGAAAATCTAATGTTACGAAATCGTGGCACTTCGTTTTAAATTCAATGGTCTATAAAATCATTTAAACCTCGGTAAAATAAAAGACAGCTTAAAATCAAAATTTAATGTTTCAGTTATACAAAAGCAGCTGGCATTTTATAGACCATTGGATTTAAAATGAAGGGTCACGATTTCGTAACATGAGATTATCCAATTTTGAGTAATTGGAAGAGATCTCTATCCATCCAAAGTTTAAAAACTATTAATTTCATCATCTCGAACTTTTAATTTGATGCAATCTACTCCTTTCATTAAGGTTTGGTGTTAAATGGACGTTAAAATGGATAAAATGACATTTATACTCATAAAACTTTTATAAAATTTTAAATTTATCCTTAATTTCACATTAATTTATAAAATATATAATTGAAGGTATTTTGGTGTTTTTCATAACCTAAGACAGGATTTGGCATCGCAAGAGTAGATTGCATTTGCATCAAATTACAAGTTTGAATGATGAAATTAAAAGTTTTCGAGAGAACTTTATAAAGTTAACCCTAAAATTTATGAGCTCTCTCACATTTACTATTTAGATTCCAATCAATTTCTAGGCATCACTATATTTTTTGGATTGTTTATATATATATATATATATCAGATAGTACAACAGAGACAAAAACACCAAAACAAAACAGAAAGGGAGAAAGCAAGAAAGGAAAAGGAAGGACCATAAGAAAGGTTGGGAACTTGGGATACAGAATGGGAGAAAGCAAGAAAGGAAAAGGAAGGACCATGAGGAGGGTTGGGATCTGACAGAGACAAAATAGACATACACTAAAAAACTCTGTTCTCTTGCAGTTGACTTCTTATAAATATTACAAATTCCTTTTAATTGTTATATAGGTCATGAAAAACTTTGATGTGGAGTTTTAATAAATTATTGGATTAACTTTTATTAAATAATTTATAAATTTAATAGTTTATAAGCAGTTCACGTCAATTCAATTGTATAAAAGTTGAATTTTTTAATTTATTTCATTTTAATAAAACGTCACATTAATTAAGGGAGTTAGAGAAAATTATCTCTTTTTGTTAAAAAAAAAAAAAAAAATTATTTTGTGTGAGAATGATATTAGGATGAATTGAGATTTTGAAATTTGAGTCTTCTTTTTTTACTCTAATATTATTAATGATTTTTTATTATTGAAATCCTTGGAAAGTCCAATGTAAACTTGTTTGATGCATTTGTTTCAGCATAAGTTAATCTCATTAAATAATTCTCCTTTCATTTAAACTTCATTTCAGGGACGGCAATTGAACAACACAACAACATAATAATATGCTAAAATATGCGGCGGAGAAATTTAGAATTATCTTCAGCCATATTTGCTCAAACGAATCAAAAAAATTCATTAACAAAAACTTTAAAGAAATATGTAATCTAAAACTATTCATTTTTTGCGATTTAATTTAAAATCATATTTTTCGTCTACGAAATGGCATGGGAGCCGCACTTTGATAATTAAAGAATTTCTAACGTTTTCTCACTTGGCCTGCACGACACATGAATTTCTTTTGTTTATGATGTTCGATACGTAATAACGGCCATATCTTTATTTATTCAAACTTGTTCATGATTACTCTCACTCACGTATTGTACATTGACAAGGCCCAACATTGCCTTTGTCGTGGATCAGCTACGTGCCAATTTACACAAAAAGAGAATTTTGGTGTGATGGAAGCCATTATATGTTGTCACTTGCTAGCATCCTACTTGTGCAATTTCCTCATTTTCACGCATTGCCTTATTTCTTTTCTGTTTATGCTATTTGTTGATTGTTGTTTATGTGTTCTTTGTTTACTTGGATGTTGAATATTGGTAAAATGGGCAGTTATTCTCCCAAACACATGGTTAGAGAAGCAAGCAATTAACAAACTTGGGGTGAGTAAACCATTCCCAGCAATCAGGATTTTATTTAAAATTACATTTTTTTGTCGTGAAATTTAGGACAAACATACTTTAAGAGTGTTTAGGATTGCGATTTCATAAATAAAAAATGCAATTTTAAACCAAATCACAAAAAATTAATTATTTAAGATTATGTTTTTAAAAAATTGCAAATTAAAAAAATCACAAAATTTGCGTTTTCAAATAATGACACGTAAATAGGTGTTTTTTGTGGAAACATATAATTTTAAAAGTTAAAGTACAATTTTAAATTCCAAGTTACGATTTTGCCAAGTACTTAACTGCATTTTTAAAAATTATATTTTCAAATTACACATTTTTCAATCGTTATTTTTAAATCGCACTTTTTAAAATAACAAATCAAGACATACCCTAAAACGTAAATACATTGAGCATTCCATGAGAATCATATGGGTTGCTAATGTAAGAATTTAGTGTCCCATATGACATGGCACATAAGAGTATTTATTAGACTCCTTAAGTTATGAGATTATTTAATCTTAATCCTTAATAAACTGATGGTTAATTAATTAAGAGAAGTGGTTTCCTATTGAATTAACTCTTACTTTGATGGGAAGTTGAGTTGTAAAGGAATAAAGGAAACCGGTCCTCTCTCTGCCCTATAAATGTACTCAATTTCCATCATCTTTGGGTACTTTAAGTGGGTCAAGTGAGAGAAACTGATTTCTAGTGTTTATGTTTTCAAAGAATAATTAAAAGAAGCAATGAATTCTGGTATGTTTCTTTTTATTAATTTATTATGAAATTCATGATAGTTAAGATCTTGTAAGTTATAATATGTTATGTCAATTTTATGTTTTACATGCTGCACTTTTCTTTTTTTCTTTTTTTCAAATTACAAGCCAAAAGATGCTCCACATTAGCTACTTACCTACCCCCATCAATAGGACAACCTGCAAGAAAGACTCAAATGCCCACAAAGCACATCCACTTTTCCATTATCTCAACCACCACCGCCATCATCAACTGCGTCAAACTCGGCTTTCGGCCGCCGCCTTGGCAAAGGAAAAGTCACGCCCTGCTGCCTACAAATATCCAGAATACTAACATTCTTCAAGCTCTCATCATCATCATCACAACCTTCCTTGAGAATTTTCAACACATTCAATATGCTAATAATCTCCACATTCTTTGATCCCTTCCCCACCGGCTGCTCATCTTCCAAATCGCCCTCGTCTCTTTCTTTGGATTCCGATAGAAAAAAATCCAGCTTCCTCTTCGTCGAAGCACAGACTTCGACATCGTTGTGGTTTGCTTCCACAACAGTTTCTTCATTAATTTCAAAGATCGGGCGACTCTTGGAGTCCAATCTCACATCCAAATTCTCTGTAATGATGGTGTCAGTTAGAGCTCCTACACAAGCTTCTGGAGCCTCCGAAGCCATATTATGTTCTGAAAGTTCGGATTTTTGTGTCAGTTCCACTTCCGAAAACCCTAGATCCGAGTCCTTCCCCAAATCCACGGCATCACGTGGCCCATCGACCTCCAGTTGATCAGATGATCGAAAGCCATCAACCACTGCTCCTCTGAGCTCGAGAGTACGGAAGCATTCGGTGGGGTCTGGAACACATCGTGGGCGCTGCTACTCTCCAGCAAATACACCATGAGGATCCTGGTAGACTCCACGCACTCCTCCTCCTCCTCCTCGTCGGATTCGCGAGCAAAAGCGCAGCGACTTAAGCGGTCCTCTTAGGAGGCCAAAACGTGGCAGAGCTTGGTGATTGAGGCGAAGGGGTCGCCATTTCTGTCCATATTCGAAAGATCTAGTTGTTTTGCACTTGAAGGAGGTAGTTATGCTTTGTTTGTAAAAGCACGTGATAAAAGGTTGAGATAAATAATATACATATTTATATTTATAAAAACTATATATATATATATATATATATACGAGCTAACGATTTAAGCCGAACGAGTTGAGTTGAACTTATACAAGCCGAGCTTACAAGCTTTATTCCAGCGGTCAAGTTGATACAAATAATTCTAGCAAATTATTATGTTCATGAACGACTTATTTATTATTCAAACCAAGACTGAATCGAGTTTAACTGAACCAAAAAATCAAGCCAAGTTCACGAAAAATCGAGCCAAGTTCTCCTCATTTAAAACTTGATGAATCATCCCCGCGTGAAATTAAGAAATTATGTCAGCAAATATCGAATACACAACAATATGACACCAATCGGGGTTGGCTATCTCTCTTTTAAAGAAAATTTATTTTTCAACTCTTTAAAAATATTTATTTAAATTATATTTAAAACACCTACACAATTAGGAATTCTATTTCGCATCTCTTTAGGAATTAATGCCTTCAAAGTCTTTCATCAATGGGAGTTGAAGGTAAATGATGCATTGATTTCGTGTGTGTGTGTGTGTATGCAGAATATAGGCAATCCCATTGCCACCCAATGGTGAAAGTATTGTGGTGTTCGAGTTGTTTTTCTTTAAAGCAACTTCGAGTTGTCTTGCTTTGTTTCAATAATTTTGATTTTGGCTTTTTAACTAAATTTGACTTTGACTGCAAATTGAGCAAGAGATACTCAGGCTGACGTGGATGGATATGAAAAAAATTAAGAATAATTGTTATAAAAAAGTGAAAAAAGTGGTATTAAAAAGTGAATATATATATATATATATATATTGTAGAGATTTTTTTTATTTAAATATTAGTAAAAAGTAAATAGTGTGATATATAAAGTAAATTATGTGATATAAAAAGTGAAAAAAGTGAGAATATTTTTATGTTAATTTTTTTAGAAAAAAAGGAGGTGAATAGTATTAAAGGGAGGAGAAGAGGTTTACCTGCCAAAGTTTTTGAAGTCAAAGTCAAATTTAGCTATCTACAACTTCATTTTACGAGTAATAAGAGCTCATTCAGAAAAGAGAAGAAAACAAGAATCAAATTAAAAAAAAAAAAAATCACTTACAAAAAGCTCATTGAATGGTGACTTGTTTGATTACTAGTTAGAGTGCACATGCCTTGATTCTTGGTGTTAGGTATTTTTGTGATATTTAACTTTGAAAATACAATATCATATATATATATAAAAGCACATATTTAATTTTTTAAGAGAAGTAAACTAAAACCATAGTATTAGAATATTGAGTAGGAAAAAAAATTTGTCAACATTCTGCACTATGTAAATAGAGTATTTTTGTTTTATTTTTTTTTTTGAATTTATAAGGATATTTTTGTCTTATTGAGAAATATATATGGACATTTTTATCTTTTTGCTAACCTTGGGAAAACATTGATAATGTTTTGGTAGTTTGGAAGGACATTGTTACAATTGAAAATTTGGAGAGGACATTGTCAATTGGGTAATAGCTTAAAGAGAGTATGTGGACTTTACCCTATAAATTAATATCATTCCATACAAATAAACCTATCCATTACTGAGTAGGATATGTTTAATGTACTCTAAAGTAAACAAAAAGAAATGACAAAGAAATATCCGGCACGAGTGAAACATTTTAAAGAAATAGAAGCAAATATATTTGTCAAGCATAAGCAAGAAGAAGAAGCTAATTTTTGCATAAAACATTATAAAAAGAAATACAACATCAGTCTTTTTCATAAAACATTACAAATAAAAACAGACACACATTACCATCACCAAACAAACAAAAAATCAGATAAAGAAATATGCCTCATTTAGTAAAATTCCAAAGGAAAAGAAGTGGACATTACTTATTGAACACAAGGGGAAAAAAAGTCTGTCTCTCAAGCTTATCTCTATGACTCAATGCCATCTAAACAGTGCCTATCATCTAAACATTTGATAAGACACTAATGCCCATATTTTCTAAGATAATGACCATAATTTATAAAATGACAAAACAATGGGTAAGGTCAAAGTAGTAATTTTAGTCTACAAAAGTCATTTCTCACGCCTATCCCTATGCAATCCAAAAAGTACCTATTACCCAAATATTTGATAAGACACAAATGCCCATATTTTCTAAGATAATGACCATAATTTATAAGATGACAAAACAATGGGTAAGGTCAAAATAGTAATTTTAGTGTACAAATGTCATTTCTCACGCCTATCCCTATGCAATCCAAAAAGTGCCTATTACACAAATATTTGATAAGACACTCATGCCCATATCTTCTAAGATAATGCCCATAATTTTTCAAGATGACTAAACAATGAGTAAGGCTAAAACAGTCATTTTAGTCTCAAGTAAAATTTTTGTACACGGACACTTTTTAAGTACAAAGATTTATTATGATGATATGAATATGGTTCTCTCTATCCCTCGGAACTAGAAACTAGGCGAAATTGTTGATATAGTGACCACACGGCAAGTTGCCAAGCACTAGGAGATTGAAAAGAGAATAAATAGTTTGAAAGATCCACCGGAGGTTTGACAAAATCGCCTTCCATGCTTAATTTAGAGTGGATAGAAAGAAAGTCAAATTTAATAGAGTAAGGGTGTGTATAAATGCGTACTTGAGGAGGGGCATCCCCTCCTTATATAGGCTCCTCATTCACGCCTCTCTTTGTGAGGGTTTGGGAGTCTCCCGCTCAAATATTATTTAGAGAATTAAATGATATTGAGGTCATGCAATTGAGGGTGCGAGTGATTTCCTTTCATGAATATTGGGGGAAGTTTATGACGTGAGAAATTCATTATTTGAACTAATGAGAGGGAGGAATAAGCTCTGGTGATCTCATCAAAATATAGGTTTATCATAGTTTTAGAATAGGACCGATCTTGAGCTTGAACAACGGGTCTCTTCGTAGCCCATTGGTCTTGTCTTAATCCAATAGGCCATGAGGCCTTTGAGCAAATGGGCCCTTCGGCAAGCAAGCCTCATGGGCTCTTCAGTAAGGGAGGATTTTGGATGTGTTTGAGCCCAAGGGATCCTAGGGCAGACGATCCTTATGGGCCTAGTAGGGTTGGGTACAATAGAAGCCCTTCAATTTTTTGTGCCAACTTAATTATGGTCGGCCCATAAGGATTCTAGCTACTGGACCGTAATCATATATGGACCTTATGGGCCTAGTGGGGCTGCGTACACCCGTAATCCTCCAATTTCCTTTGGTGACTTGGCCTAGAAGATGATTTTATTTTTTTCATATATATATATATATATTTTGACATGTCCGCACAAGAGGGAGGAGGAGAATTTGAACTAGTGACCTCTACTTCATTAAGTGTGGTCTCAACCAATTGAGCTACTTCTTGGGAACCTAGAAGATGATCTTACTTAGTATTAAATAAATTATACTTTTCTTGCTTCTAAAACAAGTGTTTGTAAAATGTGATGAAACCCAATCAACTTTTGAAAAACTCAATCATGTTGTGCCACATCATGTAGTAAAATTTTTTTTGTAAAATTTGTTTGTAAACCTAACATTTTTCATATATATATATATATATATATATATATATATATATGGGAAAAATATAATTTAGCCCTCCAAACTATCAGCCATTTTCATTTTAGCCCCTTAATGTTCGAAAAGTGATAAAGTAGCCCCCAAATTACCAAAAAGTTACAATTTGGCCACTCCGTTAGTCAACACCGTCAAATAGAATGAAAAATGCAAAACGACGTCGTTTTTTGAGGTTAAGTTACTAAAATTCCATTTTGGAAAAAAAAAAATCAATTTAAAAAATGCCCCCCAAAAACGACATCGTTTTAAAAATAAAATAAAAAAACGGTGGTTTAGGGGTGGCTCGCCGGCCACCCCATGGCACACCTAAACCACCGTTTTTTTTTTTCCCTCAAAAGCGGCGTCATTTTTAAATCATTTTTTAATTTTTTTTTTTAAAAAAATTCTATTTAATAACACTGCTTCAATATAGTAATTTTCCTTCTGCGATAATATTAATGAGCAGCCAAGTGCTAACTGGATATTCTTTTTGAGATTTTAACTATTGCACTAAATGGAAAATGGAAGTAACAGTGGAGAGCTCATTATATATTTTTCCTATATATATATATATAGATAAAATCTTGAAGCAAACTATGATAATTTTTTTTTTTTTTTTTTTTTTTATGGAAAATTAGAGTTATTATTGTTTTTATAACCGCACGCAACATGTTGACGAATGATAAAATTCGTTTCTTAGAATTGTTTTTTTTTTAATTAAAAGGGTGGGAAGGGGCGATCAGTGTAATTTTCCCCCTTGGGCGTTACCATCGGGGTCCCCACCAGCTGTGGAATGTTCGGTTTGAGCCATAGCTACTGCCGGGGAAGGCGAGCCCGTCACCACAACCCCACCAAGGTGCAAGCCGGTAAAGCCCCTTCAAAGTAGCATCTAGTTCACGCATCTATTACCGCAAGCGGATTCGAACACGCAACCACTAGAATGAAAGTAATTCTATTACCAACTCGACTACCACCTTGGTGGTCGTTTCTTAGAATTGTTAAATAGAAAGTAAATGTGTTTGTTGCATAAGATAATCCGTTTGATCTAACATGATGTAATGGATGTTATTTGATATTGGGTCACGTTGCATTGAAGTGCCTAAAAATGCATTAAAAATGACCCACTATACAATTATGGATTATATTATCAAAGAATAAAATTTAATTTAATCTTTTTTTAGGAAAAAGTAAATTTATCTCCCTTTAACGACCAACAAACTCACAATACCACCCGATCTTTCAATTTTTGTAATGTTCTCTAATTTACCATTGGGGCTGCACATTGCTGGCACATTCTCTCAATCATGTAGACAATCTCAAAGAAATATCCATTCTCTAAAATGTAATTTTAGAATATTTTCATGTGCACATTCTCTCAAGCTTTACATCTTTGTCACATTTAAGCAATACATGTGCTTTAAAATGTTGGAAGTTGTCTAATATTTCTCCATTCTCAAAAACATATTTCTTTAAAGCTTTTTCATTTGCAGATCCTCCCGAGTTTTTAAAGTAGAGAGTTTTTAAGAAAACTCCGTCAATATAGAACTGAAAGAAGTTTGTAATAATTAAGATTCTTACATTTATAAACATGGTCTTCTTATGTGAACCGAAACACAACATGGATATAGTAACATCATTAGTAAGACATCTTCCTAATTTTTGTTTCTTTCAAAAAAAAAAAAAAAAAAAAACTCTCAAGAGTTAAGGTTCTTAAATTGAAAGAAAAGATAAGAGAATAAAAACACAAGAATTTTACGTGATTTGATCTATGACTTACATCCACATGACAAAGTCCTAAGGCTGCATTATGCATTTCAGCTTTTATTCACTTGATGATATTTCAATAAATGCTCATATTTATAGGAGAATTGAGATAGATAAGTATGTAATCATCAAACCTCATTACCGGTAAGTAACGTACAATATCATTTTAATATATTTCTTTTTAAAATAGAAAATATAGTATCTAACATTAATAGCATCGAATCAAGTTTACTTTAGACCAAAAGAAAAAAGCTATTTGAACAGAATTAAGAAATATGAACACATAACAGAAACAACATAATTTTCCCATTAGGAATCTTCATCAACCGAGATGAAATTCGCTAATAGTAAAGGTTTTTTTTTTAATACCAATAAGAGGCCATGAGTGTTGTCTAGAAGAAAAAACTGTTTGGGAGGCCATGGAGATAGAGGGGGGCAAATTAGAGGTGCTCCCAACTCTTACAAATACAATGTTTAATAATTAACTTGACTGAGTTGATTTTATTCCATGGTAATGCAGTATTTAAAGGACGAAATATAATAAAAGAGTCCCACGAGAACAGACTTCAAGGTGGACTACAACTCAACTACTAACATTTAGAAAATTATTCCTTACATACCCAATCAAAGGAAACAACAACTATTGACAGATGCGAATGAAATGACAAAACTAATAAATATGAATGAAATAACAAATACTAACAAATATTGCTTCTATCTTCTAGGCTCTAGCCACGTAAGGTAATTTAACATTACCATACTGCCTAAGTGTACGTAAATTAGGAGCAATAATGTTAACTTCAACCAGCTCTTTGCAATGTAAAAAGATCAAACTCTTCATGCGATCACTTGAAATGTTAATCGTTTTCAACATATTGCAGTCGCATAGGCTCAAGCTCTCAATGAGTGGGTGTTTAGAAAGAAAGTCATGCAACCATTTGTCTGTCACAGTGGCCGAATATAATGCTAACTTCTTTAGATTTTCACATGGACTAAGTAGGTTGATTTGGCATGGTGTCGGAAGATAGATAAGCAAAGATTCGAGATTTGATGCTTCAATCTCAATGCTCTCAAGTACAAAATTAAGACTCACCTCAAAGGTCACGAGTTTAAGAAGACCTGAAAGACGCATATTTTTCATCCCAAAACAGTGTTGAAATTTGATCTCTTCCACCGCAGGGCAACCAGCAATTAGAGTTTGGAAAGTTTGGTCATCCATATAAACTTCACCCAAAACCAACTTTTTCAAGGAGGATAAGTTAATATCACTGTGAAATGACTCGAATTTACACCCCCATATCCACAACTTAGTTATTGATTTTGCTGCCATTACACTATCTGGCACATCATAGTATCCTTGTGGCCACACACAGAGCTGCAACTCTTTGACATTGCTTTCAATTGCATACCCAAGCCAACGGCTCACAAGAGCACGATACGATTCATCAATGGTCATTCTAAGCTTGAATTCTTTCAAACTTAGCTTTTCGGTACAGCGACTAAGTAAAGTTCTCTCAACAAAATAATTGAAGGCATCTCTCTTTCTTTGGGCTTCTTGCTCCTTGTTTGAATACAAAGTTGACGAAACCACATCTTGATTAATTACCGGAATGGGGAATAAAGTCCAAACGTTTTGCCATGTCTTAGACAATATACTAAGTTGAAGTGTTTGGTTTAAAGGGATGAATGATAAAATGTGCTCTAGAATAGGTTTCGGCAATTTCGATAGTCGGTCAATTTTATGCTCCATAACGTCCTGGTCCGATACAGCTTCCCTACACAACATCGTTGGTCATAAGTGATAATGACTTTTAATAGGTGACACTTAACACATACAATATTTAATTTACACGTGGGTGAATTGATGGTATCTTCTAAAAGCAATTATCGTTGGTACCTTCAAAAAGCATTTTTTTTCTTTTCTTTTTTACATGATTATCAGTAATAAAAGTTTTTTTTTTTTTTATGTGTAAATGTATCCCATGAAAGAAAAATAAATAAATAAATCTCGCAACAAACGCCAATTCTATAAAATAAACTCATCCTATTATATATACCGAACCTTAAAAAAAAATAAAACATCATAGACGATCAAGACAAACCTTTTGCCCTACGGCGTTGGGCGGTGGGACGTGTTGGCTGCACAAGTGACGCGTTCGGAGAAGAGGAAGAAGAAGAAGCGAAACGGCAGACACGACAAGTCGCTACAGCAAGTCGGCAACGCAATTTAGAGTGACGGCGTGAATATAATATTGGATCCGGCTTTTGCTGTGAATTTATGAAGGGCTCAGATTGTTTTATTGAACGACATAGTTTGGGAAAATTATATTTTACTCCTCAAAGTTTGGGGTGATTTGTAATTCGATCTCCTAAGTTTTAATTTTGGCAATTCACACCCTCAAAGTTTCAAATTTTTGCAATTTGACCAATTGTATCTAAAACTTTCTATATTGTCCCTAATTTTTTATAAAAAAAATAAATAAATAAATTCCTCTTAGCATTTTTGCACCCCCAAATTTGTTTTTTATTTTTTTTTTATAAAAAATAAAATTAGGGACAATATGAAAATTTTAAGATAATATTGGTCGAATTGCAAAAATTTGAAACTTTGAGGGGTAGATTGCCAAAATTGAAACTTTAGAAGTCGAATTGCAAATCGTCCCAAACTTTAATAGAGAAAAATGTTTCCCACATAGATTTTTATAAACTTAAAACTTCTTGCTAGACTTGATGCCGTTTAAGGAATGAAAAGTGAAAACGCTTTAAAAAACATCTCCCTTCTCTCTATGCAAGAATGACGCCAACATTTCAGGAGATGAAAATGTTGAGGTATCATCTATATATATCCTAAGATCAAATATTCAAAAACAAAAAACAAAAAATCAGATTTTTTTTTTTTTTGCATTAATTTTTTTTTCTTTTTCTTTTTTTTTTTAGTTCCCATTTTTTTGTTTTAATTTTAATTATGTGGTATTTTTGTAATTTTGGGCATGAGAATGATATTGTAACCCTATGATAAATTGGAGAGGGAATTGAAAAAAATGAAAATCTTGAAAGATATTACAAATATGATGGTAGTTAAAGCGAGTAAGGGTGCGTTTATGATTGCGATTTCACAAGAATAATCTGCGTTTTTAAAAGATATCGCAAAACGTAAAGTATTTGGCATTATGATTTTAAAAAAATATTTAATCTAAAATAATAAGAAGAAAAAATCTGCGATTTTTATAAGCAGGTTAGGGAGTGCTTATTTGAAAATGCGCGAATTTAAACCAGAATCACGATTTCGCATAACAAATATTTGATGAAAAATTATTTTTTAATATGTTTTACCAAACGCCTTTACAATTTTAAAAAATAACGATTTCAAAAACTCAATTTTTAAAATTACACTTATTAAAACTGCAATCCCAAACAAACCCTAAAATGTAATTTTCCCATTATAAAAAAGATTGAATATAAAAATTGTTTGATAAAATGATTGACTCAAGTTCCCGAATGCTGTTTACCTTTTTTTCTTTATTCAATTGTTGCTGTCTTTCCTTCTTATCATGCTGAGCATTATGTTTATCACTAAAAGTCACCATAATGTTGTTAATGTGTGTTGGAACTTTTTGTTATTTGGGAAAAAGTTCAAATATATGATTTGAGTAAATATCTTTTTTTTTGTACAAATGTAGGGTTGGATTTTAATGTTTTTCACCCTAATTACCCTTTAGATAATACCTTTGTAATTGTATGATTGAAATCCAAGTAGGCTTTTTTGTCACTAATCCGCTGGGTCTTGGCATGGATATGTGTATTTTGTTTGTGCATGATAACAATTATTTCACCTTTTTGTGCTTTTTTTAATTATAAAAATAAAATTAAAAAAATAAAAAAAGCATGCGGGACAGACCAACTGTGTCTATTTTATTTGAACGTGATTATAGTAGCACTTACCCGCTAGTCGAAAACTACACAAGAAAAGCCTAGAAGGTGAAAACCGCAAACGCTCCCTTAAGTCTGACTGAGCCATCGCCTTACATTTTTATGCTTTAGTTGTTAAGCTTGTGATGTTGAAAATTTGCTAAATCAACCTACTGGTTATTGTTTTTACAGGTAATTTTTTTTTTTTTTTTGTCATTTTTTAGAAATTATGTTCCATGTTAATGTCAACTATTATATTTAATTTTCCTTGCTTTGTCAGACATATTAATTAAGCTAATCATAAATTTTTTTAGAAGGGCCCATTTGGGGACTAAGTGGGCCCAATCGTTAGCTTTCAGATTATGAGTGCCTTCGAGGAAAGACTTTGCACTTTGAGATTGGCCCCTTCACTAGACGACTCCTGGGAACAATTCAAAGGCCCATTCAACCAAGGCTATGAGCTAGGTTTATGTGATAGATTTTCTATTTACTTTATTTTGTGTCAACATTTTGGTAAAGAAACATGTAAAATTTAATGAAAGAAAACAAACTCCTGAGTAATCAATTGTAGCAAAAGATGTTTAGTTTGTATGAAAATTAGGACAAATATTTCATATAGTTGTCAGTCTGAATTACAAGTAATTTGGATAGTTCTACATAGAATTAGGGTTGAAAATTTTTTATACAACCTGTCAATATGACACAAATTTAACACAAAATTAGCTAGTTAGAGTTTGAAGGGTCTAACTCATTTAATTAAATGGGTCCGTTAAAGTTGACGAATATGCTACAAGTCCCTCTTGTGTCCCTCTTGAGTCTCTCCAAGAATGATATGGCTATTAAAATCATCATTGAACTTATGATTGATCATTATTGAATTTTGATCAAATAGTGATTTTAATAGTCACATCATTCTTCAAATGACTTAAGAGGGACTTTTATAATTACTCAAGGTTGACATATATAGTATTATACACATCAATACAATTCAAGAGTGACAAACAACATAAGGGTTAACAATTTTTCTACACAAGTTACAAATTCAATATGAATCTAACACAAAATTATCAAGTTATAATTGAAGGGTTTAAACCGTTTATTTAAATAAGTCGGGTTAGAATTAACTTATATAATCTTATACCCATACATCAACAGACCTGAACCCGACAAGCGACATATATACGGGCTAATAATTTTTCTACACAAGCTGCAAATTCGATACGAGTCCAACACGAAATTATCAGGATATGATTGAAGGATCTGACCCGTTTACTTAAATGGGTCAGGTTGGAGTTAACCTATATAATCTTATACCCACAAATTGACACAACTCGAACCTGATATGCAAATATGAATTGTCACCCCTACATAAAAGGGTGTTACAAAGCCCACTTGTCCCCAATAGCCCAGGATGGAGGGTACACTTGCTTTAGGCAATTGGTCTTTGCTATCTGCTCTTTGTTAGGCTGCTCCAATATATATATAATTCGGAAAACCAATTATAAGACATTCTAATCTATTTGGTATCTCTCATTAATGAACATATGAATGTAATCTCAGTGGAGTTGCACGTAAAATACAAGTGGCCAGGCTCATCTTTATGGCTCTTTTCCTTTGGAATATTTAGAAAAAATATCTCTTATTTTTCCCTTTTTCATGTGCATGCTGACCGTGAAAGAGGGAATAGAGGCAACCATTTGTAGGGAATTAGTAAACAATTCAATCATTTGGAATTTAATAATTGGGTTCACCTTGTGATGGGGGTGTTGACTTTGTTGGGGTGGTTCAAATTGTGGATGATTGGTGTTTTTGGTGTGTATGCTTGCTGCCCATTATTTCTTCATATCCTATCAGAATCATCAACTACTAAACTATATGTGAAACTAATTAATAGGATCAAAGTGGCATCCAACATGACAACCTCTAGATGAAATGGTTTTTTTTTTTTTTT
The DNA here is from genome assembly GCF_901000735.1 of Corylus avellana. Taxonomy (NCBI): domain Eukaryota; kingdom Viridiplantae; phylum Streptophyta; class Magnoliopsida; order Fagales; family Betulaceae; genus Corylus; species Corylus avellana. The sequence continues at coordinate 24,825,216 of NC_081546.1, forward strand.
TGTGTGTGTTGTTCATGAATTCTATATTATAAGACAATACTAAGACACGTATAAGATCTTGTTTGCCCTTTTTCTCTTGTTGCTTTTCCACTTCAATCCCATGGAGATTCTACAAGATCAGATCACCACTACTTATTAAGAAAAAACCAAAAAAAAAAAAAAAAAGAAAGACCAAATGGTTTAGGGTATGTGTACTTATAAGGTATAGATGAGAAAGGAAAATTACAATAGATGAAGGGGTGACAAATGACAATTCATGTTTGCATATTTAGTTCAGATTATGTCAAGGCATAAATATAAAATTATATATGTTAACCATAATTCAATCAATTTAATTTAACAAGTCATACCCCTCGACAACAACCCGCTAATTTCATGTTTGGTTCATGCTAGGTTAAAGAATTGTGTCAACAATTGCCAACCTTAAATGTGGGGTTCGGGTCATATCGAGACATGGGTGTAAGATTGTACAAGTCAACTTTAACTTGACTCATTTAATTAAACTGATCAAACCCATTAACTCTAGCCCGTTAATTTCGTGTTGGATTTGTATCGGGTTCATGGGTCATATAAAAAATTATCATAATAATTTGACTAAATAATATGGACAAAATTTTCTTTTAAATTGAATTGGCTATATTTTTTTTCAACTCAATCTATTAAATTGACATTTATCTTTGAAACACATTTTATATATATATATGTATATATATAATTCAGTTGCCAAGTATATACAATAAACACCCTACTGTTCACCTTACCTTGTATTTCTTTTTTTTTTCTTTTTTCTATTTAGCTTGTCTTGTATCTTAAAAGCATAGTATATCATAGCATATCAATTACTCAGTAAAACAAAAAAAGTGAAAAAAAAGAGTTGATGTAGACTAGACATTAATAAATGTAGCAAATCATGTGCAACGCAATGGTGGCAGAGGTACATAATTATGTATAGGTATATCCTAATTCCCCCACAGCCATTTAACCCCCAATCTATTGGTTGGGGAATCCTTCAAAACCCTACAAAAATATTGGTCACTTGAAGTTCCATGGGCAGAGTGGGATACCTTTGGCACATGCCAATCATTTCTATCTAACCTAAAACCCATTAAGGAATTATATGAAAGAGAAAGTCCACTTGGAATCACTTCGCCTGCAATTCCAGTACAGGAAACTTACTGTTCAAGTAATTTTATTGGGACATTTGTCCTAATCTTGTGCCAATTCCTCAATGGGAATCTCCTTGCTGAGTATGACAATAATATGGAATGCACCAACTGAAAAAAAAAGCTACTTTTTTTTTCATAGACAATTTTTTTTTTTTTTTTCTTTCTAAACTATAATAAATTCATTTGACTTATTATATTAAACCGGCATTCATCCTCAAATTATGTGAGTCTCACATGCTCCGATTAAAAATGTGTAAGAACTTACTGAAGTGAATTTTTAGACGGCGGAACATGAGACTTCTAAAAATAAAGAAAATTGTCAGTTCTTAAGAGACGAATGACACTTTGATCCTTCGGTTCAGTCAATACATTTTTAAGAGAAAAAATTGAATAGAGAGATTTTGGGAGAGATAAATGGCAATACCTAATTTTTGGAGAGATTGGCCTCTTTTTAAGCAGAGACTTCTTAATATGATTCTTAGATGCTTGTCAAGTGACAAATTTAGAGTTGTTTGATTATTTTCATGTAGTAGGGTATTTGATCGGCATTAGGATTTTTTTTTTTTACATGTCTGGGGCGGAAAAAGGGTAAAGATGACTCGAACTACTGACTTCCGCTTCATCAGGTGTGGTTCTCAACCAATTAAACTATCATTTAAGAATAGGCCTTAAGAAAATTTAGTGTATCATCATAATTATATACTTTTAAAATAATGTCAATTTAGTAAACTGAATTATAAATTTTGATTTATAAAGTAATGAATAATGATATGGACATCTCCATTTCAGCATAGCAGGCGAACATAGATCTGAGTCAGGCATATCTGAGTCAGGCATATGATATTAAAATCTACGTGCTTGTACTGCCTTCTTGTTGATAAACAATTCTTGCAATGGAAAAAGGTAGTATTTTTTTAAAAAAAAAATTATTATTTTATAAACAAAAGGTAATATGGCATGCATTGTTTGTGATCTTTGAAGCAGGAGATGAAATAGATATGTTTGGTTGGCGAGGTTTCCTAGCATCACGTTTTAGACATTGTGGTCATAGTGTCCACCATGGGATGATCACAAGAAAAGCACTTGTGAGAGCAAGTGATGCTTGATGGCTTCAATAAAAGATTGGATTAGGTACAATTGTTTAAACCCTAGCTAAGGATTTAGACTTTCACTTCATTTGTTTTGACTTAAAATATATTTTAAAAAATATTTTTGTGTTTTTTAATGTTTGGCGTGATAAAAGATATCACAAAAAAAAAAAAAAAAAAAGGTACTGTACAAGTCATTGAGTAGCCAAACTATTTCTTTGACCACAATATTGATTTGGCCACTTTCTAATAGTTTGGCCTCCTAAATAGTTAAAGGGATAGTTTTTTTTTTTTTTTTTTTTTAATTAAAATGGTAGGCCGGGGAGATCAATTATGGCTATTCTACCTAATGTGACCATAGTAGCACCTATCCGCTGGTAGCCACACAGGAATGGCTTAAACGATGAAAACTGCAGGCACTCCCTCAAATTCGATTAAATCATAGTCTGACTCAGCCCTACCAAGACATTAAGGCGGCTAATACTAATAACGTATATGTATGGATTTTTCATTGCGGAGATTTGAACCCAATCCCTAATACATACTCTGGCCACTTGAAAACTTCATTGGACCATTGAATTACCACCTTTAATGGTTAAATGGGATAGTTTGAATACCTTTAATAGCTACCACAGTGGCTTGCACGCCACTTCTTAGCTTGCAAAGCGTTGGATCATATTTTTTATGGTATTCGAAATCGCACACTGCAAAACATGTACTAATAACTGTTGAAATAAACATAACGACATTGTTGTCCCTGAACACAAAGCACTCTTTTCTTTCTCTCTTTATTGTCATTATCTAAGTTGAAATGGATGACCTATCACAACTATTACACCTCTCAATTACATAAAAGTTTTAAAACCAAAGAGGAGAATGTGGATCATATTAAAACCAAAAACACACTTTAAACACGATTTTTTCTCAAAGCCATTAAAAAAAATTCAAAATACAAAACATTTTATCAAACAACTTTTAAAACACGTTATATAAAAATTCTACAAAAAAATATTTTTCATCTTAATATCACATCAAATCATTTGTTTAAAAAAAACACTACTTCCAAAACTATCATTAAAACAAAACAGAAAAATCATTTCTGTTTTTTATGATTTAATAATTCGTCATTTACCCAAAATAAAACTCTAAAAATTAATGAAACTGTTTCTTTTTTTTCTTTTTTCCTTTTTGGCCCAAGCATCACATGGATTGTCCGCTGGTTTTATTTTTGAGAAGAAAATTCGGGAGATTAAAACGACATATTTTTTTTTAATTGATATGAAAATATACAAGAGTACTAAGCACCAAAAAACTATATAGGAATACAAGATAAGATCCACCTTCTATTATCTTATTAGGGGTGGGTATCGATTTGGTCAGCATTAATAAGAGCATTTTCGTCTATCGAACCATGGAAGTCGGTTAAGTTGATTAATTAATCAATTTCATACTGACAATGAATAGTTTCGCCTTTTTCGATTAACCAGTTAATCTGTTAAGTCGGTTAATTGTCGATTACAAATTTTGATGTTAAGATTTATTAATTTTCTTGTAACTATAGAATCAGTAAAACATATGCTTTATAAATGAAAAGAAAAAAGTAAATCCATGGAACACGAACCAAAATGATAACTATAAATTAGCAGAACAAAACAATAAAGAAACCTACTAAATAAAATTTAAAATTCACTTTAAAAATCGGATAAGTTGGTTAATTGTCAGTCAATGGACGATAAAAAATTTATACCGCTTATTTCACAGAATCGAAATCAAAACAATATTTTTATTCCTTATACTGACCGCTAAAAGTCAATTATCAATCGATCGATGATTCAATAACAATTGGTAACCACTAAATTGATTAATATGCTCACCCCTATATCTTCCATCATACTCCTCTGTTGGTTAGGAAACGAAGAATTAACATTATGCGAGCAAAATAAAGATGGACCCTAAATAGCTAGCACTATTGTAGTGGCTCGTGGACAAAAAGAGTTCATGAAAGCAAAATAAAGATAACCCTAAAATCTCTCACACATAAATATATATAAAAGAAAAAGAAAAAGAAGAAGAGAAAGAAGGAAAGAAAGAGAGAGAGATGAAGGCTAAAAATGGCTAGCACCTAGTGGCTCTTGGACAAAAAGAGGGTCAAGGGGGGCTTCTGTGGTTGTTGGGTGGGTGCGATCTCCCAAAAACATCACAGAAAAGCTGCCATTATAGGGTTTAGAAGCTCGTGGACTGGGGTCTACCATTAGGGTTTGGCTGACAGCCATAAGAGTCTCAGTCAAACAACACAGCCACATCTACATCAATCCTTTTCTCTCTTTTTTTTTTTTTTTTTTTCTTCAATTCTATGGTCACATCTACATCAATCTGATTATACATACATGTTTCTTTATATATATATATATATATATATATATATATAAATGATTATTTTTCATATTTTTCATAAAAGAAACAAAAGTGAATCCTGAGTTTGTTTTTAAAAATTAATTATGTTTTCTCTAAGTGTGTTTTGAATTTGTATTTTTTCTTCATAATTAACAAATATTAAATGTTAAAACTCTGTAAAATTAGTTCCATGAGATGTCATTAGTTCAACTACTGGCTCAAAAATTGATTACAAAATATAAAATCATATCAATTTAAAAGCAAAGAATATCTCAAAAACAGTGAAAAATATATCAAAATAAAATTTTTAAAAAATGTTAGGTATTTTTTCTAGTATTTTTTTGGTGTCCTCCTAATTGTGATGTGGTTTTTAAAATCATCGTTAAATTTAAGATTATCACTATTAACTTTTAATTTATTGGTGATTTTAAAAGTCACATTACAATTAAAAAAATACCTAATATTTTCAAAAAAAAAATATAAAATCACAAAAGAGAACGATTTTATTTCCTTTTTTTTAATAGATGGGTAAATTTAAAAATTAAAGATAAAAAAAGAAATTCAATCTTAATAAGGAAATTTTTTTGGCAGTGAGCTCTTTCATTTGCTTTTCCTTGCAATCTTTTCATGAGTAATTGGCAGAGTTGTTCCATTTCTTTCTAGTAGATTTTGTGGAGTGATTGTGATTTTTTGACAGATTTGGTGTATAGGTTCGACGCTACGCCATAGATGAGTTTGATGGTGATTCGGTGAAGTACAAGAACAAACGAAAAATTCCTGAATATGTCCAATTACACACAGTTATTTTAGATTCTTATTGATGTTTAGATGGCATTTGGATTAAGATATGACTCAGTCAGATTGAAAAAAGTATATGTAGTTTTTATTGTTTAAACCTCTCATGTGCAGGATAAGTATTATTATAGTCACACATAGATAAAATAACTATAATTGGTTTCCTCAACCTAATCTTTTACTTAGAAAAAGGAAAAAAAATTTGATTCTATATGCGGTGATTAAATGGTTTTAAATAACTTTTTTTGGGCAAAGTTTATTTAATCCTATCAAATTATCATCCAATAACAATATATCCTCAAACTATTGATTACGACAATTTACGTCCCAAACTATCAAAATAATGACAATATACCTCCCAATGCTAGCAAAATGATGAAATTACCCATATAAAATTTTTAATAAGACAAAAATACCTTAAAATTTTGGAATTTTTTTAAAAAAATATTTTTGTTTTTATTTTAGTAAGGGTAATTTCGTCATTTTGTTAAAATTAGGGGTACATTGTCATTGTTTTGGTTAACAATCTACCCTCAAACTATTAATTACGATAATTTACCCCCCAAACTACCAAAATAATGACATTATACCTCACAATGCAAACAAAATGATGAAATTACCCCTATAAAATTTTTAATAAAACAAAAATACCCTAAAAATTTTGGAAATTTTTTTTTGTTTTTTGTTTTTTTTTTTGTTTTTATTTTAGTCAGGGTAATTTTGTCATTTTGTTAAAATTATTGGTACATTGTCATTATTTTGGTAGTTTGGGGGGTAAATTGTCGCAATTGATAGTTTGAGGGGTAGATTGTCATTGAGGTGGTAGTTTGAGAGGATTAAGTAGACTTTACCTAATTTTTTATGAAGTTGGGTATGTATTAGGACGTGGATTCAACTCTCTGTAATAAAGAATCACTCATACGAATCTAATTAGTATTAGTTATATTGGGTTCATTGAGGTTTTGATAGAACTAAATCAAGTTATGACTCAATTGGTCTTGAAGAAACGCATGTGGTTCTCACCGTCTAAGGTTCTCTTAAACAATTTTCAGCAGATAGATGCTACCATAGTCACATCCAGGTAAAGTAAAAATAAATTAATTAATTGATTAATTCTGTTTTCAAAAAACGATAAAAACATCTCTATTTTATTGAGTTGCTTATTAGCATTTTAATTTTGTTTAAACTAAGACTGATTAAAAAACTGGTGAACAAACAAGTAATGGGTCATGTAGCCTAGAAATATTTAGGGAAAATTATTAAATTGATAATTGGGGTTTAGTCTTTATCAAATCGATATTCCATATATGTGAGATAAAAATTATCTAAAAAATCGTTGGGGTAATGTTTTGTTTTGTTTGGTTATAACTTTTTTTACCACTTGGTAAGCTGACTCAGCATGAAGCCTATGTGGCGATATGACATGGACAATGAAATGGACATATGTTTGACTTGTTATTTTCTCCATCAACAAAAACTAACAAAAAATGGATAGAATAACCAATTCAGCACAAAAGTTCAAAGTTTTGTGTGGTTATTTTTTTATACCACTCGGATGAATTTGATACAAAGTTCAACGCCAAGGATGAATTTTTAGAGCAAATTAAGTAAAACTAGTTTTATGGTGCGTTTGGTATTGTGATTTTATAGATAAAAAATGTAATTTTAAATCAAATTGTAAAAAATAGATTGTTTGAGATTGCGATTTGAAAACGCAAATAGTAATGTGGTTTTTTTTAAAACACGCAAATTGAAAGACTAAAACTGCGATTTTGCAGAACATTTAACTTCATTTTTAAAAATCACATTTTCAAATTGCACTAAAATGATAAAAGTCATTTTCTAACCATCTCCAGCATTCCTAAATGGAGGAGCCAAATGGTACTTTTATTTAAAATGACTAATCAAATTTGAAAAAAACTCTTATATTGGATTAGCAAAAAAAAAAAAAAAAAAAGCTACATGTAGCAGCACTTTTCAAATAATCCATTTTATTTTTTATTGTTTTTTTCACCAGTTTCTTTTTCTCAAAACTTTTTACACTTTTCAAGGGATCATTATGAAAATATTCTTTCACAATTTTTAATAAAAATATGTTTAATAAATATGATTGACATTAGTATAAGAATATGGGTTTCATACTTCACGTTGGCAAATATGACATTTGAAAAACCATTGAAAAATATAATTATTATAAAATATAACCGTTTCAAAAATATTATAGTTACAAAAATGATTACTTGAAAAATAATAATCGTTGAAAATTTATTGTGTTAAACGAATTACCATTGAAAAAATAAATAGTGAAATACGAATTTTAAAAAAGAAATAAAGATAGAATCAATAAAGAGTAAAAAAAATAATATTTAAATGATATATATAAAAATATAGCTAATCAGATGTAAGGGCCTTCAAAAATTCATTAGCTAAACTAGATAAAGTAAGTTTTGAAAAGCTATTTTGCATAAAAATTTGGCTCATCCATTAGAAATGCTTGTGTAACATGTATATTTTGAAATTGCAAACCCAAACGAACTATTAGTATGAAATCACATTAATTGCCAATCATTTATTTTAAATATAAATTAATCTAGTTTGAATAAAAGTTAGGGAAAATTACAGTTTACCCCCCAAAAGTTGACAGCGTTTTTCAATTCGAACACCAAAGTTTCAATTTTTGCAATCTACCCCCCCAAAGTTTCAAATTTTTGCAATTTGACCAATTATGTCCAAAACTTCCCATATTGTCCTTAATTTTTATTTTTTTATTTTTTATAAAAAAAAAATTGGGGGGCCATCTGGCCATTTTTGCACCCCCCCCCCCAAATTTTTATTTTTTATTTTTCATAAAAAAAAAAAAAAAAATTAGGGGCAATATGAGAATTTTGGAATAATATTGGTCGAATTGAAAAAAATTAGAACTTTATGGGGGTAGATTGCAAAAATTAAAACTTTAATGTTCGAATTAAAAAATGCTGTCAACTTTAGGAGGGTAAATTGTAATTTTCTCTAAAAATTAATTATCGATTTGGATTCTCAACTTTGACATAGACGAGAATTCAAAATTCAGTCCTATATAACCACTGATTTCTGATTAAAAAAAATATATAGTTAATGGAATTGGGTTTAATCCTCCATACACAACTTCTGGAGAATTTGCAATTTCCTCTTTCTATTTTTTTTTTTTGCTTTTAAATTCCGTTTGTGTATGTTTGCAGTATGTAATAGATTCTATAAATCTCTCACTAAATGTGTTGTGGAAGTATGCATGTGGGGGCTATAAATCATACAACCCACACGAGTAGTTCTGAAAATCATGTAAAACTTATTCACTCCATTTGTTAAAATTTTTACTTTTTGTCTTTGTTTTCTCGTATCAACCCAAAAAAATAAATAAAAACAAAACAAAACAAAATACAAAACACTCGTACAAATACAAAAACATTTTCATATTTATATCACTTCAAAACACTTAAAAAAAAAAGAAAAAGTTCATGACTTTTGTAGGGCCCTATCACCAAATTGTGATACCTAGTGCCAATATGCTTAAGGGCCAAAACACATCTTCGTGAATGTTGTTAGAAGTACTGTAATTTTTATTAAAAATCTTTCACAAATTGATATGAAAATCTACATAAGACTTACAATTTCAACCATTTAAATAAAAGGTTTGCTACCCCAAACAATTTTTATCAATATGTTGGAATCATATGTTTTTTATAACCACACGTCCTAGCTTAAATGCTGGTTGTGGAATTTACACATTTACATTTGGTTGGTCAATGTTGAAAGAAAAGATTGAGAAATTCAAATTGACTCTAGCGTAATCGTTTGATTCATAAATTAGGATAAAATACTTAAGTGTCAAGTTGTCTAAATTGTTTCACTTGAAAAAATAGGAGAATATTTATAATAATGAGGAATTAGGCAAACTCTATGATCAGTCAAATGGGCCGAGTCAAAGTTAACATAACTGAGAAGATAAGCCCATTGGGTATGTACAAGGTCCAACCCAAAGCTGTAGATCCGCTACAGTGGATATCCCGGTATACCATTACCAAGAATTCTATGACCTCATTACTAAGATTCTCGAGGTGTTAAGGCTGACTATTTCGAGCCCATCACCGAGAATCTCGAGAGTCCACGACCGAGACTCGCCACGATTGTTTAGTATTAATATACGATTGTTCTTATCATGAATGATCATGGGAGGGTCCACGAATAAGACTAGCGACGACGGTCTGAGACTATGGTACGATTGACGGTTAGCCCCCATTATTCTAAATTTTTAGGTAATGCTAACACTCGAGAATAAGGAGAATGCAACCGAAGCCAACCACCATTATAATCTTCTATATAAAGGGGACTCAATTCATAAATCAAGGTACACACTCTAGCTCAAGAATAAAGTTGTTATCATTATTATCATCAAAAAAAGATTATTGACTTAAGTGACATAACTATATTTTGCAGGCACTAAGCCATATTCACTTCATCTGGAAACTGTACCAAAGCAATGTTACTGAGCACTACTATTTTCGAAATTCATCAAAAAATAATGCTTCTCCTAAGCATTAATTTATATTGAGTGCCCTAATATCCAAATGGGAAGGTCTAGAGGATAAATTAGACAACCAAAATAAAATGGGTGAGTTCCACATAAGAACCGTAGACACAAAGATGATGGAACTAAAGGAAAATCAACCTTCGAGACTCATAGAGAGTAAAGAAGAGATAATCGGCACCAAAGTGCTCTTGCCCCTTTTGGATTTGTCCCCATAAAACACCTATGCACCCACATACTATTCACTTCATTTTTTTTAAACACATCAACGTCAAAACATTATCACTTTTATATCACATTATTTATATTTTATTATTATTTAAATAAAAAAATCACTACTAAATAAAAATTTTTTATTTTTCAATATCACACTTTTACTTTTCTATACTAATCATTATTTTATTCTTTAATTTTTTTTTATTGTGAACAGTGCAGTGTAATGTCATATTGGTTGCCAAACAGCACCTATACATATATATATAAAATAAAGTTGAAATTCTTAGTGTTGGTAATATGCAAAATATACTACACATGGTATTATGAAATTCAAACGATCCTGTATTAGGTGGTATTACAAAATAAGAAATGATAGAGACACAATTTTTTCACACAATTTTGTCCCAACCTTTTTCTTATGTGGTCTTTTTTTAAAAAAAAATTGAAAAAAATTCTGAAGTAATAAGATCATATGTGGTATTTTTTTTAGTTGGTAATTTTTTTTTTTAAATGGTCTTTTTCTTAAAAATAATGACCATTTTTATGAAGAAAAATGCTTTTTTTTTTTTTTTAAATACCAACTAAAAAAAGGAGTACATAAGATGTTATTACTTCAAAAAAAATTTATATTTTATAATTTATATATATATTTTTTAAATGACTACATAAGAAAAAATTGGGCTAAAGTTGTGTCTCTATTATCCTTAGTTATAAAATAGATAAATGATAAAGGCACAATTTTGGCCTAACTTTTTTCTTATGTGGTCATTTTTATAAAAATAAAAATAAAAAATAAAAAAAATTTCTTAAGCAATAACATTATATGTGGTCATTTTTGTTATTTTTTTATTTTTTTATATATAAAAAAAATGGTATTTGTCTTCCTAATAATGACCTTTTTAAAAAAATATAACAATTTTTATTAAGAAAAATACTATTTTTATGAAGAAAAATACCATTTTTTTAAGAAATATCAAATAAAAAAGGACCATGTATAATGTTATTGCTTCAAATTTATTTTTTATTTTATTAAAAAAAAAAATTTTAAAAAAAGAGAAAAATTGGCCCCTCTTCCACAAAATATGAAAGAATGTTGGATGACTTTCAGATTTTCTTTTGATTGGATAATTTGGATGTACGTGGCAACTTTATGAGGTACACCAGCTCAGCTCAAGGTGACAGACAAGCAAAAACTGACGGACTGCTTTTGCTTTGTTCTCTTTACTTTACTTTTTTTTTTTTCTTTTTTTTTTTAAAATTTTTTTTTTGTCCTTTTCTTATTTTGTTTAGTATAAGAAGTCAGGTTGAATACGTACAGTATAAGGATGATTTAACTTGTCTTTGTGGCATAAATAATTAAATCATGCCATCCACAACTTTAGCTTGTTTGTGATTGCATTTTTAAGTCAAAAATAGTTTTTGGGCAAAAGTTTTATTTTTAAGATTTTGTTAAAAGTGTGTTTTGGTCATTTTTTGACTTTTTAAACCTTTAAAGGCGCTTTTAATTTTTTTACTAAACAAATACTTTTTTTTTTTTTTTTCAAACGGACTTTTGAGTATTAAAATAATTTTTAGGAACATCAAACGCATCCCAAAGAGGATCTTAGTTTATTCATTGATAATAATCATAATATATCAATATCTTAAAATAAATGGGTAAATACTAAATACCCCCAGGGTTTCACTTAATTTTTTTCCCCCTATGATTTATTTTTTTATCACATGAGGTTCTTTTGATTTTGATAAAAGACCAAATTCATTCTTTTGTCCATTGACCGTTAGTTGTCCTAACGAAACTCCACATGGACCAATTAGAAGCTGGCATGTGGCATAAGTGGCCACGTCATCACTAATGACGTGGCACCTAATTAATTTTTTTAAAAAAATTAAAATTAAAAATACATATTTTTTCATTAAAAAGAGGCTCGGCTACACCCCATGGAGCCCAAGGTAGGGGCACCCCAATCCCTTGGTGCCTTCCGCCACCCCCAAACCACCATTGGGGGTGGTTTCGGCCACCCCCTTGGCTCCAAGGAAGTGGCCGAGCCACCCCAATACCCGAAACCACCCCAAATTTTTTTTTTTAATGAAAAAATATATATATATTTTTTAATTTTTTTTAAATAAAAAATTTAATTAGGTGCCATGTCATCAATGATGCCATGGCCACTTATGTCAAATGTCAGCTTCTAATTGGTTCACGTGGAGTTCCGTTAGGCTAACTAACGGTTAATGGATGGAAGAATGAATTTGATTTTTTATTAAAATCAGAAGAATCTCCTATGATAAAAAATAAACCATAGAGAGCAAAAAAAATTAAGCGAAACCCAGGGGCTATTTAGTATTTACCCCTAAAATAAATCACGATTCAATTTTTTTATGCTTTTCCAATGTCGTTGTCTGTCTTTTTTTAATAGAAAAAAAAAAAAATCAATAGTCCTTTGTTAGGTAAAATCTCATATCTTAATATAATCTTAGTTGCTATGCCCAAGCCATTCAAATTGGTTATCCTAGCTCTCCTACGGCCAGATTCATCTCAAGATTGGATGATCCCTTCTGTCATTTTTGATATTATAGACTATTCATTTTGCTTTCTCTTAGGAAGGTAGAAAGGTTAATCGAAGTGCAAATTTCTATGCCCACTATTTAACATGTTGGGCCGTAGCCAGATCTCACTCTAGTAGCATTCTCTTTTTGTTTGTTTTTTTTGTAGTTTTTATGGTTTGTAATGTTTTTATTTTTATTTTTTTTAAAAAGAAGATAAAACCCTCCATTGTTTTACCATTTGCTTCATAAAATGAGAAAGTGGGGGGTCAAAGATTATAAATGAATGTTATAAATTATGTTAGGAATTTAATTCAAATTAAATTAAATTATAACAAACTTATATAACAATTATAATATGTATTATGTATTAATTTATAATAAACTTATATAACAATTATAATCATATTCATAGAATCATAACCCTAGTCCTCATAGGAAGGTCATGTGGTACTTATTTGTCATTTTCCTTTTTTGTATTTTTTTTCTGTTGTTTATATTACGTTTCAAAAGAGACCAAGAAAAAGAAGGGACTTTTGGTTGATGTCTCTCTCAAAACGTAGAAGTCCAGATTTGAGATTACGACAAAGTACACATAATTAGGGCTGTTAAGTGAGCGAAGCGTCTCGCGAGCAAGCTCGGGCTCGGCTCGTGCTCGACTCGAATATTAAATGAAGCACTTCATGAACACAAATCCTGGCTCGAATATTAAACGAAGCAAGCTCGGCTCGACTCGGCTAAGCTCGTGAACAGCTCGTATAAGCTCGAGTGTGTATATATATATATATATATAAACTAAGTAATAGATAATTAATTATAAATCTCATAATTATTAAAACCTTAAAATTGCATTTATATTTAAGTGTTAGAGAATGAAAAATTCTAGACCCTTCGTGATGAAAGAGAGAGAGAGCAATCATTAAAAAGACCTCGATTCAATTAGAGCAGATCCAAATGAAAGGAAGAAGAATCAAGCAGAAACTATTGAGGGAGATTGCGAAAGGCATAAACTATTGATGAATCAAACAGACCCAAACACTATCACTACATGTCTGGTGAGTGAGAGTGAGAGAGTGGGAAATGAGAGTTCAGGTGGAAGATCCGTTGTGACTGGTGAGGGGGATTGAGAGAGAGATGTTAAAAAAATATTTTTTTGTAGGGTGCATTGTCCCAATGCAGTCTGAATGCAACCTGTTAAGTTGTCCCACATTGTTAAGAAAACATCAATCTCTAAGTTTGCTTATCTATAAAATGATGCATATCCTCTCTCTTTGAAACCAAATGCCTTGCTGTATTGACCCAGGCTCCATACTCGACTAGCTAGGCTAAGCAAATACTCATATGCAAACTAACTTCTTAAGTCGTTTAAGAGTACTTGAAGTTAAAAAAAAATTTTAAAATAAAAATATTAAATATAAGAGCCAGCTCGCGAGCTAGCTCGGCTCGACTTATTATTAGCTCGAGCTCGATTTTTTTGGCTCGCCCTTGAGCTCGACTCGAGCTCGAGCTCGAGTAAAATTTAAACGAGCCAAGCTTGAACAAGGGAAGCTCGCCCAAGCTCGGCTCGTTTACACCCCTACACATAATACCGTTGAAATCCTTCAAATTACAGACACAAAAATTTGGACGGTTGTATTAAAGTTTAGAGAAAGGGCTAGCAGATCGGTCGGCTCAAAATTAAAGCCAGGGCATTGGAGACGATCAGCGAAGCGCCAGAAAGAAACTTCTTGAAAGCATCGTCCAATTTTTTAAATTAAAAAAAAAAAAAAAAAAAAGATGCTTCTGAGAATACCGATGGTGTTTAAGGGTACTAATTAAGCTTGATTAGTGAGTGTTTAGCAATAATAATGCCATTGACGTTTTTGTGATTTCCACCGTTTCAGCCGATAACGGAGAAGACTGCTCCCGACGTTCCCGTTATGCAGAACCCGCACTCGCCCCAACTTCAGACATAGCCGTACAAAGGTCACTTTCGTAATTTAACATACGCGGTACTATAAAATCAGATGAACAGCCAGAAACGACAGGTGTCGGACATCCGCAGCGAGTAGACGACCTTTATCCGGACCACCGCGAGTACCGAAATTGGAGGGGTTTCATGGCTTAGTGGTGCTAATCGAGACGGGTCGTGGGTCGTGGCCAATCATGTGACTCGTTCCTAATCCCTCGCTACCCTCCCCTCTCGATTTTTGTCTGCTTCTGGTCGGACCCACACTCCGCCATGTCATCATAAAGCCACTGAGAGCCAATGTTCCGTCCATGTCAGCTCCACGTCGAAGCTCAGAGAACTTGGTGGGACCCGCCACCTCGTCCACTCACGTAGCCCCACAACTCAGAGCGGGGAGAGTGACGCGTAGTACAAAACCCCAAAACCGAGAGAGAGAGAAGGGAGGGATAGAGTTGTCATTTTCTACGACCTACCAGCTACTTACTTTGCAAGGGAAGGGGCAATGTGCCTAAATATATTTTTACGTTTCTCCCTTTCTCTCATATTTGTTCTTTGAAGTGGAAAGTTGAGTGGGTTTCAGCGGAAGGGGAAGCGGTTTTCCGAGAGCAATTTCTGAGGTAATCTTTTGGTGGTTTTAGGGTTTTCCATTGCTTTTGATTCGTGAATGCTAGGGCTCGTGCTTTGTTTTTTGTTTTTTGTTTTTTTTTTCTTCCCATTTTTTGTGTATTTTGATTTGGCTCTATAACATTTGATTTTAGGGTATATTTCTGTAGATCTGCTTTGTTTGACTGAGCTTGGTGTTGTTCTCACGCGGATCTGTTTGATTTGATTCTATAAAATGGGTGGGTTTTTTTTTTTTGTTCAGGGACTCTGATGTTGTTTTTTGGATCACCAAAGTGGATGTGTGTTTTTTCTGGGAATCTGAGTGTGAGTCGGAGGTCAGGGTTTTGGTTCGGGGTTTTGGGGGTTTTCCTTTTTGTTTTCTGTACGACGTGAACTTGGATTATTGGGATTTCTGTTTGTTTGTGTGTTTGGGATTTTTTTTTCTTCTTCCTCTTTTCGTTCTTTTTTTTTGGCGTTGTGTATTCATTCTGTGGGTTTTTTTGTTGAATTTTTTTAGGTGTTTCTATAGGCGATTTCGGTGTACTGTATTGTTTGTGTTCGTTGATAAAAAAAAGATGCGACACAGTAGTTTCCATTTATATGTAGGGATAAAACTTGAAATAACGTTGTTGCTTTCATTTTAAAGACCCAAGTGTTTCACCCTTATTTCATGGTAGAACAGTGTATTAGATTTTTCGATTGTTCTCTAATGTAATTTACAAAATTTTCCTTTGATGATGGTGATGATGATGATGAGACAGTATCAATGTTGTAGATGGTCTGGGTTTTGTGTCTTTCTGTTGGTTGATGGGTCCCTGTGCTAATGTATTACGGTTTTCTGTGCTCAGACATCATCATGGTGAGGAAAAGGAGAACCGAGCTTCCTAGTGAGGGTGAAAGCTCTCAGTCTCAGCAGGAAGCCAGCGGGGGCGGTAGTGGTAGGGGTTACCAACAGCGAGCTCCTGAGAGTGCTCCACCCCAGCAGCAACAGGGAGGAGGAGGAGGATACCAAGGTGGTCGAGGTTGGGCCCCCCAAGGAAGTCGGGGTGGTTATGGTGGAGGTTATGGTGGGGGGCGTGGCGGTGGTCGTGGAATGCCACCACAACAGCAATATGGTGCGGGCCCACCTGAATATCAAGGTAGGGGAAGGGGTGGGCCACCCCAGCAAGGTGGCCGTGGAGGGTACGGTGTTGGTGGCCGCGGCGGCATGAGTGGTGGCCGTGGCGGAGGACCTTCCTCTGGTGGCCCATCAAGACCACAAGATCCCGCCCTGCGCCAAGCAACTCAGGTTCCACATCACCCTGGGGTCGTTCTGTCTCAGCCCACGCCTTCAGAGGCGAGTTCGTCTTCCCAACCTCCCGACGTATCTCAAGTGGTCCAGCAGGTTGAGCAACTCGATATCCAAGAAGGCCAGCAAATTCAACCCGTGCCACCATCTAGTAAATCAATGAGGTTCCCTCTACGGCCTGGCAAGGGTAAAACTGGAACAATGTGTATAGTTAAGGCAAATCATTTCTTTGCTGAATTACCTGACAAGGATTTGCACCAGTATGATGTGAGTCATCTCAATATTGTTTCTGTGTGCTTGTGAAATTTTTTCTTCTCCCTTCAATTCATCTTGATATATTTTGCTGTTAATGCATGATAGGTTACTATAACTCCGGAGGTGACATCACGTGGGGTCAACCGTGCTGTAATGAAACAGCTGGTGACATTGTACAAGGAGTCGCATCTTGGAAATCGGCTACCTGCCTATGATGGGCGAAAGAGTTTGTATACTGCCGGGCCGCTTCCATTTCAAAATAGGGAGTTCAGAATTGTACTTACTGATGAAGATGATGGAACTGGTGGACCAAGGTTTATATTTGAATGTCTTTTTATCCTTTTTTTTTTCCTTCACAGTTTTCATATTCTCCTCTGTTTATAATAATTTTCTTTTTGTTGTTGCAGGAGAGACAGAGAGTTTAAAGTTGTGATAAAATTGGCTGCACGTGCAGACCTGCACCATTTAGGACTCTTTTTGGAGGGTCGGCAAGCTGATGCACCGCAAGAAGCCCTTCAAGTTCTTGATATTGTCCTGCGCGAATTGCCTACTACTAGGTACTAAATCTGATTTTTCCTTTCGGATTTAACAAATTTATAGCACATCTGCATTTTATTGAAATGTTGGAGTATTAATATTATGTGGATTAATCATAGGTACTCTCCTGTGGGTCGATCATTTTATTCCCCTGATCTGGGGCGAAGGCAGTCATTGGGTGAGGGGTTGGAGAGTTGGCGTGGCTTCTATCAAAGTATTCGTCCAACGCAGATGGGACTGTCTCTGAATATTGGTGTGTATGTCTTTCACTAACCATTTGTTTAGTTTTTGTTTTATATTTTTTTCTTCAGTTCATATTCTCTTTTCAGTTTGTTTTATTTGCCTCTCTCTTTAAATTTTCCTTTTCTTTTATTTTTTGGTTGATGTATGGTTATCTGTTTCATATGTCTCCTTGGTATATCTTGTATTGCTATTGTTTTGACAATTTCACCAATGTTGCAGATATGTCTTCTACCGCATTCATTGAGCCACTACCAGTAATTGAGTTTGTCACACAGCTGCTGAATCGGGACGTCACTTCCAGGCCTTTGTCAGATTCGGATCGCATAAAGGTTAAAGTTTGTTGCTTTAGTCTATTTATGTAGTTTTTACATGGTCAATTTTGCTATTAAAGTTATATGTTATGAAGTCTTTTGATCATTGCTCTAATTTTGTTTTAACAGATCAAAAAGGCTTTGCGAGGAGTCAAAGTTGAGGTTACACACCGTGGAAATATGCGTAGGAAGTACCGTATATCAGGTTTAACATCGCAGGCAACACGAGAGCTGACGTATGTATCAATATTTTATGTTGTTCCGCCCCCTCCTTTCCCCTTTCCCATAATTTGGTTATAGTTGGAAAATAAACTTGGTTCTCTGACGGTGATTGTTAATTCTTCTAGTTTTCCGGTCGATGAAAGAGGTACACTGAAATCTGTTGTTGAATACTTCTACGAAACCTATGGTTTCGTTATTCAACATACACAGTGGCCTTGTTTGCAAGTGGGGAATCAACAGCGACCAAATTATTTGCCTATGGAGGTAAAGATATAATTATAATCTTCATTCATCATATATGAATGGATATGCATTACTTGTAAAAAAAAAATGAATGGATATGCATTACTTATGGTTAGGTTTTCCTCTTTTCGTATGGATATGAATGCTGGTAAGTTTCTGTTGATTTTAGGTTTGCAAGATTGTCGAGGGTCAGAGGTACTCCAAGAGATTGAATGAGAAACAGATTACTGCTTTACTGAAGGTGACCTGCCAGCGTCCTCAGGAAAGGGAGCGAGATATAATGCAGGTTTGTATTTGGAAATTGTGGTCTATTCGCACCTAAGTATGTGTCTTGCTTGGTTTTCTGTAATATTTTCCATTTTTCTGTAATTGCAAAGGAGGAATTGTTTGTCTCATGACACTTTTGATGTACCAACAGCTTTTGTGCAACCCTTGTATTCTAAATTGTTCCTTTTTTGACCTTCCAGACGGTTCGTCACAATGCTTACCATGATGATCCTTATGCAAGGGAGTTTGGAATCAGAATCAGTGAGAGGCTTGCTTCAGTTGAAGCTCGCATTCTTCCAGCACCATGGGTATTATTTCCGTATCACTTCAACATCTGTTCTTTCAATTTTCTCCTACCACCTTTACGAGCCTCAATATTATTGTTTTACTGAATGCTCTTTGCATTGTGCAGCTCAAGTATCATGATACAGGCAGAGAAAAGGATTGTTTGCCCCAAGTCGGGCAGTGGAATATGATGAACAAGGTAATTTCTAAAGTTAGAACTATCTTTGTATTGGAATACCTTAGTATGAATCCGGAGTAAATAAAAAAAGGTATGTTTTATTGCAGAAAATGGTCAATGGGGGAACAGTTAACAACTGGATCTGCATAAACTTCTCGCGAAATGTGCAAGACAGTGTGGCCCGTGGGTTTTGCCAAGAACTTGCGCAAATGTGTTACACTTCTGGCATGGTATGGCTCTTGAAAAACTTGCATTTATTGTTTGTCATATTTGTCAATTGCTCTATGTCTTAACATTTGATTATGCATTTTATGTAGGTATTTAATCCTGAACCAGTGCTTCCACCTTTGAGTGCCCGTTATGATCAGGTGGAGAGAGTCCTGAAAACTCGGTATCATGATGCCATGACGAAACTCCAGCCTCAGAGAAAGGAGCTTGACCTTCTTATTGTTATTTTGCCGGATAACAATGGGTCTCTTTATGGTATGAAACTTGATCAGTTAATTAATTTCATTTGCTTATTTTGGAATCTGTTTCTGGTCTTGTGGCCTCTATTTCTAAATGTTTTGATTTCTTTTACAGGTGATTTGAAACGGATCTGTGAGACAGATCTTGGACTCGTTTCCCAGTGTTGTTTGACAAAGCATGTTTTCAAAATGAGCAAACAATATCTGGCAAATGTGGCCTTGAAGATAAATGTCAAGGTGGGAGGAAGGAATACTGTGCTCGTTGATGCAATATCAAGACGTATTCCTTTAGTCAGTGACCGACCTACTATTATTTTTGGTGCTGATGTTACCCACCCTCACCCAGGAGAGGATTCAAGCCCGTCAATTGCAGCGGTATGTTATTAAGTTTATCAATGTGCTTAGCTTGTTTATGCGTTTCAATTATTCTCTTCCATACTTGTATATCTTTAGCAGTTTCAAGTATTTTTTAATAATTAGCATACTATGATAATCCAACTTTGAACCGCAGGTTGTGGCCTCTCAAGATTGGCCAGAAGTCACCAAGTATGCTGGTTTAGTTTGTGCTCAAGCCCATCGACAAGAGCTGATTCAAGATCTCTTCAAGACATGGCAGGATCCTGTAAGAGGGACAGTGTCGGGTGGCATGATCAAGTATGATTGAGCTTCCCCCGTCTTCTTTGTTCTCACCATTATCTTCTTATAACTAAGTGGTTGAAACCATGGTTGGGTGTCAGGATCCTGCAAGTGGCACACAAGTTGTTCAATAGCTATTTTTTTAATCAATTTTTTTTTTTATGGGAACTTTTATGATGTAGGTTTGAGTGGTTTTTGTTTGTCATTTTCATGCAGGGAACTACTCATGTCTTTCAGGAGAGCAACTGGGCAAAAACCACAACGCATCATCTTTTACAGGTCTTGTAGTGTTTGCTGTTACTCCTTTCTAGATACCTTTTCTTGCTATCTAATAGAGTATATATTATTTGCAGGGATGGTGTGAGTGAAGGGCAGTTCTATCAAGTTTTGCTGTATGAATTAGATGCTATCCGTAAGGTAAATGTGCTTCACAGGATTATAAGCATTTCAGTCTTCTGTCCCCTCCCAGCGTTTGCGCTGAAGTTGGAATATACTTGGGTCATACTTGTCCATCTTACTTGTTTAGCATTTTCTTAGGCATGTGCCTCTTTGGAGCCCAACTATCAGCCTCCGGTTACTTTTGTTGTGGTTCAGAAGCGACACCACACAAGATTATTTGCTGACAATCATCGTGACCACAGTGCTGTCGATAGAAGCGGAAACATATTGCCTGGTAACTGATGTTTATTTTTATTTTTTTTGAAATTTTTATTTATGTTGCAAAGATTTTATTTATTTGATGCTGAACTACTTTTGGTTCAGGTACTGTTGTAGACTCAAAAATTTGTCACCCAACTGAATTTGATTTCTACCTTTGTTCTCATGCTGGTATTCAGGTACCACTCTAATAGATTTTCTGATAGTCTGCATGCACATATTCATGTTGTTAAGGATGAGGATTTAATTCTAGTGTTGCACCTAACATGTCAAACAGGGTACAAGTCGTCCAGCTCATTACCATGTACTCTGGGATGAAAACAAGTTTACAGCTGATGGGCTGCAGTCCCTTACAAATAACCTTTGCTACACGTAATTCCTTGATGGTCCCTTAATATCTGTTTACTTGGTTTTCCTGTTCTTTTCCCTTGAGGAGTACCTCTATCATCCTTATCAGTTTCATTTTGATTTCCCATTCTTAAAAACGGAAAAAAATGTGATTTATTTATTTATTTGTTTCCAGATATGCAAGGTGCACTCGCTCTGTTTCCATTGGTGAGCCCTCTCTCTCTCACTAGCGTCACACACATAGAAGCCTGCACATGCTGCTTGGACATGGGTGCTTATTTTTATCTTGTGCTGATGCTTTGATTGTTTGATTTGGCAGTGCCTCCGGCGTACTACGCCCATCTCGCTGCATTTCGAGCTCGGTTCTATATGGAGCCAGACCCATCAGATACTGGTTCAATGACAAGTGGTGCAGCTCCTGGACGAGGCGGCATGGGCGGAGCAGGTCGAGGCACTAGGGCACCAGGTCCAAGTTCTGCTGTGAGACCACTACCTGCACTCAAGGAGAATGTTAAAAGGGTTATGTTCTACTGTTAGGCTAGCTGGTTCCTGTCCAGGGGTCAACTCTATGGTTTTGTTAAAATACTGGTTAAATCCTTCTGTTAATCTTCGTCAAAACTTCATTTAATTTTCCTCGATAAACTGATCAAGACATTTTTTGTTAATGAATGTCTTTAGGTTCCTTTTTCTGGGTGAATGGTGAATCTAGAATTTCTGCGTTCTTCTTGGGATGCAGTTTTATTTTTAGGCAATAACTTCCTACTCGAATCAAATGTCTTTGCATTGTTTGAGCTCTCCTAGGGTTTCACCTTTTCAGCATCAGACGACCTTAGAACTTAAGAAGTTGTGGTTGGTTCAGTTTGATGTGTTTTTCCTCTTAACATCAATAATCACAAAGCCTCTCTCATCGTGACTACCATTTCATGCAACATTATTGAAAGGGCAATGCTAGGTGTTTTTTTAGTTTTTCTGGTGTTTTTTTAATTGTGATGTATTTTTTTTAAAAAAATTATTATTGAATTTGAGATTATTATTATTAATTTTTAATCTATTAGTGATTTTAAAAGTCACGTTACAGTTGGGATGACATTAGAAAAATACTAGAAAAGCACTAAGCATTTTCTTTATTGAAATTATGTGATCCTTAGTTTATTTTAATTTGCTGCTATGCTAATGGAAAAAGATCGAGCTTTGTTTTTCTCAATTGGTCCATGTGATTTCACATTGTAATAAATAAACTACCGTGATTTTAAAATGAATTTTATAAATCCGTGAGGTAATGATTCATTTGGACAAATTCTGTCTACGTTTTTGGACGGAGTTATTATGAAATTATAAATTTGTTTTCAAATAAGAAAATATAATAATAAAAAGATTCGAGGTAGGGTTGTCGACCACCCTAGAACCATCTGTTGGGGGTGGCCTTGAGTTGCTTGATTACCACCTGGATCCTCTGGATTTTAAATGGGGGAGGGGATCCATTTAATTATTTTTAGGAGGACAATTTTATAATTTTACATTTTTTTTATGACAAAAATGCCCCTTAAAAATAACTAAAGGCTTCTCCCTTGATTACAAGGGTTACAAAAAAAAAAAAAAAGGTTAATTTTTTTAATTTTTTAATTTTTTAATTCCTTTTTCGTAATTCCCTTTTTCCCCTCTCAACATTGAATTAAAAAAGAAAAAGAAAAAGGAGACAAATTAAATGACTGATGCCCAATAAAAACATGAAATTGTAGATAAAATACAAGTACTAGTAATATAAAAAAGGGAAGATACATATATAAAGAACAAAGTTTTTTTTTTTTCAAATTGGATTCGGAATTTTTTCCTTTAATCAAATCTATTAAATTAACATGTGTTCAAAATGTATATGATTCAACAAGTCAACTTAATAGATTGGATTGGATTGATTTTTTTTTTTTTTTTTCTTTCTTTCAACCGATTTTAGAGGAAAACTTGGTCTAACAAAACTCGTAACCAATATGAAGATGGAGAACTTAGTAAGAGGGAACCTTTCAAGTTTCAATATCATGAAGTGTATGTCCAAAAGGAGCCGCCATTACAGTGTGCAATTTTCAGATGGGAAGAAGAAGGAAGGAATAAAAATGACTTAATCCATCACAAAGGATAACCAGAAATTCCTTAAAATTCTTTTCCTCCCCTTTCAAAGATATTGCCAGAAAAGACAGATCTGAATTTGCTTCAACCAAACCCAAATTCCTTTCTTGCTTTCAGTCTCTCTATCCTCAAAATGGCACCAAATAGATGTTCTTTCTCACGACAACTTCACTATAAATACATCAACACAAAAAAAACAACATACAAAACAACTTTCTGTGTTCTAAACCTTTCTGTTTTCCAAGAGAATCTTGTGCTTATTTCTTTAGTTTCTTCTTTTTTCGGTGAAAATGGCTTCCGGGCAAGTCCTCAAGCGGTCGGATTCAATTTCAGATCGCATGCCAGATGCATTGAAGCAGAGCCGGTATCATATGAAAAGATGCTTTGCTAGGTAATCTCAGCTGATACATTCTTTCTCATTCAACCAATTTTTTGCATGCAAAACTTGACCATCTTTTGTTACCTTGTGGTGCAAGAAAAGGTTTGTCGCAAATGGGAAAAGGTTACTGAAACCCCAACAAATAATGGAGGAAATGGAGAAATCAATAGAAGACAAGAATGAAAGAAGCAGTGTCTTGGAGGGCTTACTTGGTTACATTCTGACTTCCACTAAGGTAATCTTTATTACCTCTCCGTTTCATGTGCAAAAGGAAAAAAGAAAAAAAAAAGACCAACATTTTCCCATCTGAAAACTATGCAGGAGGCAGCTGTTGTTCCACCATATGTTGCTTTTGCTGTAAGACCCAATCCTGGATTTTGGGAATTCGTTAAGGTGAACGCTGACGATCTATCAGTCGACGGTATCACTACTTCAGAATATTTGAAATTTAAAGAAACGATCTTCGATGAAGACTGGTAATTCGGTTTGCAATGACTTGAAAACTTTGTTATTTAAGGCAATGCCTTGAAATTCATATATTTTCTTGAAAAGGGGAGGCCGCCGCCGCTGCCTATAAGTAGTTTGGTCTGTCCTTATCTACCTATATGTTTTTAGGCTTAAAAACTAGGCTCGGCTTCTATTAAAGTTAGGCTTGACCTCTCATTTATACTTTGGCACGGTTTTGCCTCGGTAAGTTTTTTACTTTGAACATGGTCTTTCATCTTGTTGAATGTGTAGGGCAAACGATGAAGATGCTTTGGAGATAGATTTTGGAGCCAGTGACTTTTCCACTCCCCGCATGACACTTCCTTCTTCTATTGGAAATGGGGTGGGCTTCATCTCAAAATTCATGACCTCAAGGCTACATGGGAGCTGTGATAGTGCAAAGCCATTGCTTGACTACTTACAAGCCCTAAATCATAATGGAGAGGTACAAACATAGTTCACAAGAAAACCCAGAAATGGAAGAAACCAATTACTTAGAAAAGATTATGGCTAGAAACTTAATGGCAATAATCCATGCTGCTCCAATTTTGCAGAATCTTATGATAAATGGAACTCTGGATTCTGTGTCTAAGCTTCAAAATGCCCTGGTTGCTGCTGAAGTACACTTGTCTGGGCTCCCCAAAGACTCCCCATTTCAGAATTTTGAGCAGAGGTCACCATTATTTCCATGTTGTTTACTCATAAATTCCATGCAGATTGGACAGTTTACCCTTTAATTAATTAATTCTGTACTACTTTTCTTGCAGGTTTAAAGAGTGGGGCTTCGAGAAAGGCTGGGGAAGTACTGCAGAAAGTGCAAAGGAGACAATGACAATACTTTCTGAGGCACTCCAAGCACCAGACCCTGAAAAATTGGAGTTGATCTTTAGCAGGCTGCCCAGCATTTTCAACATTGTAATCTTCTCTCCTCATGGCTACTTTGGCCAGTCAGATGTCCTCGGATTACCTGATACAGGCGGCCAGGTATATATAATGCACCCAAGCATCATTATTCAATAACAAATAATAATGATAATAATACTAATCACCACCAAAAAACCTTGTACATTCTTGAATTATCAAGTTCCCATGTTGTTAACTTAAATATAGGTGGTTTACATTTAGTATCAAGTTTCCTTGTTTGATTTTCAAGGGGTAGCTCAATCGGCTGTGAACCACGCCTCATGAAGCGAAGGTCACTAGTTCGAATCCCCTCTTGACTAAAAACGCAGATCTTGACTAATGTATCAAGTTTCCGTGTTGTTATTTTAAAATTTAGGTGGTTTACATTCTGGATCAAGTAAGAGCTTTAGAAGAAGAACTGCTCCACAGAATTAAGCAGCAAGGTCTTGCTGTGAAGCCTCA
Organism: Corylus avellana; assembly: GCF_901000735.1. Taxonomy (NCBI): domain Eukaryota; kingdom Viridiplantae; phylum Streptophyta; class Magnoliopsida; order Fagales; family Betulaceae; genus Corylus; species Corylus avellana. Next base: position 24,850,822 of record NC_081546.1, read on the forward strand.
GATTCTTGTGGTGAGCTATTTAACAAAGGATTGTAGGAAATGCTTTGGAGAAAGTTTTTTGTTTCACTTTCTGAATTTTATTTCACAGGTAACCAGATTTATACCAGATGCTAGAGGGACAAAGTGCAACCAGGAGCTGGAGCCTATAGTTGACACTAATCACTCTCAGATCCTTAGAGTCCCATTTATGACAGAGAATGGAGTTCTCCGCCAATGGGTTTCCCGTTTTGACATCTACCCTTACCTTGAGAGATTTGCTCAGGCAAATATTTCTCTCAGTCTAGCAATTTTTCTCAATTTATTTGTTCAACAAAAAATTTCTCATTCTAGCCTTCTCTCTTTCTCCTTCTCATCAATAGGATGCTACTGCTAAGATCCTTGAACACATGGAATGCAAACCGGACCTCATCATTGGGAACTACAGTGATGGAAACTTGGTGGCATCTTTGATGGCTAGCAAACTTGGAATAACTCAGGTCTAATCCATTTCTTTCAGAAGTTTTATCTTTGTTATGTTTTACTCTAAATCTGAAACTTGACATGTTCCAAACACAGGGAACTATTGCTCATGCCTTAGAAAAAACCAAGTATGAAGATTCAGATGCAAAATGGAAGGATTTGGATCCCAAGTACCACTTTTCATGTCAGTTCACAGCTGACATAATCTCAATGAATGCAGCCGATTTCATCATAACAAGCACATTTCAAGAAATTGCTGGAAGGTTACGACTTTTTTTTTTTTTTTTCCTTTTTGTCTTGATAATACAATCACACAACTAACATCAACTGTTTATGTTGTAATTCTTCAGTAAGGATAGGCCTGGACAGTATGAAAGCCACACAGCATTTACAATGCCAGGACTTTATAGGGTGGTCTCAGGCATCAATGTTTTTGATCCAAAGTTCAACATTGCAGCCCCTGGGGCTGACCAATCTGTCTACTTCCCCTACACTGAGAGTCAGAGGCGGCTAACCTCTTTTAGCCCTGCCATTGAAGAGCTACTGTACAGTAAGGAGGATAACGAGGAGCACATGTAAGTCTCTAATGTCTTGGTTCCATTTAATTACTATAACAACACACAAACTAAAATCAACATGTTTGGAACAGAGGATATCTGGCAGACAGGAAGAAACCAATCATCTTCTCGATGGCAAGACTTGATACAGTGAAAAACATCACAGGATTAACTGAATGGTATGGAAAGAACAAACAGCTGAGAAGCCTGGTAAATCTTGTGGTTGTAGCAGGATTTTTTGATCCATCCAAATCAAAGGACAGAGAAGAAATAGCAGAAATAAAAAAGATGCATGCTTTGATAGAGACATACCAACTCAAGGGTCAGATCAGATGGATTGCAGCTCAAACTGATAGATATCGAAATGGGGAGCTGTATCGTTGTATTGCCGACACAAAGGGAGCTTTTGTGCAGCCTGCATTGTATGAGGCTTTTGGCCTGACAGTCATTGAGGCTATGAACTGTGGATTGCCCACCTTTGCAACAAACCAAGGAGGCCCTGCTGAGATTATTGTTGATGGGATCTCAGGCTTTCATATTGACCCCAACAATGGTGATGAATCGAGCAACAAGATTGCTGATTTCTTTGAGAAATGCAAGAGGGATGCTGAATATTGGAACAAGATGTCAAAAGCTGGTCTCCAGCGTATATATGAATGGTACTGAGATTATATTATGCCAGGATATAGGAAGAGAGCCATGTGAATTTTCTTTTATATCTGGTTGTTCTTTCCTTGCAGCTACACATGGAAGATTTATGCAAAGAAGTTGCTGAACATGGGAACAATCTATGGATTCTGGAGGCAGTTGAACAAGGAGCAGAAGCTAGCCAAGCAAAGATACATCCAAATGTTCTACAATCTCCAATTCAGGAATCTGGTGAGTTTTGACAATTCTTTTGGACATATTCAAATCATAGACAATTTATGTTAAAAGTAAACAATACTTTTTGTGGCACAGGCAAGGAAGTTGCTCATCCCAAGCGAAGGACCCCAACAACCAACACGAGGGCCAGAAACTACATCCAAACCACGAGCACCAATGGAGGGAATTTCACCCCTGCAAACAAAACCAGAAGTCCGGCCGCCAAAAACTGAATCTCCGCTACAACCAAGGCATGTCAGCTAACTCTCAGACAAAACTATAAAATTTACTGAACAAAAGTCGCTTGATTTGCCTGTGAGGATCAGCTCGAATGGTTGACTCGTTTAGTTAATACCACGAGATCGGCCGTTCGAGTCCTCATTCAATCTATACACGATTCTTGTAAGCGGGGTCGTGTATTAAGAGTTTTCTATTCTGACCCATTTTAACTCAAAAGTGGTTTATTTTATTCACAGGGAACCCCAACCACAAGTACAGACTGTACGCTGCCCTTGGACTTGGTGCTTCGTTCTTGCATTTCTCTTTCTAATTTATTACATCCTAACGAAGTTGTATGGTCTATTCACAATTTCAAATGGGCCAAATTGAAAGTAAGATGAAGTGAGAAGAAAGATCACTCAAATTCCTCAAATTTGTAAAGGTTTATTTATAATAATAAGATGCCTTTCCGGCAGTCTCTCACTCTATGAGACAAAGTTCATTTTAGAGATATTCTTTGCTTTGCCTGCAATGGAGGGTGGCTAACTGGGTGTTTTGAAAGAGCTCTCTTCTTCTATGTCTGATAAAACCCCAGGTGAAAATTGAAGTGAATGTTTGCTAAACCATGAAAAGTCCATGCTTCCTGAGCAAATGGTAAAAAGAGACAGAACAGAAACATTAACAAAAAGAAAGAACAAACAGGGGAAAAAAAAGAGAAATTGGGGACACCCTAAGGAGAGTTAAGGTCACTGATAGATCATATAACAACAATAGGGAGCAAGGAAAAAACAGGGAAATTCTTCCACTCTTGCCTATAAAAGCAGCTCATCAGATTCTGATGAGCTTATGCACAAGTCGGTTTGCATTGGGATGAATTTTACAAAAAGACCAAATTGGTATAAGATCCTAAAGTCCAACCCGATTTTACAAACTTCCTGAACTTTCAAATCTCTTATTTTAGACCCTTAAACTTTCAATTACTCTCAATTAGAACTCTTCTGTTAATTTTAGCCTTTAAAAATACAAAAAAAATCAAAATGTCATTGATTTTCATTTTTTAAAAAAATAAAAAATAAAAAGACGTTTTGGAAGTTGAAATTTTATACAAAAGTTAGGGGTATAAACGTCATGTAACGTTTAAAATCTGACGGAATGATCCACATTGAGAGTAATTGAAAGTTCAAGGGTTCAAAATAAGAGATTTAGAAGTTCAGAAGATTTATAAAATCGAGTAAAAGTTTGGAAGGTTAAAGTGAAGTTTTCTCAAACATTAACGTAACGTGTTTTAAGTAGTGTCCGCGGTTTATAGAAAGACTTTGTTTCCTACTTTAACTCTAAGATAGTCTAATTACAAGTTGAGAATCTAAATAAATAGAAATATTGACGTAAAAGTCTCAATTAAGAACTTATTAATACTATTATGTCAGCAAAGTAATGAAATAAAAATGTAATTTTTAATTTTTTATCCCACTTTCCTTTTGTTTCTTTTTTTCAAATTTGCTCTGAAAAAAATAAAATAAAATAAAATAACCGGCCGTGCCTTCTGCCACGTCGGGGATGGGCTTGGCCAACACGATGAAGTCGGTGGGGAAAACCCAAAAAGCGTCGGCGATACTATACCACTACCCGTGCCCCGACGGCGCTTTCGCCGCTTTGGCAGCTCACCTCTACTTCTCCGCCGCCTCTCTCCCGGCCCTCTTCTTTCCCCACACCGTCTACATGCCCATCACAGCGCAACAGCTTCCTCTCAGTGAAATTGGCGATCTTTACCTCCTTGATTTCGTGGGGTCCCCAGGGTTCGTCCAGGAGATCTCTTCCAGAGTCGACAGGTCTGGTTTTTTTTTGTTTGTTTGTTCTTTTTTTTTTTTTTTTTTGGTTCCTGTGGGTGAGTGAGTATGTTGGGTGCGGGTTCTTCAGAGTGGTCGTTTTGGACCATCACAAGACTGCGCTTGAGAAGCTAGCTGAGACTGCGGCGGGTGAGAATGTGACGAAGGTGATAGACATGGAGAGGAGTGGGGCCACCATTGCTTTTGATTATTTCAAGGAAAAGCTTAAGTTTTGTCCTAATCAGACGGTGTTGGAGGTGGGTGAATTTGACCGACTTGGACCACTGTTTAAGTTCATTGAAGATGGAGATCTGTGGAGGTGGAGGCTTCCCAATAGCAAAGCTTTTAGTAGCGGGTTGAAAGATTCGGGTATTGAGTTTGACGTGCAGTTGAACCCCTCCTTGTTTCAACAGGTGATTCATTTGTTGGGTTTGATGATTTTCATTCCAATTGTGTTTTTTTTCTTTTTCTTTTCTCTTTTTTTTTGTTGTGCATTTACTGAGAATGAATAGTGTAAACCATGAAACTGGTAGTTGCTTTCTTTGGATGTGGAATCTGTGATTAGTCAAGGCAAGCTGAGCCTGTTACAGAAGCAGAAGTTAATAGATGAATCTCTCAGTCAGTCTTATGAAATTGCACTTGGTGGTGGACTTTTTGGACATTGCTTGGTATTCTCTCTCTCTCTCTCTGTGGTTTCTAACACCTCCATAAATCTCTGTGCTTTTCATTATTTCCACTTTCTGTCATGAGATTTGTCTACTATGGCTATTGATATCTTTTTCCTTCTTTCCTTTTTTTCGTTTTTTGGTTTGAAGGCTTGATTTGTATGTTTACTTATTGTAGATAAATAAAAGAATACAAGTCACTAATTTCGTACTCTAATTGTAGGCTGCTGATGCAGATTCCATTTCCGAGTTAAGGAGTGAATTGGGACACCAATTAGCTAGAAAAAGTAGCAATATGAAGTTGAGGTTTGTGGCATTTTATTTCCTATTATGATTTTGGGATAATTTTCTTATTTCATTTTTTATTCTGTTCTCTTAAATTCTTTCTTCTTCGTTTCTAGTTTTTCTGCACATACTCGAGAAAATGCTCCATGTTATCATGTTAATCTTGATGAAAAAAAATATTAGGACTACCTTTCATTTGAACCTAGCATTGATTTATCGATGGACTAGTGGCATGAATGAAGAAACTTGGTGACTCAAATGAAATGGATACTTCCAAATGGATTCATATATTTGTTTGTATACGTGGTTCTCCTGAAATTGTTTCACAAGTTAATGAATTTCTAGAAGGGCAACAAGTTAGCACTCCATATTTAGCTTTTCGCAGTCAACTTCTTGTGTTTGTATTTATGCATGTGCACAGAATTTGGTGTGTGGAAAATTGATAGTGGATTGCTAGTAAAGCTAGCCTTTCCATGAATGCCTGCTGTGTCTACAATTATAAAAGATGGAATTGAAGCTAAATGTCATATAAGAGGCAAAGTAGTCTCTCTGTTTGTCATGTTTGCTGATTCAATTCTGGTGGTATTAAACCACTCATATATAGCACGGATAAAGGGACATGACGCGTTCAAGAACCACTTGCAGCCTGAAAAATTCATATGAAAGCCTCTATTTTTTGCAGCTTCCACAAGTGAGCCTATATTTTGTCCTGGAAAAGAACCAATGAAAATTCTTTCTTATATCTATGCTCCTCCTTTCTTAAAATTCCTACCTTTTCGACGTGTGCAAGATGGAGGTTACAAAATGCAGCTGGATAAGGTGTCCTAAATATAGAAGCTCAAACATTGGAAGTTAGTAAGTGCTGCATTCAATATGGGACAATTGTCAAAGAAAGAACACCATTTTAAAAAATATTTAGCACTGTTTGGAGTGGCATGACAAATACAGGTTGACTGGAAGCAACTCTATAACCTTTGTTATCTATCTTAAGGAGAAAGATTGACCTTTTTTGAAAGGTCTTTCACTAACTTGATGACCCCCATAATCCATTTTATCCATCACTGATTGCATCAAGATTCGAGGGGGATCCAAAGGGATTCTCCTGGTTGAGAATGGTGGCATATAACTGCGAATATTACTAGCTTGGTGATATAAAGCAAAATATTTTCCATCTCTTTGACAAACCTAATGGCCAGTCACTGATTGCATGAAGATTCCAAACGATCCTGTATGCAATGTGCATGGTAGTTTGTGAATATTGTATCTTTCTTGTGATTACTTGAAAGTTGATACCTTTGGATAGGTTCAGAATTTAGTTTGTGTGTTTTTCTTTTTTTTTTAACAAAATTTTCAAACTTTTTTCATTTCTTTTTCGAATTGGAGTTATTGGCAGCCATATATCAAAGCATTAGTTTTGTAGAAAAATTATATTTGCAGTGAATAGCTTTCAGTTAAGATTTAGTTGAGTTGAATTATGTAAATAGATTTTAATTAAGGACCTAGTGTGGGTTTCTTAGTTTTGTATTGTATTTATTTCCTTTTCATGTCCTGCCCTCTTTATAGAATTCAGCTTGAATGTTGTCTACTTACATGTGGATCTTTTTCACCACTAGATTTTATCTTCTGCATTCTTTCTTTTGTGGGTGTGAGAGATCGATCACCCTCTACATGCTTACCTATCCACTCTGCATTTTACATTCTCTTAGGGGCATCGGAGCTGTTGTATACAGGGTCCCGGAGCTTGAAAACGACCAGTTGCTGAAAATAAGCCTCAGGAGTGTGGACAATGAAGACACAACACCCATCTCAGAGGTTGTTCGTTTACATATTCTGCTCAATGAATGTTGTTTCCCTTCCTCTCCTTAACAAGGGGGATATATACTTGATAAATGCAGTTGAAAGAGTAATTAAATGTTCTTTTGCCATTTCTTCTCAGGAATTTGGAGGTGGTGGGCATGCAAGTGCCAGTTCTTTCATGTTAAGCTCAGCAGAGTTGGAACTGTGGAAGTTTGGGAAGAATGCTTTAACATAGGCAAAGAGAAACAGCCATTAAGGTGTGGTGGCCCTGTGAATCACAGACAAACAAGTTGAAATCCCATACGTAAAGTGTTCTTCAATATGTTCCTAATTATTAATTTATCAAATTCGAATCTTTTAGCTCTTCTTAACTTTGTAGATTTTAGACACCATTAGGATGGTTGTCTCTTTTGTATACTTTTGGTTCTTGTATGCTTTTGGTGTACAAGGGGTTTGCCTTTTTCTTTTAATAAATTATTATTTATAAGAAAAAAAAAACTGATATAAATTTATTCGAGTAGGCTTGCCTTGCAAATGTACACTATGAATTGGGAAAGGAAAGTGGCCGGCGGTGGCGGTGGCGGCGAGGGGGTGTTTGGGACCTATCCACTACGGGCCGATAGGTCGGGTTGGGTAGGGATGGGATGGCAATACAAGTTCTTGAACTCGACTCTTATTTTTGTAATTCACTTTTTAATTTTAATTAAATTTTCTAGTGTTTTAATTAAATAATTAAATTTAAACTTTCTTATTAATTTAAGCTTTTAAGATAAATAATTATTTAAAAGGCTACAAAAAGGGATAAAAGTTCTCGGCTTGTGTGTATATGTAAGCTCGATCTCATAATCCAACAATAACAAAAACAATGATCTCAATTAATGTCCTTTTATTCCACAAAGTAACATCCAAATCACCTCCAAGAAGAGGCTAATAAAAAATAAAATTCCAGAGAGTCATCTGATGATAATATGACCCTATGTAATGAAGCAACCCAATAACCATACCATCATATCCCAGTAAAGATAATTAATCTACAAATTATGAAAATTGAGAAAATCTTAGGAACTGTTTGGAAAAAAGTGTCTTATTATATAAAAGATATATCCAGTTTATGTTATTCGCCACCAATCATCCATTCCATTCCATGCATGCTATGAACTCTTTAGTTTGTGAATGCCATGCGAGAGATTTCTTCACCACCACCAGCACCACCCATAGCTGCGCTAGAAGAACACCATGCATCATCTGTGATGAACTGCATCCATGAATCATCTTTATCTTCCTCATCCATGCATGATGATGATGCCATGGTAACATCTGGAGACATGGTTTCATAATCATTTATCACACCCTGCGACCCTTCAAGTAATGATATACTACATTGCCCTTGCTCTTGATCAATTTCAGAGCAGATTCCATTTTTCTTGAACACCCGACAAAGTGCATATGTATCCTGCAAGACACCCCTTATAATAAAATCTCTCAATTCTGTAAAGCATTTCTTTCTGTTTTCAATTCTGAATGCCAATAAGAGAGAGAGAGAGAGGCAAATAAAGATAAAGCTGGTTCATCAAACTGCAAATCTTCTATAAAATATCTCTATGGATAGTTAAAGGCTGCATACAAGGCCAAATAAAGCTTAAAGTAGTCAATTATTGGGGCTGAAACTGATATATGTGTTAGTTTTACACCGGCAGGATCAGGCTCTACACCATATAAATATATATCTATCTTTTTTTTTTTTTTAGTGTATAGACAAAAAAGTTGCAGAAGATCTTCCACCTCAGGTACTGCATGTCAGTGGTTTCCTTGGTGTCTAACAAAATAGGGTCAAGAAATATTTATGCTTTTGAATCACCCATTACATGTCGGGACGAGTACATGCTTCACAATGTTTAACGAAAAACTTTTGATAAAGGGAGGTAAATGATTGAGATAGAGTTCGAACTCCGAATCAGAATGCAGAATCCATGAGAAGACTCAGAACAGTTGCATGCCTGTAAGTCTAGTTATTAGGGAATGAATGGATGGATAACTAGATTGATGTCTCCATTGGCTTGTTGGGTTGTTTGGAATAAAGGAAAAAGTAGAGCCGACACCTTCTTAGGCATGAAAGTGAGAGTGAGAGAGAGAGAGAGAGAGAGACGCTTTTTGAGTTGCATAACATTAATTGGCATGGAATCTAGATTTGTAGATCAGAGAATGTTTAAAAGTTGATAAAATTAAGCAAAAAAAGGGTTTGAGAAGGGATTTGGGTCATATAGGGGATAACACTTTTGTCTCATTAGAGAGAAAGACAAAGTGGAGCATCATGACTTTGACACTTAAGAGATCTAACAACAGTGCAAGTAACGAATATGTCAGCCATTGTTGATGCATATATATATATATATATATATAATATGTCAGCCATTGTTGATGCATATATATATATATATATATAAAATAAACATATCAAGAGAGAGAGAGAGAGAGAGAGAGAGAGATCCTAACTTTGCATGCACGTCATGCACTTCCCACATTCCTACACACACCTCAGAAATTCAACAGTAATATTATTGTAGAGAATTAGTGGTGGCAATTGGTGAAGAAGCTTTAATTGGCTTGCTTTCTGGCCTTGGGTGTAAAAGAGGTGGTGAAAATAATAAAGCACTTAAGGAAAATGCTTTTCACAGTGGGGGAATTAAGTCAAATAGTGACACTTGTGTATGAGAAGAACCAAAAAAAAAAAAAATCATGTAATTATAGTACTTATAGTAGTTGTTAATTAGCTTAGGATGTCTTTTGCCATTAAAAAGTACTTGTCCAAAAAAAAAAGGGGGTGGGGGGACTGTCAGAGTTTGATGAGGTTGGTTGGGGACTAATTCTAAAAGGACTACTCTTGACATCACAATGCTTACTTTTGTAAAAATGGTTTCCTAAATGTAAGGCTTTTGGTGAGATTAATCTTCATTTAATTAATAAATTAAGTTCATCACTTACTGAGCTAATTATTAAGATTCAACCAAAAGCCTATAATAAATTAGAGGGAAACATGAAAATTAATTATTAAGGGTGAGTTTAATTTCCATGATCGAGGATATGATAGGAAATGGTAAATTAATTATATTTTAATACTCATTCTCACGTGTGAATCAACCAATGCGTTAACTATTTTAATTGAATGAGAAGTTAAATCTTAGAATTTGGATTTTGATGCCATGTCATTATATCGTCGTTAATTTTAAAAGCTTAAGTTTATAAGAAATTGTAAATTTAATAATTTAAAGTTTAACATTTCTGCTACTGATCAAGTAGCTAGGCTGGGAATCAGGAAAATATATATATATATATAAAACAAATTATTTTGCTCAAGAGTATTAATTTTGCATTTGTGTGTTGTTTTAATTTTTCCATTTCTCCTGATCAGCTGGGTGAATTTGCAGCAACTTAATTAATATATCAATCAATTATTTTTTTAATTAATATCAAACTTCTGCGCATTAATTAATATATGATCAATGCTGTTATATATTGTTTTGGTTTGTCTGTATCATCAACATTAACACTATAACTATAACTATATATATATATGATAAAATGACGTGGGAGAGAAAATGAGATTAAGGTATATACCTGAATTCCGGAGGTGTCCTCAAACTCTTTGTCGTCGAGGCGATATTCATGCATGACCCAATCAGTTCTAATCCCCTGAGGAGCTCGGCCTCTGTAGTAAACCAACGTCTTCTTCATTCCAATGGGTCGGGTCTGGCATGTAACCCGCCTGTCCTTTCCAGTAGACTTCCAATATCCGGCCCGAGTCGCTCTGTTGGTTCTGAACCCATTCGGGTATTTTCTGTCCCTCGGTCCAAAGAAGTACCACTCCGGGTCTCTACTTGGCAAGAACGATTTCTCTGCCGTTTTGATGTAACATAATAATTAAATTAATAAGCCATGCATATATATATATATACAGAAAAAGAAAGAAATAATAAATAAAATGAAAATATTAACCTGCTAACTCCCAGGGTTCACATTTGTAGAGATCAACCTCAGGAATAATGTCGAGTTCAATTTCTTGGCCATTGATTTTCCTCTTGAGATAATAGTTGACAAGCTCTTCGTCTGTTGGGTGGAACCTGAAGCCAGGAGGCAGTCCGACTGGTGCCATCTGATGATTCTGATGATGATGATGATGATGAGACCACAACCACACCGGCTCTGATCATGACTTATATAGAAAAGGATTCAAAGTCCTTTGTCTTTGGCTCATTTTTCACTTTCTCTTTAACAGATTCTCAGACAAACGTTTCTTGCAAGCCCTTTCCTTCTTACGTACAATATATATATATATATATATATATAATATCTTAATCAACAAAAATGCACCACTAACCCTTGCTTTCATCTCCACTTAATTAAATATATTGACTCTCTTATTTTCATCAACAACATTTTATAGGTCAATGTGAAGATTGGGTCCCATCACTAACATTAACATATATATATATTGAACAAGGGTTTTTTTGAGAGATGATTCTTTACTATATATATATTATAAATGAATATCTGTTTGTTTTATCAAATCTATCGATCACAATGCACCATGTTATTCTTCCTTGAAAAAGCATGAGAAATGTTGGGGAGAAAATCTCCCTGAGTGAACCCATTGCTTTACATTTATTTACAATATGCTATCATCCACTCACCATGTGATACGTGTGTATACTATTTTTTGCGCATAGGAATAAAAGGAGACAAGAGGAAGCAGAAGAGGTTCTTCTTCCTCCCCGACGAATCCTTCTCTAAGGGACTCCAGGAGACTCATGCCTCCCTCTCTAGACATTATTCACGTCTCTCTCTCTCCCAGAGACTCATCACTCTCTCTATCTCTCTCTCTCTCTCTCTCTAACCCTTCTCTCTCCCTTGTATATCTCACTCAACACACACTAATTCATAGATAGTAGAGGAAAATCACTATTATATTTTTTATCCACATATAAGATGCTAACTTAAATATCGGAGAGTCTTTGACTCCAACCGGAGACCCTCTGACTTTGCCCTTGTTTTACTAGAACACCATTGTCATACAGGAAGTCCTCTCATAACTCAACCATGCATGGAGAAAAATTACTAGACTGCAAATCCTTGGACCAAAAAATGCATCAACAAGAAATATACGTCCAAGTATAGATGCCTAGATGTGTTCAATGAAGTGGTTAATTAAATGACACTTGAAATGTCTTAGAACATACACTATTGGCGATTTCATAACTTCATATATAAAATTCATGGTCAACCAAAAATGTTTTTGGTTTGACCATGATTTTCAATTGTACTAAACCCAAAAGCTAGAAAGAAAATATTTTCCGTTGAAATAAACGGAGCCTTAAACTATGATAAAAAAAATATGTAAATTAAAATTAAACAGGTTGGACCTTATTTTCCTAAGTGAAGTCTGCATAAAGCAGTGAAGCTTAATGTATTGAGTATAAGTAGCTCAAACAGAGTGTATAGTTATAAAAACACTCATGAATGTTAAGTCCTACATTTATCTTTTATTAGGTGAGACTAAGCTTAATAAATATTTTTTCAAAAACTCCAAATTAACTAATCATTTATAAGTAATAACAAAGATATAACTAACGTTTTTCCTAGCTAGGTTGTTACACAAACCCTCCTCTTCCGCCAGCCGCCGCCTTGGTCCCATGATAAAGTTGTGGATAGATGTTTTGGAGCAACATTCACAACTTTAAACCAAAGCATAATGTAGGGTGGCTTTACCATTTCTTATCTTGTGGCATAAACAAATAAATTACCATAAATTAATGGTCTTTATTTACAAATTGTATGGCTTCTTTTGTAATAAACATAATTAATTAACATGAAAAAAAAAAAAAAAACGTGATGGAGAAGGGGAGCATTAGGGTTAATTAGGGACATGAACTTTTTAGATAAGCCATGGCGTGACACTCTTTCATTCAATCAATGAACTTTCTTTTTCTTTTTCTTCTTTCTTTTTTATTTATTTATTATTTATTTATTTTATGTTTTTAACAGGAACTTTCTTTTTCTTTATAACCCAACTTTTTACATAATAATTACTCAGCAAATGACCACTAATCAATCTACTTTGGGTTAACTTTTTTTCCTCCCCTACACTTTTATCTCTTTCACCTTTGCCCTATGGCTCCTCAAGATCTCCCCTATACTCAGATAAAGTACAAAAAGAAGGTTCTTATTTGACATCTCTTACCTTTTTCAGAATATGTATGTGAAGAAAGAATGCACTCATCATCTAATTTACGCTTTGCTCAACTTTATATATTGTGGGACACCAATTAGTTGGCTTCAATTATAAGGTCAATAATGTGCAAAATATTATGCAAGGTCAATATAAAAGTGGGAATGTCTATTAAGATATGTTTATTTCTTAAGATTTTTTACATTTTAACCTCCTATTGCTCCCTTAAGCTTTAGTACTTGAGTGGATAAATTTTTTTTTTTTTTTTTTTTTTAATTTGAGTTAGAAATTTTTTAAAATGCATGTAAAAATCACATATAGTTTAAACACATATCAATTTAATAGGTTGCAGGGAAAACAAATTTATCGACCCTAATTTAAAAGAGTTGCATATATGTAAAATATACAACTAGCATGCCTTGAGGCAAGTTTATGCATATTAAAGAGGTACTCTAAGCGGTGGTGGTTCAGCGATCTCAAGGTAATTCTCATGTGCAATGAAAATTTTCAAACCTAATTAGTATTAATTGCATTAAATTGTACTAGTGTTATTATGATTGAGCTAAGCCAGACAGACAATGGGTATGTTTAGGATTGCGGTTTTAATAAATACGATTATAAAAATTACGTTTTTTAAAATTGTATTTTTGAAATTCTTACTTTTTAAAATTACAAAGGCGTTTAATAAAACACGTTAAAAAATATTTTTTTTTATCAAATATTTGTTATGCGAAATCCCGATTTTGGTTTAAATTCTCGTCTTTTCAAATAAGCACCTCATAGCTTACAAATTGCTTTCTTATTTTAAATTAAGTATTTTTTAAATGGCAATGTCAAACGCAAATTATTCTTGCAAAATCGAATCCGTTGCCTAGGCCCTCTTACATTAACAAGAAAAATATTATATCAGTAGAAAATCTAAGAATTATGAGAAAAACAATCATACCATATTAGAAAATCAAAGATACATCCATAAATAAAATAAACATTAATGAAAAAGATTATATCATTAGAAAATCTAACAATTATGAGGAAAAGATCGTACCATATTAGAAAATCAAAGATACATCCCATAAATAAAATAAAAATTAACAAGTTGACGAATAAAAGAATTAGGAAAAGAAAAAAAAAAAAGTTGACGAATAAAATGGTTTTAAAATACCTTTATATCCTTTCCTCTTCCTCTCGATCCCGTTCCCGGTGAGAATCCCGATCCCGGCCCTTTGATCTGTCCTCCCTCTCTCTGACCCTTTCCCTGTCGGCTTTCCCTCTCCTTCTCTCTCTGTTTCTACGTCCAGGGTTGGATTTTTGTATGGAATCTTCTCTTGCTTGTCCGTCAAGAGGCATGCTCTTTGGTTCATCATCACTTTTCTTCGTTTCCTTCAGCTTGTCAATGGCTACTCGTACCAATACATCATTGGACCCACTGGGTTCCGGATTAACTGCTGCTGAAGCAAGATCATCGGCAGTAGCCGTAGGGCTAGTCTGCGGAACTTCCTGCAAAAAAGATAGAAAATAAAAATAAAAAAAAAACTCAAATTTTAATTCCAATCTTCTGGGGAGATCATATTTTAATAAGTGAAATTATATGATGGAGCAAATTTTCTACATGAAATGGGGAGCAAGACGTCTCTGCAGATTTAGCAATAGTCGAGGATTGTTGAGCAATTCCCATGCGCAAAGCAATACTCTCAAATCTGTCACTGACAAATCCATTACTCAAGAAGATGTCTTTCAAACCACAGCCGAGTACTATAGAGGCCTTCTCGAAGCTTGTATTCGATCGAAATCGCTCTCCCAGGGCAAGAAAATCCATCAACATCTTGTCAAGAACAACACCCATATAACAGGTTCTGCTGTGTTCGAAAAACTTGCCCATCTGTATATTGCATGTGATGAAGTCAAAGTTGCACGCCGCGTGTTCGATAAAATTTCTACTCCAACTGTTATACTATGGAACCTTATGATAAGAGCTTATGCGTGGCATGGACCGTTTGAAGAAGCTATCTGTTTGTACTATCGGATGCTTGAACTAGGTGTTAGACCGACCAAATTCACATTCCCGTTTGTTCTCAAAGCTTGTTCTGGTCTGCAAGCTATAGAAGTCGGTAGAGAGGTACATGATCTTGCCAAAGGACTTGGGCTTGACTCCGACGTTTTTGTTTGCACTGCATTGATTGACGTGTATGCTAAGTCCGGAGATTTAGGTGAAGCACAAAAAGTGTTCTATAGTATGCCGCATAGAGATGTTGTAGCATGGAATGCTATGATTGCTGGGTTCTCGCTTCATGGACTTTATGATGACACAATACGGTTGGTAGTCGAAATGCAGAAAGCGGGAACAACTCCAAACTCTTCAACTATAGTAGCTGTTCTTCCAACGGTTGGGCAAGCAAATGCTTTGAGCCAAGGGAAAGCTATGCATGCCTACTCTGTAAGGAGAAATTTTTGTAATGATGTGGTGCTTGGAACCGGGCTTTTGGATATGTATGGTAAATGTCTCTGCATATCTTATGCGAGAAGAGTATTCGACATGATGGGTGTCAGGAATGAGGTTTGTTGGAGTGCTATGATTGGAGCGTATCATGTATGTGATTATATGATAGAAGCATTGGCATTATATGATGAGATGGTGCTCAAAACTACGATAAATACAACACCAGTAACTCTTGCAGTCATACTTCGAGCTTGCGCAAGGCTAATTGATTTCGGCAGAGGGAGACGATTACATTGTTATGCAATCAAATCAGGGTTAGAGTTAGACACAATGGTAGGTAATACCTTACTTTCAATGTATGCAAAGTGTGGGGTTATAGATGATGCCCTCAGGTTCTTTGATCAAATGGTTTTCAAAGATACAGTTTCTTATAGTGCTATAATGTCCGGATGCATGCAGAATGGTTATGCAGAAGAGGCTTTACTCGTTTTTCACCGGATGCAATTGTCTGCGGTCCAGGCAGATGTGGCAACAATGTTATGCGTCCTGCCAGCTTGTTCACATTTGGCTGCTCTCCAACACGGGGCCTGCGGCCATGGTTACTCGCTTGTTCGTGGCTTTGTGACTGAGACCTCTGTCTGCAATGCGCTTATAGATATGTACTCAAAATGTGGGAAGATCAGTATTGCTAGGCGAGTTTTTGATAGGATGGATACGCGGGATATTATCTCATGGAATGCAATGATAGTTGGTTATGGTATCCATGGGCTTGGTGCTGAAGCACTTGGACTGTTCGAGAACTTTCTAGAAACGGGTTTAAAGCCAGATGATGTGACTTTCATTAGTCTCTTATCTGCTTGCAGCCATTCAGGACATGTCACAGAAGGGAAACACTGGTTTAATGCCATGAGTTCAGATTTCAACATCATTCCAAGGATTGACCATTATGTATGCATGACTGATCTTCTCTGTCGGGCTGGACTGTTGGAGGAGGCACACAATTTCATTCAAACAATGCCATTGAAGCCTAATGTTCATGCATGGGGTACCCTGCTTGCTGGATGTAGAATCCACAAAAATATTGAACTTGGGGAAGAAGTATCAAAGAAGATCCAGGGCATAGGGCATGAAGGTACTGGAAATTTTGTCCTTTTATCTAATATATACAGTGCTGCTGGAAGATGGGATGACGCAGCAGATGTTAGAATCATGCAGAGGGACAGAGGATTTAAGAAAAGCCCAGGATGCAGTTGGATTGAGATAAATGGGGTTATTCATGCATTTGTTGGTGGAGATCGATCTCACCCACAATCAGCATGGATAAACAGGAAGTTAGAGGAATTGCTAGTGGAGATGAAAAGGTTGGGATATTGTGCTGAATCTAGTTTTGTTCTCCAAGATGTTGAAGAGGAGGAGAAGGAAAGGATTCTCCTTTATCACAGTGAGAAACTTGCCATTGCTTTTGGAATTCTTTGTCTGAGCCCTGGCAAACCCATTCTAATTACTAAGAATTTGCGGGTTTGTGTAGACTGCCATACTGCCATAAAATATATGACTCTCATAACAAAGAGAGAGATAACCGTTAGAGATGCAAGTCGATTTCATCATTTCAGAGATGGAGTGTGCAACTGTGAGGATTACTGGTGAGGAAGAGGATATACATGTTTTGATAAGTAAAGGAAGAGGATATATATGTGGAATCATAAGTCTTAATTTTATCAATAGCGAACCTATACAACATTCCTCAGTTTCTCCAGCTGGCGGTTCTGGGGGGACGCCGTCGTCTGCAGCTCCGGCAAGGTCTCCTTCGTCAATTACCTAATCTACCCCCTGGTACTCTCTCTCTCTCTCTCTCTGTCTCTGTGCATGATTTTGTAGGCATATTTGCGTCTTTTGCGGCTCTAATGTTCAATTGCATTAGGAAAGAAGACATTGACTACCCTCCCTACGAAGAAGGCGAGTGGAGGTCTGGAAATCTCTCTCTTTCTCTCTTGCTTAGTGATTTATTTATATGTTTGTTTACTTTTACATTTTCTGCCATTTAGCTTCCATAATTGTGATTGATCTTTTGATCCAAGTTGGAATGTTTCTCTGATCTTGGAGTTTAAACTGAATGCTCTTTGACAATGTTATTAAATCATCACAACTTTGTCTCCCTTTGATAGGGTTATACAATTTGTTAATAATATTGTTGCTTGCAGTGTTATTGGCCAAAGACATTGAGATTTAATGTCTAGAATAGCTAACAGTGATAGGATTAATCATAAAGTAACGGAAAAATCATGATGGATCTTTCAGAATCTGGGTACTTAATGCTGTGGCTCTAGCTATATGCACAAAAATCAATCATAAATTTAAAAGAAATCAATATATGTCGGTTTTGTAGAAGCTGGTTTTGCGTGTTGATGTGTAAGGAAGATTGAACGCGAACAATGTATGTTCCTTTGGATTCCAATTAGTGTTTAGCAACTGCTTGGCTTTATTGACGGAACCAATGCTGCTCCAGAAAAGTAGACAGAGTGCTCCGGCTTCGATTTCTCGTCAAAAGTAGGCCGATGCATCTGCTACCATTCACTTTTGCCATTATACAACATTGGCCCTCAAGAAGTTTCAAAGCCTGCTTGAGAATTGTTTCTCGATAAACCAGAGTAGTGTTTCATTTTCCTTACCTTTTGGATTAATTACTCGAACTATGGCATTTACAATGATGTAATATGTCATATATTTATTTTAATTAAACTCTTTGCATTCCTGTTAGTCTACTCATGGAAAGATAAAAGAGAACTTCTTTCCCCTGGATCAATGAACTTTCAAAAGTAAGCGTCAAATCTATTGTTTATTGAATGATTAAACGCTATTCAATATATGGTTTGTAGGTGGACGCAGGGCCGGAGGGAAGGGGGGGATTGGTATTGGCCATGGCCCCCCTTCAATTCCTAACAACAACAAAATTTTAAGGTAAAAAAAAAAAAAATTAGCCAACTGGCCCCTAGCATCAAATTTTTGACTCCTGATCTATACTCTTAATAGTTTTTGGCTCCGTTCCTGGGTGGATGCAACTTTGAGTCCAATATATCTTAGGATACCGATAGTGATTCATTCGACGATGAGGCCTACTTTCATGAAATGCTTGACATGATAGTGATTATCATGCACTACATGCCGAGGGAGCTAAAACACACATTCATATTGACCGGAGCGGCCTATATTAATGAACAACTGGAAGGAAACGCAATGCTTTTAGAAGCTTGAAAGTGTAGGTCCAAGACATGCAGTAGATGCATGTATGGTAAAGGTGGAAACTGCCTCACCTTGTGAAGAGATTAAACAATATCAAATTCGGACAAATGCTTTCAATCATTATTAAAATGTTATCTTATTTTTCGAATGTATCCTTATGAATGAAGAATTTAGAAATAGATTCTTCAATTCATGTTAAATCAAATTTTTCTAACTGAATATTTCTAAAATACTTGCAAAAGAAATGTCAATAATATACAGATTTTTTTAACAAAAAAACAAAACAAAACTCTCCACATAGACCACACCAATACCTCCACTGACGGAGTCCATGCCTCCTTGACCATTAAGGGACTTCGATGGAATCCCCACAGCCATGACGGTCCCTCCATGGCAGCTCCCATGGCCACGAAAAGGGATTTTCATGGATGCCACATGGCTATAGCGGTGGCTCATACACTCCATGGTTGTGGAAACCTCCATGGCCATGACTTCCATGGGTCCCCACGGCCATGTAGATTTATATGAAATTGTTATTTTATTTTATTTCATTTTATTTTGACATGTCCGCACAAGAGAGGGGAGGAAGATTCGAACTAGTAACTTCCGCTTCATTAGGTATAATTCCAGCCGATTGAGTTACCTCCATGTCAGCCCATTGTTTTTGAACATGCTACCCAATATGGAACTTTGGGATAATTGTACACATTAGTTTGTTTTCTCAGCACACTTGAGGAGCACATCAATATTTGTATCATGTATCAGCGCATCAATTTTATAAATTAATGTGACAGTTTGTGTCACTTATCATATTAGTCACAAAAAATATAAACCGTCACGTGATAACACTTGCCATATTTACAAACTAATGCAGTAGTTCACATGGTACTCATTTTCATAAAATATGAATTGGCGAGATTATAACAAACAATGTAGTACCCCAAATATTTTTCTTCACACAAGCACTAACAAGTCTTAAGTCCGTTTATATTCTGTATCCTGTTTTGGAATCTATTAGTATATCATACTTGCTGATTGAATATGATTTCTCTTCTTTCCCTATCATGTATCCCATTATACTGCTGCCACTGCATAGCATAATATGTATGCACATGACTAAAACTAAAGTATAAAACCAAGCAAAACAAATATGTTAGTTTTCAATTAAACTCCAATTGTTCGTCAGCATTTAAACACTACAAGATTGGCCTACTACCATAATCTACAAGAGCCCCTTGACAGGAAGAGTCTACAAGACACCCATCTCCAATCTTGGAAACTTTGGCTAGGTGGGAATAATTTAAAATGCAGGTACACAAGCCAGAAAGCACGGGTTATATGCATGGAATGCTTGAGGATGTGCAAGAGCTCTACAAAAGTAACAAATGGGTCGAATTGTAGCAAAGGATTAAAGGTAAAGAAGAAGGAAAAACACAAACGCTGGATAAACTTTAGAATGCAAAATTTGAAATCTGAACCCATAAAGATCCAAATTTCATCCAATTTACAGCTACAAACAATGTATCAAAAGGATACTTTTTTTTTTATAATAGTCAAGTTTTATTAAATGTATCGAAAAGGATACTAAAGATGTAATGCAGAGTAAGGTAGAGATCACTGTGCCTAATTGAACATTGTAGGTTGTAATGTAACCAGAAAGTAAAAACAATGTTGACAGAAAGTAATAATGCATATGCCTTTTTAAACCAAGAGCTCAATGCAAGAAATTTTGAGAGTATGTATCTGATCTAATATAATAGATTGTTATAGAAGGGTAATAAATTGTACACCTGTTAAAGGCACTTTTATGCCTCAACCGTTATTTTCCTTGATATCGATGTTTAGTTCTACAATCTCAACATAGGGCAAAATAACTAAGTTTCACTTGAAGAGGTTGCATCATCTTTGTGCTTAATCATACCAGAATCCACAAGAATGGGAACCTCTGCAGCAAGCCATGGCGCAAGTCCTAAGCAGAGTGCATGTGCTATACCAAACCTAGGACTGCAAAACAAAAGGCAAGATCAACAAATCTATCAGTCTACAAGTCCACTATCAAATACAGAGTAGATTAAGAAAAAAGATTCCTAATGAAAACCACTGCCACATTTAGGTAATAAACCAACCATCATGTTAATATACAATTCCCTTCTGCTCCAAATTGAAATACAAACCTCCATTTTAAAAATTGGGAAGCAAATTTCCAGGAACAAAACCCTTAACAATATTATTCTTAAAATACTAATGTTTGGGAAATTTATATTAAATGAAAATGTATTAGTTCTAAAAGCCTTCTTCCCCAGATACTTGATAAATTACCGGTTGTCCCCTACGTAGATAGAAAATGATGAATTCAACCACTCAACCAATATTCTAATACTCTTCCTCATGTATATGCCTAAACCTCCATTAACGACTGAAAGTGGATACAACTCGTGATATATTTAACTTTGATTGGATTTGGGAAGTATTAGGACCACATGGTCTGACATCATGAAATTATAAGTTCGTTTAGATAGGAAACGATGAGTTTAATGAGTTGATCAATATTCTAATAAGTATTGTATATTCTTCAGGTATATTGGGCAAGCATTTTTGTCCTCCCCAAGAAGATTATCATGCTGTTGGAACAGAAGTTTAACCATTATTTGTGGTCTGGAAATAATAATATTAAAGCTGAGGCAAAGGTAGCTTGGAATCAAATCCGTGTTCCTAACAAGGAAGGAGGTCTCGGTCTTAAAAGGGTGGATGATTGGAATAAAGCCTCCATGTTGCGACACACATGGAATCTTTTTGCTAGGGCTGGTTCTTTGTGGGTAGCATGGGTGGAAAATGTATCTGTTAAGAGGGAGAAGTTTACGGCAGGTAAAACTCTCTCAGGAATGCTCTTGGTGCTGGCAAAAACTCCTATAGCTCTGTGATTTGGCAAGGAACTTCATACGGTAAAAGGTTGGAGATGGGAAGTGCATACATATGTAGTTTGATTGGTGACATCCGGAAGGTGTGCTTTATGAAAAATTTGGTCATAGAAGTGTCTATGGTTCGGGAAGTACTGTGGGTGGAAAATTATCCTATGTTCTAAGGGATAAAACCTAGTACTGGGTGGCTGCTAGATCTGAAGATCTAGTGAAAAATTGGAGCATGCTTCCTGATGTGAGTATCGGGGAGGGTGATCAACCTATTTGGACTGTTTCGAAGAAAAATACTTAAACTTGCATTGAGACTTGGAATGCTATTAGACTGAAGGTGCCAAGTGTTAATTGGAGATATGGCATGCCATGGTTACTCCTCGGCAGGCATTCATAGCTTGGTTAGTGGTCTGTGATAGTCTTTCAACTGGGGTGAAGTTGCCGAGCTCGGGGTATACGGGAGATGTGATCTGCAGATTTTTCAGGAGTTGCTTGGAAGACAGAGATCATCTCCCCAGCTGCAACTGGGAAGCAATCATTGCATTTGGGGGGGCAAGGAATTGACGGGAGGTAACTTGAAACAGAGTTTATGCAAACTTAGTTTGGCTGCGGTTGTTTATCATACTTGGAAACAAAGAAAGGCTTATTCGATCAATATTCTAAAAATAATAAATCTAAACATATAAAGTAATTGAAGAATTTAGAAAAGAACAATTGAAATTAAATTTGGAATAAAAAGTAAATAATAAAGTAGTACCAGTTTTTTGCCCAAAGCGGCTTGAAATGCACGGTCAAGCATATCTTCCCCCCTCTATACATCTGAAACAAAACACCAACAAAAAATCAGAACCAATTAATTTAATTAATTAACGAAAAAAAAACAAAAAAAAAGGAAAAGGAGGGGGCAAAATCCGAAAACAAAAAAGGCAACCTTCTGGGTCTTGCCGTCGAGTTGGGGGAGCTCGAGCTCGGGCGCGGTGGAGGGGTAGGTGACGGGGATATCGAACTGGAGGTCGAACTCGTATTTGAGGAGGTTGTGGACGTACCAGCACTTGCCGGTCCAGCGCGTGCCCTCGGGATTGGCGGCGGAGATCCGGAACCAGTCGTTGTCCTTGGACTTGTTCATCTGCGTGTAGGCGATCAGCGCCTTGTACTCCTCCTTCAACCTCTGCATCCACGCTGCGCCATCCCTCGGCCCAGCCTTCGTCGTCAGCAGAGGGATTTGGGTCAGCGTCGACTTCGTGTTCGGGTCCCAACCCTCCATTTCTTTCTCTAACCCTAGATTTGATTTTGCTCAAATCTCTACGAATCGTTCTACTCTTCTCTGCGCCCGTTAAAGGATAGTTTTTTGGTCCCGGGAAAAAAAAATATATATGTCGGAAATATATTAACAGTCATGCGAGATTGGCAAATGGCGAGTGCTCGGCCAAGTTGGGTTTCCCAAAAGTTGTGTTTGGCATACTATTTTATTTTTTATTTTATTTTCTAAGATGACAGAAATTTCCTTCAAATCAGTCCGGATGAAATATTCTCTAACTCATGTAAAATAGTGTGAAGTGTCAGGAACATTAATCATTTGGCAAACTATTTTTATTTTTTATTTTATTTTATAAAACTACAAAAATTTTCTCCAAATCAATCTCGAGGAAATACCATCCGACCCATATAAAATAATGCCAAATGTGAGACACATTAAATGTTGTCTAAGTTAGTAAAGTGCAATTAATGAGGTTAAAAAGTTTTAATGATGGTAGTGCATTAAATGCAATACCCTTCAAAATGGAATATGATCCTTTCTAGTCTATAATGGACTGGAGAATATATAGTTCATGGTTAGGATTTTTCTTAGAAATCATATGGCCACATATCCCACTAATAAAAATAATAATAAAGTATTATTTTAAATTAAAAACAAATTAATAAAAAAAGAAGGGGGTGGCTGGCCACCATAGGGGGTAGTCGGCCACGCCCATTTTGGGTCAAGCCACCCCAATGGCACACTTGAGAGGGTGGCAGGCTCCACCATGGCCTATAAGGTGCGGTTCGGCCACCCGATGCTACAAGAGGTGTTGAACCACCCCAAGAGCCTAAACCACCTCTGAAGCTGGGGTGAAACTGACCACCCGAGTGACTTCATGAGAGTGAATTCCATTACTGGCCAACCATTGAAATTTGGCACTTGGCTCTACCAAATGGGGAATTATTTATGGTGGCCAGCCACCCCCTTCTTTTTTATTATTTTATTATTAATTTATTTTTTCATTTTTTTAATTTAAAATAATATTTTACTATTATTTTTATTTTTGGAATATGTGTCTTATTTATAGCCATAGAATTTTTGAGAATAAATTATAGTCATGAACTAGATATCTATGGACTGGAGATGATCATGTTCCCTTTAAAATGCACTAAATTGAGGAAATTGAGGGATTTTGAAATGGAGATGATCATTTTTCACACTTTGCACTATTTTACATGGGTTGAAGGATATTTCCTTCATATTGGTTTGGAGAAAATTTTTATCCTTTCTAAAATAGTAAGAGCATTTCTACTAGTCTCACCAAATTTTACTCACCAAAGTAACCAAAAGTACTAAAAGTACACTTTTGGTTACTTTTGGTTATTTTGACAATTCATTTTTTTAGAGCACCCTACCCTCACTATTTTAACAATCTACTTTTACCATTCCATTTAAATATTCATTTTCAAAGATTTGTTTATTTTTTTAAAACTATTAAAGGAAAAGAGAGAAACGAAAAGCAAAAATGAAGAGAAAGAAATAAGTTATTAATCAATAGGTAAGTAAATAGTAATTTTTAGATTTGGTGAGTACTGTTCACCTCATTACTTTTTTTTTTTGTTAAAGTAGTGAGGCTGAAAAATGGACATTTAAGTCATTTTGGTTAAATTGCCTCACCAAAATAACCAAAAAAAAAAAGGTTTTAGTGAGGTTACAAGGAGTGCTGTAATACATTGGTGAAAATAATTTTGAATTTTGTGGAAAAAAAAAAAAAGAAAATAAAGAAAATTGTTTGGTAATAAAATACAAGAAGTTTGATTTTATTTTTGTTATAGATAAAAGTAAGAAGGGGAAGGCTGATAATGACGAGGATTCCTTGGTCCGAGTCCCGCAAGGCACACTTCTCTTCCCTCACCTGAAGTGTTAGTTGCGACTTCATTGTCTTTAGTTGTTACGGAAGATGGAGTCGATGAAGATTTGGATGGTATCTCCTCATACACTTTAGTCGATGTCAGTTGACTTGCTTGATCCAATCATAGAAGGGGTTGGTAGGTTTCTTGGGTTGTTCAGGGAGATTGTTGTGTAGGATTAGGGAGACGAGGTTTGGGATGGGGAGTATGAAAATTCCCCTTGCCGTTTGGATGTATTTTCTCCCAACCCCCTCGATTGGGTGTTAGATTGTGATGAAGATGAGGTTACAACCTTGGCTTTGCTGGAAGCCGTTAAAGAGGACTTTATGCAGGAAGTAAAGGTTGTGCGGCCTAAGACTAAAGGCAAGAGGGAGATGTCAAATATAGAAAGTTTCGTTAACTACGGTGATGCAATAGCGTCCATTTGGCGACGGAAAGGCAAGGCTCACGTGCGGTAGTGTTGAGTGTCCTTTTGGGTTTTGGGTGTGAGGGTATTCAGGTGTTGTTGGGGTTTTTTATGAATATTTTTCTTTTCTTTTATTTTAATTTTAATTTTTTTTCCTGTTTTTGTGTCCTTTTTGTGTACTTCATATATGCTTTGGGGTGCCTACACTTTTTATAAAGCTAAAAAGAAAAAAAAAAAGGGGAAACTTTACTTTGATCCCCTTAACTTCCACCCAATTTTACAAACCCCTCTAAACTTTTAAATATCTCATTTTGGACCCCTGAACTTTCAATTACTCTTAATTATAATTTTTTCGTTAATTTTAGCCGTTAAAAATACACAAAAATACCAAAATGTAATATCCCCAGCCCGTTAAGGTTGAGTTTGCCACTTTTCTTCTTTTACAACAAAAGTTTTTTCAAAGATCTATAAGGTCTATCAGAGTACTTGATTTTAAAGGATACGATAAATATATAGAACATTCTTCAAGAGATTTTATTATAAGCGAAATTAGAAAACATTAAACTTTAGTTGCGGAGTATCATATTATTACAATAACTTATATGAAAAGACTTTGAAAGTTAATAATTATTCCCGCCCCCATTCCGGCCTCCTATTCCAGCGTCCTTTCTACCTGAAAACAATAAATAAAACTGAATGAGCCCAAAGGGGCCCAGCAAGTAAAGTCCACAACCATAAATAGTTTTACTCCTTGTCCTCAGTTTTAAAAAAATGTTTTCACAAATATATATACATCCAGCCATAATAATATATGTATGTACGGTTGTATCTCCCGTAGCATATACATACTATTACATCTAATAATAAATCATCGTTATAAATCATCATCATAATGCATCATTATAAATCATCATTGTAAATCATCATAGTATATAGTCGTTTAAATTATATTATAATTTTCTCATATTATGGCTCATGTACACTATTACCCCTGTGTACGAGGGTTGCGGGTCATTGTGACCATGACACTAAATTGTGGCCTCAGTCATGCCCGACCATCAATTAACTATTTCGTGGTGCACTCAACGGTCATGTTGATAGAATAGCACCTTCTTGCATAGCCTCCTTCAGTGGTTTCGCCTTTATCCGAGTATCGGTACCAAACTTCTCTCATCCTTACTTATCTTGGGGCAAAAAATACTCTCCTTCATACATGTGCTCTCATTTCATAAACATTTAACTCATTTCTTGTACATTTCTTTGTACTTTTTTTGATGCATTTTAGGGCAACATGTAGGAGGGTTTATCATCATTCTTATTTCTTATAATCATCATCATTTCTCAACTTTCTTTTCTCAAAATGGAAACTTTTCTAATATAAACTTGTTGTACTTAAAAAGCGTTTAAAGAAATAGAAACTTTCTAAATAATTCTTTTAGAAATCCTTCATGCATGCAACATATCTTTATGACAGGTAAATAAAATAATCATTTACAGTTTGATACAATAATGAATAAATAGCATGACATGAAGTAATTTTATAAGGGGTAGTGAATTTTCTTACCTTTAGACTGAAGCTAAAAATGGTCTGAAGGATCTAGTTGCTCCAATCTGACTAACACCACTAGTATATCTTTTGAAACTAATTTCTCAAGTCCGTTCTCTCTCGTGTTCTTTCTTTCTTACAATGCTTTGTCTTGCCCTTTCTCTCTCTACTCTGTGTAAACACTCTCAGAAAGAAGAAAGACCGAGTAGAAATCAGAAGAAGGAAGAATATGTGGAAGAGAAGGGAGATGAGTGGTGAAATTTGTAAAAGGGAAGAACTCTATTTATAAGAAAAACCAAATACTATTATACCTTCCATTTACAATTCTACCCTCATTTTACTATTCCACCTACTAACACTATTATACCTACCATTGATTATTCTACATTCCATTTACAATTCTACACTCCTTTTACTATACCAATACTATTATACCTACCATTAACTACTCTACATTCTCTTATTATTCTACCTACCAATACAATTCTTTATACTATTTACTATCTTATTATTTCACCAATTACCATTATCTGTAACACCATAATTTTCCCAATAATTAAAATCAATGACTAAAATTGATATTAAAATAACATCATTATCAAAATAATCTATTTAAATAACTTTGAAAATTTTGCGGCGCTACACAAAATGTCTTTGATTTTCATTTTTTAAAAAAATAAAAAAAACGTTTTGAAAGTTGAAATTTTATACAAAAGTCAGGAGTATAAACGTCATGTAACTTTTAAAATATGACGGAGGGGTCTACATTGAGAGTAATTGAAAGTTCAGGGGTTCAAAATGAAAGATTTAGAAGTTTAGGAAGGGTTTGTAAAATCGAGTGGAAGTTCAGGGGGCCAAAGTGAAGTTTTCCCAAAAAAGAAAAAAAGTAAGAATTAATTGATATAATGTAAAGGTGAACTAAAGTTTCAAAATTTTTGTGAGAAAAAAAAAAATATAGAAAGTTGTTTGGTAATGTGAATAAATAAGTTTAGCTTCTTTTCTAAAATAAAAATAAGAGAAAAAAAGTGAGTTTTGCCAAATGGGTACATGTTTGACCTTTGATAATAGGAAAAATGTTTTTTTTTTTTTTTTTTTCAGATTAATTTGGTCATTTTAATATTTGAGTTTATTAACATTTTAACCAACCTTACCGTTATGGTCGGTGGTTATTTAAAAACAAATAATCGCCTAAATAAGTTGTGGTTGCAGTTATAAGATCGAGAATAATTGCAACTGCTTGTACACCCATAGCTCATAAGCCCATAACATTCCTTTTGGAGGCCCGAGTCTTATACAACACGAATAAGAATTGCTATTTTTAAAATCATAATTTTTAGATTTTTTTTTAATTTTTATTTGTTTATTTAATACAACATTGGAATAGTCCTAAAATTACTAAACTTTATATCATATATAATATATAAATATTAACATTTTTTGTTCATTTATTTAACTACATATATAAATAATATATAAATATTAACATTTTTTTTGTTCATTTATTTAACTACATATAACATTGTTTGTAGGGGTGTTCAAGAACTGACCCTCCAACCAATAACCGATTATAACCACAAACCACTAATCGATTAGGGCGGTTGTGGTTAACGGTTTTAGGGGTAGGGAAAGACAGTTATAATCGATAACCGCCTTTATTTATATATAATAATATAAATATATATTAAATATTTATTATATTTATATTTGATTTGCTTCCATTTAGTTTGTATTTTGTAATATGTATTGAGATTTGGGATTTGTCTTTTTAATTTTTTCATTTGAATTTGGATTAATGGATTTGGGCTATGTTTTTTTTAGCCATGTTTTTAGGCTATAATTTATTTGGCCATGTTTTTTTTTTTTCATCTTTTTTGGAACATTTTGGCTTTAAACCCTTAAAAAAAAAAAAAAAAAGAAGAAGCAAATTGAAGGCCCAAAACACTTAAAAAGCCCAAAAGCCTATTAAAAAAAAAAGTGGTTATAGCCGCGCGGCCCAAATCGGTTGTGGTTATAACCAATAACCGACGGTTATAACCGTTTGAACACTCCTAATTGTTTGGTATCAATTTAGAGCCTTGTTAGTTAAGGATTACAACTTTTATTATAAGTTATGATGTACCAATTTATGTAGTATTTATTATGTCAGTCATTAAAATGTTGCTAGAAAAGACAATGACAAATATTCCACCATTTTCGGTTCCTCGTAATAGCTTTTCATTTTCTTAATGGAACACCTATTCTATTCTACATATTCAAATGTTTAAATGGATTCAAATTTAGGTAGATTTCTTCTTATTTAACAAAAAAAAAAAAAAATGATATGGGTTGACTCTTTTATTAACCTTTTATTTTAAAATAAAAATTATAAATTTTTTAAAATTATTAATAAATAGTTTAAAACACAAAAATACTTTTTAAATATATACCTTAAATAAAAAAATATTTTTCAATTTATCATATCAAAGTAATTTAAGTACCCAGCATCACTGTCAATTGTGGAGTCGTGGACTGATAAATTAGGAGTTTATGACTTATTAAAAGATAAACCGAAGGAACGGCCTAGATTTTAAGACAAACCGGCACCGTTCCTTCGTTTTCAACTGAACCCTAATCAGGAATTCGTGCATGTTAGAATCCAACTCCAACCTGTGACGATTTTTTTTTTCTAATTTCCAACCTGTGACGATTACATCCACATACGTGAGGCGATCATATAAAGTCGGTCCCCAATTGAGAAGCACATCGCTGAATTACTGATTCGATTTTTCTATCTCCCTCCCTCCCATTTCAAAACCCTAATCAACCAAAATTATAACCCTAACTGGACAATCACCGTGAATTCTTGGGTGGTAAGGCATGGCCGGAGCTCCCAGAGACCAGGCGCTCGCTCTCCTCGCCGCCGCCAACAACCACGGCGACTTGGCGGTTAAGATGTCTTCTTTGAAGCAGGCGAGAGACATTCTATTGTCCGTAGAGCCGTCCTTGGCAGCCGAGCTTTTCCCTTACTTGGTCGAGCTCCAGTCCTCTCCCGAAAGCCTCGTCCGCAAACTGCTCGTGGAGTGAGTTCCAAAACTCTATATTCTATCGCTTTTCCCTTCGTTCTCTCTCTGGTTTTATCTTATTTGATGTGATTGATAGGGTGGTTGAAGAGGTTGGGTTGAAAGCAATGGAACTTTCTTCGGTGCTTTTGTCTGTGTTAGTGGCACTTGTAAGAGATGGCGACTCCATTGTTGCGAAGCAATGTATTGTTAGTGGCACGAATTTCTTTTGCCGTGTTATGGAGGAGTTGGCATTGCAGGTAAAGCACACGCATTTCCCAGTTGGATTCCCTTTTCTTTCTCCTACTTATCCCAATTCAACTACTCATGCTCATTCTGGAAAATTGTAGTTTCTCCGGCGTGGTAAAGTTGAGAGGTGGCTTGAAGAGCTTTGGACGTGGATGGTTAAGTTCAAAGACGCGGTCTTTGCCATTGCATTGGAGGTGTGTAGATCATGTTGACTCGTCCCTTTAGCTTCTACAATAAATGCAAATAAGTTTCTAAAGCTTATCTTTTATGTTTTTCCCTAGTTACAGCATAAACTTATCATGGTATATCTTACATTGATGATGCAATACTTAGCAATAAGAAAGTTAATATCTCCATTATAAATTGCATAAATTCAATACAGGGTTAGACAAACAACATCTTCTGAATGGTTAAACGGTAGTGTAAAAAGCTCAGCAAAGTGAACACTTTTGTAGCTTCTTCAAGAGATTGGCATATTTTAGGTGTTTTCTTTGCTGTTACGGTTATTCAGTTTAATTTATGATTGGGGACAACTGATGCAATATTTGTTGTGTAGTGGCAGATCATGACATGAACTGTGGTGCTCTATTAAGGAAATTTGTTGGTTGTTTTTTTAGTAAAAGAGCTTCATGTACTTTAAGTGGCAGTGCTTATATTCATTAAGCGGTGCACTAAATTGGTCTGGTGGTTGTTGAGGCTGTGGCCTGGACAAGATGTGCAGGGTAGGTGCGTGTGCTGGGTGGGGTTGCTAAATAGATGGGGGTCCACGTGTCTCTTCTTTAGCTTTATCTTCTTTTGCTACACATTTTTTTTGATCACGTCTTCTTTTGCTACACATTACAGTTAATAATTGTTACTAGAAGTGTTACTGCATTCATATTATAAAGTTTTCGTGTTCCTGTTGGATTTCAAAAATGCATTTTATGTGATCATTACAAATTTGTTGCTATATTTGCTTAATGTCTCTTATCAGAAAGGTGATATTTGACTGTTTAGGTCGTGGCCGAAGTTTAATGGTTTCAGTAGAAATTTTTGGCTCAAAATTTACTTGCGATTCCACTTCCACTTGCATTTCCATTTTCTTTCTGCATCATTTATGATACTGTCGGTGAGATCAATGCATTTTGTTTTTCCATAAGAACTAAGTGTTGTGTTCTAAATTACTTATCAAAAAAAAAAAAAGTGTTGTGTTCTAAATAAATTATATTTTGTAGCTGTTAAATATTTGCAACATTTATCTAACCTGAAAATAGTATTAACTTGATGTTGTAGCCTGGCTCTGTCGGGACAAAGTTGCTGGCTTTGAAATTTTTGGAAACGTATGTTTTACTTTTTACGTCTGACACTGATGAGTTGGAAAAGCCTGTCACAGAAGGTAATGCATATTGACTTTCAAGGTTTTAATTGTTTTACTGAGAATGATGTGGTTTAGGTTTCATATGGTTGCGTTTTACTTTATCTTCTGAATCCTTGGCCAGTTTTCTTTCAGGAATTTGAGTTTTGACTTATTCAGCCATTATTTTGTTTGGATATTGATTTGGTTCTTTACAACAGCAAATAGGCGGGCTTTTAATATGTCGTGGCTGGTTGGTGGTCACCCTGTTCTGGACCCAGTTATGCTTTTGTCAGAAGCAAACAGAACTCTTGCCAATCTACTAAATTTGTTGCCTTTGACCAATGGCCTCCCTGGTTCATTGACAATAACTGTTATTAACTGGTGAGATTTCATGATGGTACTCAAAATGTTATCTCACTTTTATTTTTGCATTTTTGTGTAATCTTCCATTTTCTCATGACACTCCTACAGGCCCAAACATTTCCTTTGAATACATCTGGTTCTTTTTTGTTTCGTTTTGTTTTGTTATGTTTTATATATATTTTTTATTTGTCATGGTGTGTGGTGTGAATCTTGTTAAAGAAAAAAGATGTTGACAACTAAGCAGGTTGTGATATGGGTAGATTCCATTCAAATGAACCATGGTCATATAAATGGTTTCTCATATATTGTCTAATGGATTTCGTACATGTTAAATCTAACTGTGCCCAGAGAATCTGTTGTATTGTGGCATTTGTTTAACTAATGAGTCAGTATAGGATATATGTCAGAACAAATATGATATTTAAAGTCGTCTGACTGCTTTAATAAACTATTAAATACAATCTTTCCAACTATCAACAACTTAGGAATAGGTTCCTTTATTGTTTTGGGGGAAGGTAACCATCAGTTATCTTGAGTGTGGTTTCTAGCATTTGGAACTCTGTTGCGATTGTTTTCTTTTGGATTAAGTTGAATGAGCTTCTGTTTATATGGTCAGTTATCCTCGCTGTAGGTGCTAGCTTGTGGAACTCTTAGGTTTCATGTTGATTGTTTCTTTTCAATGAACCTGAATGGCTCCTGTTTGGTTATTGGAGGGCTTTTGATGTGGATCTTTCCTTGAAAGATGCAAGGGGTGTTGTTTGAATGGTGTGGTTTTCTAGTCCATGGGAGAAGCTCTTGTCGGTAGCAATTGATATAGCATTCTATGTAGTCTTATAAATTCTGGAAAGTTGAGAGACATAACAACGATGACCAACCATCAATTTGCACCACAAAAGTTTTCATACATAGTATGTAACTTTCAATAGAGAAGAGAGGAATGAGTAGAAAGCCATAAAAAACACAAGGGAATCACAGAACCATGAAGCATTTTTAATAGCTCTCTCCCTCTCTCTCTCTCTCTCACACACGCACACACATGCACACACACACACACACACACACAGAGAAACACACACTCCCACACTCACATGTGCACATGCACATGCGCCTAGAAATTCCAAATGGCTCTTCTGCATATGTAATGCCAAACTCGTAAAATCATTTAAAAGATTTTAATGAGATACTAATATGCTGATTCCATTCTGGACATTGAGTGTTTGATGCATAAGTAAATATTTGTGTCTATTGATATATCTGTGCCAGTGTTATGAATATACAGCATGAAAGTATATATTGGTATGCCTAAAGGCAGGTTCATGGGGACATGGATATGCATATATTGATTTATCATTATTAAATTTCAATGCTTCACACATGCACACAGTATTTGTTCCAATATATGCCAAATATGGATATAAGATGGAAGTGTTGCCTCATGAAGCAATATATGTGTAATTGCTTAGCATGATGATGTTTCTTAGATTGAACTTGATATAATTGGATATCCCCTTATTTTTCTTTTCTTTCAATGGACTCAGAAGCTTATTTGCAGCCCCATTGCGTGTTTTATTCCCCTTTATTTATTTCAAGTCCATGATGTATAATACCCTTGGTAGTTAATTTTCCTTCTTCCTCCCAAGCAGAAAGGTAGCTTGTCTCTAGCAGTTCTAGTACTCTGTGCAGCATAAATATTTTATTTCATTTTTACATGATGTCATCATGTCTTTACAATTACTTATACCATTAAATATCTTCAGAGTAGTGAAGACCTTAAACTTTAACATATAGGTGGTAGACTTCATTTTGCCGCATTTTTACTATCTTGAAAATTATGGAGGGATAACTGAAGCTTGGAAACAGGTTGTAGGGCAAGTTCAACTGCTTGTTTGTGATATTATTGCAGCATGCAGCATGCAGCATGCTGACCAGCTCTCTTATGAGGAGTTAAATGGCATTGGATACTGCTGCATTGGTGGTTCAGATTATGGGAGTTACAGGGCTAGACAATGTTAGACTGCACATTGTTTGGGTACAGTGGAGCATCATTGGCAGTGATAGGAATGGATAACTCATGGATAAAAATGGTCTTCTCGTGTGCTGAGGGAATATGGTGGTCAAGCGACGCAGTTTATGCTTTGTAAACTGTTAGAAAGACCATTTACTTTAACATTGTTTGAGTTTTAACGCTGTATTTGCATACAGCTGACAATGTGTGAGCTATTTGAAAATGTATTGATTATCTTATTACATTTGATGCACA
Source organism: Corylus avellana (assembly GCF_901000735.1). Taxonomy (NCBI): domain Eukaryota; kingdom Viridiplantae; phylum Streptophyta; class Magnoliopsida; order Fagales; family Betulaceae; genus Corylus; species Corylus avellana. Next base: position 24,884,651 of record NC_081546.1, read on the forward strand.
CTTAATACCTCTAATAATCAAAATTTCTTTTTATTTGGGGATGACCCCAATTTTAGCTCTTTTTCTTTGTTATGTTTCCCAATTTTCTATCTCACCTTTTATTTTGATCACAATACTTGATTAATTATATGGTTTACAAATAACACATGCATTTTTTAAAACAATAAGCAGTAATGACACTACACCTGTTTGGCCAATGAGCTAGGCTCAAATAGCACTTTTCCTATTAAGAATGAGGTGAAGCGTGAGGTTTTTTTTTCTAAGACACATTGGTGTGTTTGTAACTTGCTAATAATAAAAAAAAAAAGAAAATGACACTTAACCTGTTTGGTTATTAGGTCAAAATAAAATGAGTTGTCATCTCCTATTTCATTTATTTGCCAGATAGGTGATACAATCCTGGTTCCTTGGAATTAGATTGCATCGTGTATGCCGTCAACTTGGCCTTGATGGAATCTTCTCATCATCTCTGAAACAATTTTAAATAGCAGCCTTTTAAGGCCATATAACAAGCAGTTGATATCTGCAGAATGAAAGACACTGAAGTAACAATAAGACTTATTCATCCAATGGTTTTGATCCAGATTCATTTCCATAAGGATTATGCATTTCAGCAAATTTAGAGGCAAGCGATTCCAGAATTATTTGTAGAAGTTGTTCATTCACTTGGATTGGCTCTCATTAGTTCTTTCACATAGTCAAATGCCTGATGTGTGAAGGCTCAATATTGGTATCTGTATGAAATCATAACTTAGGTTGGAATTTCTTCTTTGACAAAAGTAGTTACATAACTGTTCTGTTTTCTTTTACATCAAAATTTATTATCATGATTATCACTGTCATAGCCGTTTCTCAATGATATCTTCTCGTTAACCAAGCCTTATTCTCAATATTGTTTTTTAAGAAAAATTCATTTTGATACACAGCCTATGCTTGTTGTTTGAATGGAAGCCACTGATATTTAATCATAAAAAGAGAGATAAGAAACTGAAAATAGCAAGAAAAAATGTGATGCACAGGATTCGTGATTGGAATCATGTTTTGAATCATGTTTTGAATCATGCACTAAGTTTTATAAGATGAGATGGAATTTAGTGTGTTTTGTTTGATGATCTGCAGCTATTGACCCTTTCTTTTATAAGTTTCTATAGATGGATCATGGATGTTTTGCATGGATCATGTGCATGTGCTTGATTTGCAGCTTTAAATAATGGTATAGATTGTTATCACTAAAAAAAAAAAAAATTTCGGAAATGATTGAGGACTGTGAGAACATTTTAAACATTTAAAATATCAAGTTCTTATAAATTTTGAACAAATATGAATTGTTTAATTATGGATATCAATGTCTTTTTTGAGGATGTTTGAAATGGTAAAAATGTGATTGAAATTTTGGAACTTTAACACTGCCCACATATACCTGCTGAAAAGTGCCGGTAAAGCTATGGCAAGTTTGAAGGTACAACCCTTCACTTCCAAACTACATTTTAGAAGTATTTGTAAAGCCATGATGAGTTTGAAAGTGAATGGTTGTACTTTTGTGGTGATGCTTTGTCTTGGTTGGAGTTAATATGGTCTTGAGTTGTTCTATGTGCATAGAATGGATATTTGAATTCTCAATTGCTAAAGAGATCATAAGATTGCTAGAAGGCCTGGTTGGTTTGGTTATGTACCAGTGAGAAATAATTTCATCGTGGTTGGATTGAAAATATACTTGTAGATTACCTTTTAGCTGTACTTCTTTCACTTAGATGTCTTTTGCGAATCAGGTCTTGCTTGGTGCTTCTAAGCTTTCTCATTTTTATTAAATTTGGTTGGCTAATTTCTCTGTTTATTTGTTTATCATGCCAAGCAATAGTTGTGTGTGTGTGTGTTTTTTTTTTATTCACAGTTTGTATTTTTGTTGTTGCTGTCGTTGTGTCATGGTCATTAGCTATTATCATCATCTAAAGTTTCTTTATAATACTTATTAAGTTACACTTTGAGAGGTTAAAAAGTTTTTGTCATGTTGTGGGGCTTTCATGTGAAGGTTTTGAGGATCAGTTGTTGGCTTTGTTCGCTGCGATTGAAGCTAGTTGAAACCAAAATGGCGTGGGTAGTGTTTTGGATTTGAGTTTGAAGTCAGGTAATAGAGGTAACCGTGAATTTACGAGATTGGTGTGTTCAGAAAATTATGATATTAAGGGAGGTCACTCAAATAGAGTGAAAGGGAAGGGGATGGGTTTATTCCCAAGATTGTCTCATGGGCCTGAATGAAAAGGAGAAAGGTTGAGGATTAGAGGTCTTTTCAAAGATTGGAAGGCAAATATCGTTTGTTTATAAGAGACGAAAATGGAGTTTATTTATAGGGAGGTGATTCATAGTTTGTGGCGATGTCAACATGTGGACTGCTCATATTTGGGTTCGAGAGGGGCCTCAAGAGGTATTTTGTTAATGTGGAATAGGCAGGTGGTAGAGAAGGTTGAAGTGTGTGTGAGAAGTTTTGTGGTAGTGTGTTCTTTTAAAAGTATTATTGGGAATTTTGGATGGGCATTTGCAGGTGTATGGTCCTAATGATGACGTGAAAGAAAATGTCTTTGGATTGAGTTGGTGGGAGGTATGGTAGTGTATTAAAGGTGATTTTAATGTAGTCCGGTATTGTTGTGAAAGATCAGGCGATCCCAACCGATGTTGGATTTTTTGGATTTCATTTTTTGTTCAGGGCCTCTTGGACATTCCACTGGTAAGGGGAAATTTTACTTGCTCTAATAATCGTGATTTTTGGGCATGGTCTAGAGTTGATAGGTTCTTTCTATCTCTGGATTGGGAAGAACATTTTTTGAATGTATTTCAAAGACGTTTTCCTAGACTTCTGTTGGATCACTTTCCTTTGATGTTGGATGATGGTGTGAGCAGGGGTAGTAGGTATTTTAAGTTTAAGACTATGTGGCTGAAGTCAGAAGGTTTTGTGGAGCAGGTGAAATCATGGTGGGTGTCCTATCATTTTCAGGGTTAGCGGAAGAAGGAGATGGTGGATGGTATTCGTGAGTTGGATATGATTGAAAAAGGAAGATCTTTAATTGAAGATGAAAGGTTAAAGCAGGATGATATTTCTAGAGAGTTGGAGAGCATGATCCTTCTTGAAGAAGTAAGTTGGATGTAGAAGTCAAGGGCACTTTGGTTGAGAGAGGGCGATAAAAGTACCAAATTCTTCCATCAAGTGGCAAACATGCGTAGAAACAACTTGGTGGACTCCTTAGCTGTTTACGGGACTATGTCTTTTGATTCTTTAGAAATAAAGGGAAATTTTCTTGCATTTCTACAAAAAATTGTATTTTGAACAGTATTTGGTGACCAAAATTGGACGGACTATCATTCTTATCTATTGATGCAGAGGAGAGAACTTGGTTGGAAAGAGACTTTGAGGAGAGTGAAGTGTTGGGAGTGGTACGAGAGTTCAATGGTGATAAGGCCCGGGGACCTGACAGATTTTCTATGGCTTTTTTCCAGAAGTGTTGGGAGATATTGACATAAGACATCATGGAGGTTTTTAAGGAGTTTCATTGCCAAGGGAAGTTTGAGAAGAGCTTTAATCTACTTTTGTGTCCCTCATCCCTAAGAAAGCTGGGGTGGAGATTAAGGATTTCTGTTCTATTAGTTTAGTGGGTAGTGTGTACAAAATGTTTTCTAAAGTCTTGGCGAACTGTTTGAAAATCAGTGCTGGGGAAGATTGTTTTAAATTCACATAATGCATTTATTAGAGGTGGACAAATTCTAGATTTTGTTATGGTGGCTAATGAATGTTTGGATAGTCAGATCAAATTTGGGGAACCCGGAGTGTTGTGTAAATTGGTTTTGGAGAAGTCATATGATTATGTTAATTGGGAGTTTCTATTATATTTGTTGAAGAGATGTGGCTTTGGGGAGAGATGGCGAGATTGGATAGCACATTGTATTTTTACGGTGCGGTGTTCCATTCCCATTAATGGTTCTCCTTTTGGGTTTTTAGCATCTTACGTGGATTAAGACATGGGGATCCATTGTCTCCATTATTGTTTGTGGTTGTTATGGAGGTATTGAGTAGTATGATGTCTACTACAGTAGACATGAGACTCTTATTGAGATTTTTGGTGGGGTTGAGGAATAATGAAGAGTTTATAGTGTCGTATTTATTGTTTGTAGATGATACTTTGATCTTTTGTGAGGTTATTGGTGATCATCTTCGTCGTTTGCAGTCTCTTCTTATGTTTTGAAGCGGATTCAGGGCTGAATATTAATTTGTCTAAATCAAAGATAATTCCTATAGGCTGGGGTGATGGAAGATCATTTTGGCATGATTTATGGTGCAGGGAACAACCTTTGAAGATTTCTTATCCAGATTTATTTAGTATTATTTACTAGGCTCGTGCATGATTGGGAGGTAGAAGTGGTTTCTTATTTCTGTGAGGGGTTGTATTCTCATGTAAGGCTAGGAAATGAGGACAAAATTTGCTGGATTCCTTGTAAAAGGAAAAAGTTTGATGTGAAGTCTTGCTATGATGTGTTATCATACATGTAAGTTCTTCTTTTCCTTGGAAGAGTATTTGAAAAGTTAAGGCTCCGTCGAGAGTAGCATTCTTTGTGGACGGCGGTTTTAGGAAAAATCTTGACTTTTGTTAACTTGAGGAAGAGGAATGTCATTGTGGTAGATTAGTACTGTATGTGCAAGAAAAGTGGGGAGTCTATTGATTACCTTCATCTTCATTGTGCAATTACAAGAGTATTATAGAATTCACTTTTCTAGTTGTTTGGGTTATGTTTAGAAGGGAAATGGAAAATCGAAATGCTCTGGAAGTTTAGAGGTTGGGTCCTTTGTGTCTAATGTAGTGTATTTAGAGAGATCATAATGCAAGGAGCGTTGAAGAGAGGCTTGAATGTTAGAGTTGAGAAATATGTTGCTCCAATTACTCTACACATGGATAGCAGCGTTCAATAGTTTGCCCATTGCCAGTTCTTATGAGTTCTTGGAATTTTTGTTCCTGGTTCCTCTATAATAAGGGATTTCTCTTCTATACTTATTTTTATAATAGGGTTGTGCCTCTTTGTGCTTTTATTGAGATTGAATTACTTATAAAAAAATATATAACAGTGAATGGGCATTGGCAATGGAGTCTTGCTGGGAGATAGTCTTGTTTGGAAATGGAAGCATATTTGGTTAATACTTTATTCTTTAACTGAAAATGAGGGCATTCTGTTTGGAATATGGGTGCAGTGCACCTGTTCATTGTCTATTCTCCATATTTGTTTTGTTTTGTTTTTTTTTTTTTTTGTTGCTTTCAGATAAAATTAAGATAAAAATCTAAGTTGATTAAAGATGTATTCTTGTCAATTTGTGGTACTCATATTGTTCTTTCTTGCTAGTAATAATACATGGCCTCATAATATTCTATGTAGCAGTAGTGTCAGTTTTGCCCACTAGATGAGCTACATCTGCTGACACATCTTGACATCATCCAGAAAACACATTTTCTCTAACTCATTTTTAATTTATAAACAATAGGCCTATTTCCATTTGCAGATAAACATTCTGTTGATTAGCCTAGATTAGCAATAGTCGATTCATCTTTAATTTCCATTTCTACTCACATGGTTGTAGAAGATGGGCCAATTTATAGGAAGGTCATACTCATCTCAGTAGTTTGAGTGAGCCTTGTAGTGATTTTAATGAAGATAGTGTTGAAGTTGTTATGGTTAAAGGATCATAGACTCAGAAGTGATCAATCCTTCTGATGACAATGTGGAAAGATTTTATAGAGCACTCTATGCTAAAGTATAGTCTGTGGTGCTTCATCAAGGATCCCTAATTTTGATGAAATGGAACGTAACAACAGTTTTGTGCAGTTACAAGAAGTTGAAGAGCCAGGAAGTATTGGAGACTGCTGGTGTTGTGAACTTGCGGTGAGCCCTAGAATAGGGGAGATATTCTTCAGGAATGTGTCAGCTAAACAGTGGATTCAAAGTTGAGTTGGTCTTGTTCATGGATGCAACACTGGTAACTTGCAATGAATTAGATGCATAACTATGTCCTTGCCATAGTTATGATGCAACGCCAGTTCCCTTAGCTGTGGCATAGTTTCATGTCAATATTATAAATGAATTCGCTGCACTGGTTACCATATTTTATTTTGTTCTTATTTGGTGCACTACATGGATATGGGGTTACTTTACTCATCGGTCAATGCCGTCTTTTCTATGTCAGCAACTTAACTAATCTTGCTTGTTGTGACTTTATGAAGGCTTACTCAAACATTATGTTGCTTAGTTTAGATTAGCAATGGTCATTTCTATTTTCCATATTTGTGGGGGAAAAATGTGTTGTAGGCTAGACTAACCTTGCACCAAAAGCGTGCTTTGTAACTGAATCATTGTAGCATTAAGGGCTGGGCCTTCCCGAGTAGCCATATTTTGATGAGGGAACAGTTGTAGATTGCTCATTCAGTTCTCACATGTAGGAACAAATTGAAATTTGTACTCTCAGCTCTTTGAGATTCAGTTACTTAACTTTACTAATAAAAAAAAAAGATTCAGTTAGTTTTGAAGATATTACTTGGAGTGGTTTGTTGGTTCTTGTTGGGCGACAAATGTGTGATTGGTGGCATGGCTCTATGAGGACACAATCATGTCTTCTAAATAACTCTCAAGAAATACAAATTTACATAATATCTTGGTTGATGCCATTGGAATAGTTAGCAATTTATGGTTATGAATACATTCAGCATGTGGCTGGAGACTACTTAGGGTATAATTTTAGTGTATGATTAGCTCCTCAATCATGTATTCCATTACTCCCCTTTGTGGTAAAGTAGCCACACAAGATACTTTTTGACCTATAGGGTCATAAACACATATTACATTTTCCCTTGTTGATTGAGAATCATCTATGTAACCACTGCTATTTTCCCGGTTTCTCTGTGCCCAATATTGAGGAAATTCTTCCCAACCACGTCCTATAGAGATCATGGTGGCTTGTACATGAATTAATGACTTGTGTAGAATACCTAATGCACTAAGCAGCGATTTGACCTTTTAAGGTAGACTGTGTTCGGTGCAGGAATCGGAATGGATCTTTTGAAGCTCTAATAGATGCCTTATTTGGAGAACTGGATCTATTAGTTTAAAACTTTGGAAATTGGCTGTATTATGGAAATTCTTTCCCTTTTGAATTATTGATATTGAATATGGAGTCATGTTGAAAAGTTGGTGGTGTTGGGGATGAGAATTCAAAGTTACCGGTGGAGGTGGTGGTGGCCATGTGTGTCAATGATAGTGTCAAGTCGAAGGTGATGGTGGTGGTGGTGGGAGTCACTATGAGAATGATGATGGCGATGATAAGCTCATCTTTTTAAGTTGAAACTGCGAATATTATTTTATTCGATATACTTATGGCCATTTCAAGCTCTATGTGAAGTAATCATCTCGTTTCTTTCATTTTTTCCCCTTGTTCTGTAAATATTGGTGAAATAATCTGTTATACTCAATCAATACCTAATGGCTCTTAATTTTTTTCCTGAAAATTTAAGAACTAATTAAGTGATCCGTAGTTGCTGTGTATTACTTCAGTCTCTCAATGGTTTCTTATTCTATTTATAGAGATGCTTGCCTATGGTTTTATAACGCATTGGAACTTTAAATGAGTATCTTGTATGCTTTTTGACATAACTTAATTTGTCTGTAAGAGACCTTCACCAAGGTGGAGGAAGAGATTAAATAAAATTGCTAAATTCTTATTGTACCTAATGAAGAGTTGCCTTCTAGATGAGAAATAAGCCTTCTGTGGCATGTAACTTAAAGAACTTTTGATCACAAATCAAATTACAGCTACCCTACATGTGTTATCATAAATTGTGCTTAATCTTTGGTTGGTAAGTGTGGCCTTGTTGAACAAAGCTTTGATTGGTGAATTGTTGTGGAGATTTCCTGTGTAGTTGCATTGTTCTTTGTGATGAAAAGTATGGCTTTTAGGATAGTGGTTGAGATGGCAATGTGGTAAAGGAACTCACCAATGTCTGTGGAGATCCATATTATACAATACCATGATTTCCTTCCTTATGATTGGAAATGAACCTAAAGATTGGTTGTTGAGGGTTGTGTGGTGGGGTTGTCACTCTTTTAGTTCGCCTTTGTTCATGAAGGGCTGTACAACTTTTTAACTCAAGTATTCTTTTCCAATGAAATAAGTTTTTTACTTTGGTTTGCATGGAATTATGTGATTTCGTTTGTACCCTGCTTGAGTATTGTGACTTTCTTGACGACCTTTTTTTTTTTTTTTTTTTTTTTATTATCTGCAGTTTGCATTTGTTTTGGTTTTGGGGTCTTACAAACAATTGTGTTGACCCAATTTTGTATGTGTATTTCAAGTATGATTTTAGTATAATGCATTTTACTCGTGCAAGGTGATGCATGAAGCTCATGTCATAACACTTGAGCCTTTGGGTTTTTATAAAATTTAAGATATTGAAGAAGAGAACAAAATAAACAAAATATAACCACTTTTTAGACATTTTAGGTGTATACTAGGTTGACTGGACAGAAAAAGTCATTACTAATAAGGCAAAACAAGAGAAAAGCATAATTTTTTTTTGATAAGTAAAAGGAATAATAATTTTGCTGGCTAGAAAGCATAATCAAACCATAAAATAAGTGTTTGGCCTCTTTTGCTTTTTTTCCCCCCCCGCAAGTTACAATAAAGAAAAGTTAGAAAGTAGTTTGAGTGTACTACTCCTGATTCGAGGTGTAAAAAGCAAGAAGGTGCACCATTGGTGCTTGTTTTGTTTCATGATTTCTAGTTCATTATCTAGCCTTAAATTCTATTAGAACTCAATTATCTACCATTTGGACTTCACTAGAGCAACCTTGCTGCTGTTGAAATTAGTTTGCTATTTTTTCTCTATGAAATGTATACCTCTTACATGGACATTAGTGCATTATCTCTTTTTCAATTTTCGGCATACATGGCCTTTTCAATTGCCATTGATTATTTTTTTCCGTAAAACTTGGGCAGTGAGATAGGAGTTAGCATCTGATCCTAAAAAGCATTAAATGACTTTTAAAGTCATTGGGATGCCTTATTAGGTGTTGTAACAAGGGCACTCTTAATATAGCTTATTTTCCCATTTCCGGTACCCTTACATGTTATGCAACTCGTCTCACAGTTCATCTCGTCTTGAGGTTGCCTTGTTGGACATTCTTATCCATGTCGCCTTGCTGAATAGCTTACACAATTGAATGTACCATGAGATGTTTGCTTGAAGAAGTTGTAATGTGTGGAACTTTTGGCTGTCACAAGTCAGAAGCCCAGAGTTTGCAGAATACCTGACATACAAATTAAGTGAATTATGTATTTGAATCAAATTCTATTTAAAACCATTCTAGAGGTTCTTAAAACTCTCTGATAGGTGAACTTGAGGTAGCTGATCTTTTGATAGTCATTCTGTAGTATTGAGGTGACACTTCATTTTTACTTTGGTGGATTCCTGCAGGTTGTGTTACTTCATATTGTCAAGTGTCAGTTTGCAAATGTGCATGAGCACACACATTGATTTTATGTGTATCGAAAATTGATTTTTCATCTCAGGGAGCTTGGATCTGAATATATTTTGTTGATTCCTTTATTGTTTGTGTTGCCACTTGGCCCTTATTTTTGTTGTTCAACTGGTGCACACGTGCTTCATCTCATGGTGCTTGAATCTGAAAATGTGTCTATATATAGTTGTTTTTTTTCTCTTGCTGTAGTTTGTGTTATCATTTAGCCGTTGGCCTTAGTTTTGCTTGAAATCTTGGTTGCACTTTTCTTCCTTGCCACTATTGGTATTGGATGCATTTTTATTTCTTTTATTTAATTTGTATATAAATCTGAAACTCTGTTTGTTTTCCCAGTCTTGCAGCCATAGCAAGGAAGAGGCCAGTCCACTATAGTACAGTTTTTTCTGCTCTGCTTGATTTTGATCTAAACTTTGAGACGGTCAAAGGATGTCATGCTGCCAGTATCCAGTATTCCTTAAGAACTGCATTTTTGGGATTCCTGAGGTGTACTTATCCAGCCATCATAGAGGTAAGTAATTTTTACATTTTTCATTCTTCTTTTAGTTCCCTTTGCACAAGTTCTTTAACTATGGATTTTCTGTTCCTATTCATTGTTGATGGTTGAGCTTTAAATTAACTGAGTTATTGTAAATTTACAATTTGGAGTCGCTGATGCTTTTAGAAATAAACTTTATTTCTTGTTACTGTTTGTAGGAATATTGAAGTAGCTTCTGTTGCTAAATGTGGCTTTCAAATTTTCAGTTCAATTCTTTCTTAGCTACTGGAACACTTATGATGTATCTTGTAGTGATGTGAAATTTTAGATTGGCCCTTCTATTTCTACTAGTAGAACATTTCCTATCAATATGCGGACAGTAGAGCAGAATATACCATACTTAAATTTGACTCCAAAAGTTCCCTAGGCTTTTTTTGTGTGTCTGGACTTTTATTTAGTGGGTGGATCTTTTCATTTTCATCTTAATAGATAATAAGTATTTGTTTAGTAGCAAGAAGATCAAAAATGGGAAAAAGAAAGAAAGTTATGTTTCTTGTGCTCTTTGTAGACGTGGCATGCTAGTAAAGGAAAGAAATGGTGAGGCCCATAATTTCTGATATGATTAAATGCAAAAGCCCCAAAATTTTGCTGTTGTTCACCTGGTCTTGCCTGACAAGTTTGGTCTTCTATTTCATTTTCAGTCGAGAGATAGATTGCTTAGGGCCCTCCGGGCTATGAATGCTGGGGATGCTGCTGATCAGGTTATCAGGCAAGTTGATAAAATAATTAAAAATAGTGAGCGTGCTTCACGTGATGCTCGCTTGGGCAAGGTAATTACAGAGCAACTGTATATAACATTGTAGCAATTTGTTATTTATTGGCAATCTACTGACTGATTTTTATATTTCTCGTTAGGATGATCAATTATCAAGCCAGCTGCCTGTATCAAGTGATCTGTTAAAAAAAAGGTCTTTGCCTTTCGATAATGAAGAGCTAGCTAATGGTCATGAGGTGGGTTCCAAGCGGATCCGTTATGGTTCTGACCAGTTGGCTTTGCCAGTTCAAGTAAATGATGCTGGGCAGGATTCTTCTCTTCTTAATGGAGTATCTCCCGTACTGCATGGTCAATTGACTCCTGTGGAACAAATGATTGCCATGATAGGTGCTTTGCTTGCTGAAGGTGAAAGAGGTGCTGAATCACTTGAAATCCTTATTTCAAAAATCCATCCTGACCTGCTGGCTGATATTGTCATAACAAATATGAAGCACTTGCCTAAGACGCTTCCACCTTTAACAAGGCTTGGGAACTCGCCAGTAACCCGGCAAATAGGTTCTGTAACTAGCCCAGCCCAGGTTGTTTCAATCTCTGCTCCAACCAATTTTGAGGAATCTCCGGATGTCAGTGCACAAGCACCTCTTTCTTCAACTAATGCAACTAGTTCATCATTGTCTGATACACCTCCGATCAATAATCTCCCTGCTGATTCTAAACGTGATCTGCGCAGGGTAAACTTCACCAGCTTTTAGTTGTTATTCATGTTTGTGTCTATTGCAACTGTTGAATTTGTTTTAATCCCTTACAAATTAAAAATTTTTAGATACCTTAAAATGAACTCCTTGTAACGTTTCCAGGATCCCCGTCGGCTGGATCCACGGCGTGTAGTAGCCCCAGTTGGGGCACCTTCTATTCCTGTTGTGGAGGACATTGGAGCTGTGCAATCTGAGTTGGACCCTAGTATTTCTATGAGTAAACCTATTTCACTTCCTGTTACAACCAGTCTTGAAAATCCTTCTACATCTCTCATGCCCAAGATCAAAAGTGAAGATAAGATTTTGGGAAGTCCATTGGTTTCTGGCACTGATCAGCTAACTCCCAACAAGGAGGTTCTGGATAAAACCGAGGAAATTGACCCAATCACAGAGGATACTCCTTCAGATCCTGCACCTTCCCCTGTTAACAAAGTTGATGAGGACTCGGTTGCATTGAAGTTGTCGGATGTTGTAGTGGCAAATGGGGCTGATAAATTGTCTTTTCTAGAATCTGATCAGAATTCTCCAACTGTTTCAAACGCATCTGCATCTGAAGATACCTGTCAGGATTTACCTCTGCTTCCATCATATGTAGAGCTGACCCAAGAACAAGAAAGAAGTGTGAGAAATTTGGCGATTGAACAAATTATTGAATCATACAAGCATTCATGTGGGACTGAGTGTAGCCACATGTGTATGGCATTACTTGCTCGATTGGTTGCTCAGGTAGGTAACTTTTTTGACTGTTCTAATGCAAATAGTTAACTTTTTTGTTCCAAATTTGTAAACCAATCAAGCAGTGGGATGTACTCTATAAATGCCACAGCTTGTGTTCATCATTGGTACCTGAGAATGTCATTGAATATCTGGAAGAATTATGTCTAAAATTAATGTGCTCTATACACAGGACACACACTAACAACACAGGCATACATACTTTGTGTTTGGTGTAGCTCTATGCACTTTCTCTTGGTAATGAGTATACTAGACATTGAGAACCTTCTAAAAACTGAAAAGTTCCATCATCTACTGGAGACATAAGTTGTAAACAAGCTCCATTGAGTTGTAAACAACCTTCTTATTGTAGCAAGTAATATTGGGAACTAATGAAATTGAAAGTTACTCAAGTCCAGGATTCCAGAGTGTAATCAATGGTGAAAATGTCAGTTGAAGAGACTAGCTCGCTGAGTTGGTAAATTTTGTGTGTTGATTGGAAGTTTGATCAAGATAAAAGTGGTTCTGGACATTGCTTGCTAAACCAGCATGTCTTATGCCTCTATGATTCTTTGGTTCCAACTGACATTTGCTTAGTCAACTGCACTTGAAATGCTCTGTCAAAGCATTGTTCAGCATGCAGTAAAACACTCCTTTTTTTTTTTTTGATAAGTATTGTAGTAAAACACTCTATTGAATGAGTAAACAATATATGAAGCTTTTTATTTTATATTATAGTTTAATGTTTCGTTCATTTGATGTTCAATACACAATTGTAATCTGTAATATTTTTTTTCACAGATAGGTACCGATGACGATGTTGTTACAATGCTGAAAAATCATGTTGTCATGCAATATCAATGGCAAAAGGTATCTCCATTTTTAAGCTTGCAGGTTCTCTTTTTGTTTTGCCTGGATGACTGTTCTGACTCTGAGGTTTGTCTGTGAGTAATTGTTGTTTAGTATGATTGCTGCTATTTATGGGCCAGAAAAATGTTATCTATCCAGTTCATTTTGTTTGAAATTCTTCTTATTCCTAAAGTTAATAGCAATGCTTCAATGAACATGTATATGGGGAAAAAAAGAAAAAGAAAAAAGAGAAATGCCAACGCCCAAGCATATGTGCATTATACAAGACCCCTCCCAAAAGAAAAAGAAACAGAAATTAACGTCTCAGATTAAGGATATCAATGAACTTGAGAAAATAAAGTGAAGAGTCAAACTTTGGATTAATGAATAACCGGGAGAAGAGGGATCTCTAAATATACGTACCCCTTGAAGCTACACTCATGCTCGATCAATGCACCAAATCAAACATAATGGCACTGCTCTCTGAGCAGCAGCTCCCTTATGTTTCCCTCTTACCCCTTTCGGTATTCCACAAAATGCATTTAGTTTGGTTGGTCAATTATACCTTAAAGTTGGTGTTGCAAATTGTTCCCCTAAATCATCTCTAGACTGGTCTAATTTTTACGACTGCCTTTTGCAGACCCTTTATGTTTTTAAATTGGGCATGTTATAGCGTGTGATTCAGTGGCATATATTTCCATAATAGTTTGCATATGGTGCAGTTGCTGGTCAATTAATTCGCTGACATTCCTAACAAGTTAGGTGGTTTACTGGTGATGAAGCCAAACTTGTAGACTGACTAAGAAACGATTTGGTAGTTTTGGTTCTCTGCCACCTAGGCCTTCATATTAGCTGGATGATTGCATGGGCCTTCATATGTTCTCAACCTTTGGTTTATAATATGTGGGTCCATTAGGTACTTACCATGGCTCTGTTGCAAGGTGCTTGGCAAGTACTATTATCCATGGCTTGACTGCATCTTTTCAAGTTTGCTTATCTAATGCATGGCTTGTGTTTGATGCACCCAGAGTTATTGGTGCTATTCATGTTGCTTTGTTCCATTTCATCTACTTTTAATGTTCAGACCTATGGGTATAGTGCTGAGTTTGTTTTTCTAGTTCACATGAGCTCTTGGTGTCAATTTAATGGTTAAGTGGAAAATCTGAGTATATTTTTAATGGTTTGAACTTTATGTTTGTCTGTTAAGTGGTTAATTTTTCAAACAAATTTAATATTAGAGAACTGGTTTCCAGGGGCATGAGCTTGTATTACATGTCTTGTATCATCTGCACACTCTCATCATCTTGGATTCTGCGGAGAACTCTTCGGTTGCTGCTGTTGTTTATGAAAAGCTCCTCTTGGCAGTGGTAGGCACCTTTTTAGCTGGTTCAACGTTATTTTCATCACCTAATTTTCAATATCCTGTTGTTCATTTCCATTTGCATGCCAATGAGATATATTTTATCCTTTTTTAATGAAGGCCAAATCTTTGCTGGACTCTTTTCCAGCTTCAGACAAGTCTTTTAGTAGACTTTTTGGTGAAGTCCCACTTTTGCCTGACTCAGCCTTGAAACTATTATATGAACTCTGCTATGCTGATATTACTGATCACCTTGGGAAAGATGTACGTGATGTTGAGCGTGTTACTCAGGGCCTTGGTGCTGTCTGGATTTTGATTTTGGGACGCCCACTTAATCGGCGAGCCTGCTTGGATATAGCTTTGAAGGTAACTTGACATAAGCGTCTCATAGCATTTTATTTTTTCCTGAGTAAACATCTCAAAGCATTTAATTTGCGGTTATGGTACCGTGTATAATGTTTGTCTGCAGTCAGGAGTTCTCCTGTACATATAGATATTATTTGGATGCTGAGACTTTCAGGAAAAAGATTTTATTTTTCTCTTTTAAGTGTAGGATATATATAGCAGAAGTTATTATTTAGTTTTAAAACCATTCTTCAGGACCATGTGACAATCTTGATTGTTTGATAGATTCAATTTTTTTTTTTTTTGGCCAGACTGTCAAATTGCAAATTAATTAGCATCTCCAAAATGCTCTAGAACTTTGCCTTAGCTGATTAATGAATCAAGCTTTTTAAATCATACCATGATTACTGATCTAAGATTCTATGCACAGCTTAAAGTGTTGGATGTTGTGATGTTCACTTTCCAGTATCAATAAGTAATGGATCTGAATCTATCATCTGAAATACTGACCAGGTGAAAATAGTGTGTCAAATGAGTTTTCCTTGGTATTGGCATAGAAGATGCAACAATACTTGAATGTGCCCCCTAGCCTGCTGGTGAGGTCTGGAGAGGATAGTACGAAAGGCATGGATTAACTTCTGCCTTCATTGAGGTTGAGGGTGATGATATCCATAGTGTTGCTTCTTTTTCAGCTAAATCCTAATTTGTTTTGCTTTTCCCTGTCAAGCCAGTGTGGTCGACTCATCTCTTATCCTTAAACTGCGGCCTCTCACTTCGTTTCATTCTTTTGTATTGTTCCTTGCCATTATATAGCCAAAAAAAAAAAAGAGAGAAAATTTTGACTTGTATTCAGATATGGTTAGATTTCTCTCTCTCTATCTCTCTCTCTCTCTCTAAGCATTACCTTCTCTTTTTTTTTTTTGTGGGGGGCAAAAGTTAAAAGAAATTGAAAGTGAAGGAAATGATGTTTATTTTTGCTTTTTATGTTCCGTGTGGATTGTGTTAAATATTAAAGACCGTTTATCACCGGTTATGAAGAATCTATTCATCCAACCTATTTGTGTAAGCTTTCAACTTTGCAGCTGCTTTTGACTTGAATATTTCTAACTTTCATGTTTTCTTGATCTTCTTTCTTCTGCTAGCTAGCTAGCTAGCTAGCTAGGTGTTTTCTCTTGTGTACTTTCTGTGTACTTGAGCTGCGCCTCTTATGCATTTTACTAAATTGCTTTTACTTATAAAAAATGTTACTCATGAATTGTGTTGAATATGTATTCAGTGCAATGGTCTTGCTGAACAACATGATGCACATATAATGGACTTGTTTTGTAATATTAGAAACAAAATGTGTTTTTACCCTTCCCTTTTTCCCAAAACGGTAAGATATCAAAATTTTTCCATACTGTTGCTCTTGAGGATCACAAATATAGAGTTTTACCAGTGTCCTGGTATTTTGGCCAAGAAAAATAAATGCGACAGAGTGTCCCATTGCTGGGGTGTGCATCTGTTTTTTGTATTTTGTATTTTGTTTGTGAATATGGATTTTATGTGTATATATTCATTCTACTAAGGTATTTATTTTCATCTGGCAGTGTGCTGTTCATCCTCAAGATGAGATCCGAGCCAGAGCAATCCGGCTGGTATTTTAACTTTGCACCATATAACCTCCTTGAGTCAGTTGAAATGAAGAAGTTGTCTTTCTTTGGAGATGCAAAAATCCTATTTGATGTTTTCTATGTGCTAATAATGTGTCGGTTTTCCTTTTTTTTTTTTTTTTGGTGTTGGATAGGTGGCAAACAAACTCTATCAGCTTAGCTACATATCCGAAACTATTGAGCAATATGCAACAAATATGTTGGTGGCTGCTGTAGATCAGCATATTCCAGATATAGAACTTTCACAGTCTCTGTCCACCGAGCATAGAGTCCAAGGGGAGGTATCAAGCAGTTATTCTTTCAATACCTTCCCCTTATTATATATTATTTTTTACTTTACTTGTTTCCTCCTGGTACATGATGTGTTTAAACTCTGAAGGGTTGACTGATGTGAAAATTTCCACCATCAATCTTGTTAAGGTACTTGGAACCTAATGAGTGGATTGTGGGGTTGATATAATTCTAGGTCCCAAGAAAGAAATTTGACCTTTAGCCAAAATCAGTTTGCCTTTTGAGGTTCCGACAAATTCTGGGGATGAGAAAAAGGGGCATTCTTTCATATGGTTTTACCCATTGATTTTTTATTTATTTTTTATCCTATGTGGATTTCTTTTCAGGTTGAAAGCCAGGAAACATCCACTAGTGGTTCTCAGGTTTCAGAGCCCAGGACTTCTGAGAATGAGTTCAGTAGGAGTGCACAATCATTAGTGCGGAACACTTCTATGTCATTAGCTGAAGCTCAACGACTCATTTCTTTGTTTTTTGCTTTATGTACAAAGGTTTGCCTATGTTTTCTCCATAACTGATGACTAGAAGATATGCTCTGAACACTTGATCTCTTGGGAAATACTGACAAGGGTTTTCTTTCCAAGCAGAAACCCAGTCTTCTTCAACTTGTATTTAATAATTACTGCCAAGCCCCAAAATCTCTAAAGCAGGTATTTTTTGTTGGTTGCAATGTTCTTCGTTGTGTAGTTGTTAGGTTAGCATGTCCTTTCATATATGAGCCATCTACCTAATCCATGAAAGTTGACGTACTGCATTATGTGTTGCCTGGGTAGCAACCTCACATGTTATTCCTGAAAAGTTCTGCAGTAATAGCCTCTACTATCTCGAAAAAAGTTGCGGGAGCCAATCAACAGGAAAATAAGGGAAAGAAAAGAAAGGAAAAAAAAAAGAACTCTATCGAAAATAGGTTGGGTGCAACTTGAGTTGGTTCAAATTAATGACCCAGTAAAATTAACCCAATTGTGGAAAACTTCCAGACTAGTTTTGTTGGGCTGACCTTTTCCAGTCAGGTTGGTCTAAATTGGGTCTCCAAGTAAACCAACTCAAAATGAGCAGATAATTATAGATTAATGCTATATTTCTGCATGATTGAAATGTTTGTATCTGGGCATGTGTGTGGAAATGGTCTTGGGTGAAGCTCTAGGCCTTCAATTTAGTTTATGTCATCATACCAAGTGCTAAGAATATTACTTATCAAAAAAACCAAGTGCTAAGAATATTAAATCCAATCCTTTTGTTTGTCCAACTGTTGGATGCTATTAGTTCCTTGATGTTAGTTGTAAACTTGTTAAACTGAATAGCATCTCTGCAAGTTTGTCCTTTCCATCTGTTTTCACATAATTTGTTTGTTGGGGGACGGATTAATGAATACCATTTTTATGGAAATATTTATACTTGATCATCTATATGCTGTGAAAATTTGGAGCAGTCTTGCCTGATTGGCCAGATGCTCTGTAATGTAACTAAGCTCTTTTGTCATTACCATTAAACAAGGCATTGTTTGACAAGTTTGACAACATAAATGTGATATACATGATTACTATATATACACTGTCTAACTGTTTCTCTGTAACCTATTTGGATGATCAGGCTTTTCATCGTCATATCCCCATTCTTGTAAGGTCCCTAGGGTCATCTTGTTCTGAATTGCTCCATATAATATCTGATCCACCCCAAGGAAGTGAAAATCTTTTGACACTGGTAGGTTCTTCTCCATTTTTTTGTCACAGTTATCTGTTTCAACGTTGAAACTTTTTTATTCTCAGATATCCTGTACATGAATGATGCTGATGGTGGTTTTGTTTTCTGGCAAGGTGTTGGAAATATTGACTCAAGATACAACGCCTTCTTCTGATCTGCTAGCCACTGTTAAACATTTATATGAAACTAAATTAAAGGTTCTTCTTGTGACTAAATTTTTTTCTGTTTCTTAACAAAATATTATTTTTGCCATTTTGGTTCTCATGTAGCCTATTGTTCTTTGCAGGATGTCACAATTCTTATTCCAATGTTGTCATCACTTTCCAAAAATGAGGTTTGTTTCAATTTTTCTTCTTTTTGCTGTCTTTACTCTTTATATGACTGCTAAGTCTTGCTGTACTCTTGGTGTGTCATTATCTAGTTCATTAATTTCCTTTTTCCTTCTTCAAAAAGTGTAGAATTTGGAGTACCTTTAAAATAAACCAGACCTAGTTGGATGCGAAAGACTTAAGCTGAACTCAAATCCAAATTGACTAGTGAAATTATATCCTTTTTCTTTTTATATAAGTGAATAAATGTTATTAAGACAAAAGGGAAACCTCAAGTATACAGGCTGTATAATAGAAATTTGCTTTAGAATAATCTAAAGTTCTAACAAATCAAGAAAATCCTTAAAAGAGAAAAAAGAAAAAGAAGACTACTCAAAGTAGTCATCCAGTTAATTAACAATCATAAAATAATGGTTTCAGCGTGTTTGAAGATATCTGCACTTTTCTGTCACAATAACTGATCCACATCAACAAAGTATGACAGCATTCCAGACATTGTGACGGCCACATTTTCCACTCAAACAATGAAGCATATCTACCACCCTTTTATTTGCTTATCATCCAATGAACTCTAAAGAGAGAAAAGACAATCAACCACAAACCCTTCGCAACAGGACAGTGAAGTAACAAATAATCTACTGACTTCCCACTTGATTTACACATGCAGGAGCAATCCATAATAATAATGTTTCTTTTGATAAGATTATCAGAGTTGTACCATAGAAGGCAGTCCATGAAAAGAAAAAAGCTATCTTTCGTACTGCCTTTGCACACCACTTTTCCAAAGGGGGGTACACCAGAAGATTCTCTTAGACTTCCATAAAACAAAGTGTAGATTACCATTTCTATTCAGTCTCTGCACCATCTTATCTTACCATCTACCTTACAGAATTTTAGCATAAAGAAACACAAAGAATGCATCCAATTCTGATTCCCTATCATGAAATGCACGCATAAATCTAGGGCTCCTTGTTTGATCCACCTCTTCCCTGAAAAAAACTGGATAAGACTCTACCAACACTTATTTTTCATCAGGAGTACAGAACAAATCAGGAAGTAAATCCTTAAGGGTTCCTCGCACAAATTATCATGCCAAAGCTTACCTTTTGCCATCCCCCACCACAATCGTAATGAAACCATAAAACCGCTTCCACTCATTCCTAGTGCTCTTGCATAGAATACATCCATATGGTCTTTTCACCAAGGCTGATGTCCATTGACTATTAAACTTTCCGTATCTCAACCCAATAAGGCGTGGTCATATGTGCTCTCTTTCACGTACCTATCTTCACAACCACTTTCCAGCAAGGCATGAATGGAAGTTCTCAACTTTCTGACTCTCAAGCCTCCGCATTTGATAGGAGAGCACACTACACTCCAAATGCAAGTTAAATGGTTCAGCAATTTCTCCCACAAAATCATGTTATACCTTTCCATTTTTAGCTTAATGAGTAGGTGTATTGAACACAGAGAGGAAATATATAGGTT
Organism: Corylus avellana; assembly: GCF_901000735.1. Taxonomy (NCBI): domain Eukaryota; kingdom Viridiplantae; phylum Streptophyta; class Magnoliopsida; order Fagales; family Betulaceae; genus Corylus; species Corylus avellana. The sequence continues at coordinate 24,904,943 of NC_081546.1, forward strand.
AACTTGGTAATGTACTTTTAATAAGAGTGAGCCTTCCCTCCTTAGATAGGTATTTTTTTCTTCATCCTGTAACTTTCTTTCCATTCTTTCAATGATATTATTCCACACTGCATTAGCCTGTTGAGATGAACTAAAGGCATCCTCAAAATAGACTCAGATCAAGATCATGTTGAATACAAGGCTCATTCTTTCTTCATCCTGTAACTTCGTCTCCTTTCTTTCAATGATATTATTCCACACTGCATTAGCCTTTTGAGATGAACCTAAAGGCGTCCTCAAAATAGACTCAGATCGAGATCATATTGAAGATAAGGCTCATTCTTACATTTATGGTGGGGAAAAAATACGTCTTCAAGATGATTTTCATTCTTGAGAATTTGGCATGTTTGTGTGATTTTAGTGTTTCCATCCACTCCTTAAATATTTTCTCAGAAGTAGTATTTCCCCAATTGCAAAAAAGTAGTTGCATTATCAACTCTGATGTGTTGTTTTACTTGACAGATGTTTTCTTGTGTGTGTGAACTTTAATCATTCTGTGCTAGCAGGTGTTACCTATTTTCCCTCGGCTTGTTGACCTTCCATTAGAAAAGTTCCAGATGGCGCTTGCTCACATACTACAGGTAAATGTGAATGCTCTATCTGTGATTTTACAAACTCTGCCATATCTTATTGTATCTTATTTAAAAAAAAAAAAAATGTTTTAAGTATAATTCATAATTGTAACATAATGAGGGCACTCTTATTTTCTACTTATCAATGGACTCCCCGCCATGTAGGTTTGTTTGTAGGAGTGGGATCTTCACATATTTGAAATGAGAAATGTTAGAGGTACTAAATCTTTTACTATTAGAGGTTTACTAAACTGATATGTAGCTCATTTATTGGAGAAAAACAAAACAATTAATTAATAGAAATGTAACGAGTATCAATGAATAAGTTGCACATTAGTTTTGTAAGCATCTGTTAGTAAAAGATTTAGTACCCCTACATTTCTCATTTGAAATCTTTTATCCTTCCACATTCCTATGTTATTTTATCAGTTTAATAGAGAGGGAAAAGAATTGATTCCACATTCCATCGTTATTTTATCATTCTAATAGAGAATAAGACTTCTGTTGATTCTAGTTGTGTCTGGGCTAATGTCAAGGCTCTTTAACCTTAGATTATTCTTGAAGAGAGAGGGAGGTAGGGAAGGAGAGGAAAAAGAAGAGTTCTGTTGATTCTAGTTGTGGCTGGGTTAAAGTAAAGGCTCCTTAACTTTAGATTGTTCTTGAAGAACTACCAAATGTATATCAAGATGTTATGAATAATTTGCTTTCGTTACTTATCAAAAAAAAAAAAAAATTTGCTTTTGTTGATCGGTCATGCTTCTAAAGCTACTAATTTCTGCTCTGATGCACTTGTTAAAGCAGAAGTTCAGTCAAGAATTGAAATTATTAGATTGTGCTTCATTTCTTTCTCATTTCTTCTGACAAAAAAAAAAAAAAAAAGGGAAAAAAGAAAGAAAGAAAGAAAAAAGTTGCATTCTATCTATTTTGAAAGTATCTTAGCGTTTGCTTTTAGCAAAAATATTGATTTGTAATGCTATTAAAAGAAAATATTAATGTTAATTTACCCTCCCGTACCTCAAGTCAACAAACATTGAGAGTTCAAATCTGTTCATGCCAGGGTTCAGCTCATATGGGTCCAGCTTTAACACCTGTGGAAGTGTTGGTCGCCATCCATCACATTGTTCCTGAGAAAGATGGCCTTGCACTTAAGAAGGCATGTCTTCTATATTTTTTAGTAATTGTTTTTATTCATCAAGCAAGCCTTAGTTTTTATTCATCAAGATAACATATGAACTGCATATTCATATTATGCTCACCCTGCCTGCTGCATGCTTCTTCCTTCTGCCCCTTCTTTCACAAATAGGAGTTCTTTGCCCAAATTTCACCCAATAGAGTGGTTGTAGTCTTTTAATATTGTAAAGTTGTTTGCGCTTGTATATAAATGTGAAAGCAGTATAAATTTGGGATGACATAATAGGGTGAGTATGGCACCTAGCTTGATCCTAGAGTTTAAGTGGGTCACTCACATTCCAACCTCACTACCCTAGCAAGAATAGCTGAAACCCTAATTCAGCATAAGTTGAGGTTTGTCTGGGATGTAAGTTTAGTTTGAAAATTACTTTCTTTGCAATGTCTATTGGATTACATAATTTATCGTAAATGAAAATTAATGGCATGAACTAACACTTACTAAATTGTACAATCCCCAATCCCATCACTTAAAGGTGACTTTGTAATTCCTTTTTTTACTGTTTAGTCCTTTTAGGGTTATACCACCCGAATATCTGAATACTGTTTGCACTCAAATCTTATCTCACTACCTATATTTTGGTATCAACTTTTCTTTTGGTCCTTTTGGTGCCACCAAATTCAATCGAATTAATCTCCTACTAGTGCTTATTAGTTTAATCTTTTTCTTTTACTGTGGCCACTCATCAGTCTTTGACCTGAAAAATGTTTTCTGTTAACTAGCATTATCTGGATGAATATCCCCAAGTTGTTTTATTGACCTTTGTTTTGTAAGTGCGCAACACTTCAACTATACGTCAATTTGAGAGTGCCTGAAAACTCTGGTCCAGTCTCACCATTGGTTGGGTAAGGTAGGTTCAGACACTCTTTTGCCCTGCTCAAAATGCAGCCCAATCCAGGATATCTGGTTTAACTCTTCTGGAGTGGATCTCTGCAAAATGTTTCGAATTAGCTCGTAGGATTTCTGATTGATGTTAATCATTAAATTCCAGTTGCATGATGCACTATGTATCACATATGCTAGTGATCATGCCACATGTAGATTGTTTTTTACAGGTATTAAGTGGTTGTCCTTTTCATGTGCTGTGCAATGCATCAATGTTTTTGTTTTTTATGCTTCTGTTTCATGTTATCAGATAACAGATGCTTGTTCAGCCTGTTTTGAGCAACGGACAGTTTTCACGCAGCAGGTCTTGGCAAAGGCATTGAACCAGATGGTATGTGAATATCATATATGATCTAGAATATTATCATCTCCAATTCTTTGTTAGTAGTAATTGTTGTTTTTTCAGGTTGATGAAACTCCTCTACCTCTACTCTTCATGAGAACAGTGATTCAGGCAATTGATGCTTTTCCTACACTGGTAAGATTTTTTCCTTCTATATGCTATGTTCATATCTTTGTAACTATGGTAATGTCTATGTTGAAATCATATATATTTTGTTTACAATGTGCAAATATGGACTATATGTGAAATTTTCACTTCATTGCAATGACTAATGAGGATGGTCTGGTTATTTTTTTGAAATTTTTTTTGTGAGGAATGATTTTCTGCTTCTTTCTTTTACATATCAAAAAAGTTTCTACTTGGTCACATACAGTATGCAAATCTAGATGGTTTTGCTAAATGGGATTTTCCCTTTCTCTTTTTGTTTTTACTTTTTTCAATAATTATGGTATTTGACAATTTGTTACTTTCGACGACATGAAGTATCTCATTGAATGTGAATGTGTTATTTGTCTCTGGTAGATACAACTTAAACGAAGAATAATTTGTAACCATCATGTTTGCTCTATTTAGGTTGATTTCGTGATGGAGATTCTTTCCAAACTTGTGAACAGACAGGTATGCTTACTCAACATAGAATTAGGGTTTTCTGAAGCATAGAAATAAAAAAATTTGACCATGTGTGCTCTGTGTTTTATCAGCTCATACTGATTATTAGCATAATTGTGCTACAGCTGATGTTTATACATACTTTTTGAGTGCAGGTGTGGAGAATGCCTAAGCTGTGGGTAGGATTTTTGAAATGTGTGTCTCAGACGCAGCCACATTCTTTTGATGTGCTGTTACAGGTATCATATAATATATATTATAAAGTGTAAAGAGTTCTTCTTGGCTTTAATACCTTTTCACTTTAAAGTTTTTTTTTTTTTTCCCTCTGTGTTCCTTGCAGTTGCCAGCACCACAACTTGAAAGCTCTCTGAATAAACACTCTAAACTTAGAGGTCCCCTTGCTTCCTATGCAAGGCAGCCAAGTGTTAGAACCTCAGTACCTAGGTACGATTTTCTTGGATCTTTTTGGATGCCTTTCCTACGCACTACTGCAACTTTTAGTTCTTTGACAAGGCTGTATATTCACAGTATATAAATGAATTTTAGATATTTATCATGTTTCTTTTTTTGTTTAATTTATTTGAGGTGTCATAAGGACTGTCTTTACATTTTTGGAAAGAATTTTTCTGAATCATTCTCAATTGAATTGAAACTCATTCAACCTTTCAAACTTCGGCATAGAGTGAAATTTGGTTATTAGGTGACATTTGGATATTCATGAAGTTCATCACTCAAATCAACTGCAGAAAGTTAAAATCTAGAATTCCAACCTTAGGTTGAGATTTGGTCTAGAAGTGTAATTAGTTAGTACGTTTGGGAAAGCCTAAATAAATTAAACTGAAGTGCTTTCAAACGTCTACCTGCACGTACAATTTGTTCGACCTTTTGAATCAGAAAAGATGTTCTTATAGATCGAAAGTAGTCACTTATATTATTGTTTCTGTTTGTACATGATTTTTCCATCTAGTACACATCTGATAATGATCTCCTGATGTTTGAGCTGTCAGAATATGTGCGAAATTGATCATAACGTTAAATGCATTAATCATATGGAAGATATGGTTCAAAATTCTTCCGGCAGCAACATTAATACTAATATTAAGCTTTTAAATCACGGGCTCTCTGAGGGTGGGCATAATACTAGCAAAGAGGAATGGCTACTCTTTTCACACCCACGTCACACCGGCTGACATTCTATGTTTTAAGTGGCCTCCCATGTCAGCCATTTAAAAAAATACTGAAGTGTTAGATACTATAGATACGTCATGTCAATTGGTGTGACATGGAAATTAAATCCATAAACTAAATTGCTCAGATTGTCTACATATCATCAAGCTTTTCTTCAGCTGCTGAAGTTCTGGAATATGGAAACTAAATAGAAATAGTCATGGCACCCATGGTTTTCTTGTAACGATAATACTTTCTAGAATATTTATTTGGTTCCCTATTTAGCTGTAATGTTACTACGTCAATAAATCAGGTATTCACCTTTGTCTGATATATTTTCTTTAATAAATAATTTATTTGAATTTTAGTTTTGTATTTTTGGTTAACCTACCGGGTTTGCATTTCGGCAGATCGACACTAGCAGTTCTTGGTCTTGCAAACGAAACGAATTTGCAACTACCTCATGTCTCATCATCTTTGCACTCTGCTGACAGCACAAGTTCTTCAGTTCAAGGAGCAACTCCAACGTGAAACAAGTAGAGAGCCTGAAGTTTTGCAAATTGACCCTATGTGTTTAGACCAGTCAAGACATTGGTACCACTGGTTCCAGTTTTGGAAACAAATTTGTTGCTCATAGAGTGGCCGATCACTTGGATATTTGACTACTGACGTGAACCAAGATGAAACTAGACTGGTCCGGTAATGTGGGATCGGGATCGCAATCGCCAAAAGAATCCTACCTCCTGCGACCGCCCTGAGGAATGTACCATAGTTGTCATTGTTTCATATATGTTTCCATCTTCCGATTTCTTTTGTAGTTTCATTCTTTCAAATTTTCATTTTTTTTAAAAGATTTTCTGCATCGTCTCGGCATTTTAAGTACCATGTTTTGTTGAGTAGCTGCAGCGAATACAGTTGAAGCTGTCACAGGCCCCTTTGTGTTATATAGGTTGTAATCTTTTATAATTTTCCTCCATTTCTTGTGTACAATCTTTCATATTTTCATTTTCATCTTCATCTTCATCTTCTACCCTATCTGGGGCAGGTTTCAATAGATATCCTGCTGCCTCACCCTTTTGTGTTTCTGGAAGGCTTCTAGTATTGTAGAGGTGAGAAAATAAGCCACCATAACAGTTGCACCACCACCATCTACTAAGGCTTCATTTATTCGCCTTAAAAACTACTGAATTTTTTTTTTTTTTTCAAAAAAAAAAACTGGTATCCTGAAATGTTTTGTTGAAAACATTTTTCAATGCTTGGTTCGCATTAGAAAAGTGATTATTAATATTCAAATATTTTCCATGTTTTACGAAAAATATATTAGGGCTAAAAAAATAGAGCCTAAATGAATATGATTTTCAAACAATCTTAATTTATATTTTAAGCATAATGTTGTTTAAAATATATTATAGATTATTTCTAAGTTATTTAAACGATTATAAATGTCATTTCTTAGGGGCTTTTAATTCTTATACAATTTTGTTTGAAATTAACCACATCCCACTGTAACTTATTAATCGTAAAGAGTGAGACAAAAGCTTGGAATTTAACAAATATGCTGTTAAAATTTGACGGAATGTGGACGAAAAAACCCTTGCTTGATAGCACTTCAAATCTCAGGGATTTAATTGATAGTTAAAAACTCACGGAGCTTATTAATAAATGCCCAAATCTGTAGGGTTATTTAGAATTTTTTAAATTATCATATTTAAAAATTTATAACCTGTTCAAATCCAGTTCTAGTCTTTCTACTTCTTGCCTATCCTCCTGTTGCCACCCAACAGGTAGTATTTACCATTTAATATTTAATGAAATACTTAGTGAAAATAAAAAATGTAATATTTAGCATTACTCTTCTGCCTTCGTTATAGAGTAATGCTATCTCAAGTGTCCAACAATGCTGACGTGCAATACCAACCACCAATCCTTGATTTTTTATTTATTTATTTAAAACTACATTTTTATCCTAAAAGCATCACACAATATTAATGCTGACACCAACCAATCCTTAATTTTTTTTTTTTTAAAAAAAATTAATAATTGATTCAAGAGTTAATTCTGCACAACATGGTGAAATGCTTGTAACATAATATTATAGTTATCTCTTACCATACCAAAGAATGGATAAGTGGACAATGTCAGCCGTAGGAAATAGTCTCTCTTTTGCAAGACCAATTGCACATGCAGATAATTTTCAAGGAAAAATGAGAGAAGTACAATGATGATCAAGTTGGCCTCGCCTCCCTTGATTTTTGATACAATTCCTATATCACATACAAAGTAGGGATCCATAACAAGGCTTACCCCCACAGCACCGACATCTTCCGTTTTGGCTGAAACCTCAAAAAACCATGTACCAAAACTCTACAACAAAAACGGAATTTTCGTTTCTGTTAAAGAATATCATGCAGGAAAATTTCTACAAAAACAAAATTTATAAAATCTTCTATTGCTTTGCTTTTCCCAGCACAGCAAAAGTAAGTGCTGCTTAATGCTGATGGTGGCAAATTGAAGCAAAGATCCATTCAGGGATAAAATGGACCACCAACATGAAATAGGGAAATGCTGTCATGAAAGAAAGCAAGTGTTAAATTAAATGAAGAAGCTCTTACAAATGTCATTGCCTTAATAACCAAAAATTTCAAAAACTTTATTCAAAACGAGTGTTTTGTAGTATTTGGAGGATTCCCTTTTCTGTATTTGATGTTTCTTATAAAGGTTTTGTTCTAGTTAGTTGAAGTGCCCCCCCAACCGCTAGTGTGCAGCATTAAGCTGATTGTGTTCTGTACGGCTAAAGCAGGCTTTCATGTACTTTCAGTTGTTTGAATGAAACTTCTTATTCATCCAAAAGAACAAGTCCCCCTTTTCTTGGGGTCAATTACTTTAAAAAAAAAAAAATGTCGAAAGAAGAAGGAAACAATTAAAATCTCACCTCTCAAGGCATCGAAATTGCAGCATTGAAGTTTGATTCACTTAATTGGGAGGACAACATCGAGGTTTTTCTGAAGCAGCCAGCCTCTGGGATAAACAAAATGATGAGCTTCCAAATGAAGGTGCCAGTTCATTATCCTTGAACAACCAGGCGGTATACCTTCCATTTGACTTTCATCTTCCACCACTTGCTCTATAAATGTGGTCTCCTGTAAAAATACGTTAAGTAAGTCCACAAAGTATAATATTGCACAAGTATTTTCTAGAATTGGAAACTTCAAAACAATATTGCAAAGAATATCAGGAAGAAGCAGCTGTTGATGTATACCTGGAAACCCTCCTTCACTATGTCTAATTGTCGAATTGGAACCGAAGTGGGACGTCTCCATCGCTTGGGATCCCACAAGATTGTACTGTTGAACGCAAATCCTGACATATCAACATGAAACCTCCGAAGTCTCTTACTTTTCTCATTTGTGTGCCATCCAATTACTCGACTCCCATTGCAGACTGGACCCTCCAATATGGCCTTGTTTTTGCTTTGTGCAAGCATAGCAATTGGCCAAGTACCAAACCGGCTACAACGCAAGCAGACCAATATCATGATTTTGCAAGAGAAGGGAAGTAGGTTATGATGCAATTCATTCTTAATGACACAGTTTTAACATTTATATATTTCTTTGACACCGTAGTCACAATGAATTTATAGAAACCAATATCAGCAGCTTCACAAAGAGACAGAATTAACTCAATAAGTATGGTTATCCTCATTTTCCTTCAGAAATAGTAGTTAAAAGTGATTATGTTCAATCTTTCTTCTTCCCTTTTTGATTCTTATTTCTTTTATTCTTTTTTTTTTGGGTTTCCCTTTTGGTGTGTGTTTGTGTGTTTGTGTGTGTGTGTGTGTGGGGGGGGGGGGGTGGTGTCTGTTGCCTCGTCTACTGAAAATTTACTATCACTAGATACAGAGAGGGTGTGGAGGGAAAACATTCAATGCAACCAAATAGCAGGAAATAAGAACGGAGAGATTGTGTAGAGGAAACCATTCAATGTACCGAAATAGAAGGAAAGAAGAAAGGAGATGGTGTTTGGAGCATTCAATGTACCCAAATAAGTCAAATACAATTGAAAACACTGAACCTTATTAATGTTTACACCATTAGAGTATTACAATCACACAACTTTAAGGCTGAAAGATTTATGTCATAATTAATACGAGTGATGTGAAAACAACAAATCAAATAAATCATTTTCCTTCATTTTTTGTTAATTCATGTACGCAAGAGCCTAAACCACTTTAACGATGTGTTTGCGGGAGTCTGGATAAATATTGTGGCCTGTGTGAGAAAAGGAGCTCACAACACGTTTGAATTACTCGAAAGAACAATAAAAAATGAAGCCCATAACGATTTTTCTTCAAAGCAACCACTTAACTCCTCTATATCTAATCCCATCACAAACACATTCTGTCATACACAATAGGCAGCAGCTCTAATCCACAAGCAAAATTTATATATGTCCAAGCTTTCAAGGCAATTCTGAATAAGGTAAGAAAATATGTGATCCTCCAGCTAATTCCCAACAATAAAAAGAACAAAATCGGCCATATTATAATCAAATTATTAAGAGTACCCAAAGATAGATTGTGGAAATGGAAAACATAGCTAAAAATGGGAGCGAAACCAACCTGATTTCTCTCAAGCTCTGGAACAACTCAAGCGAATATATGTTATCATCGTCGGCAAAATAAACGACGCCGTCGAGCCTGTGGCGCTCAATGTGCTCTAACGCCGTGTTCCTCTGATGGACGCCCCTGTCCTTCACATTGGTGGAGTTGCGAGCGCACACCAAGTGCCTGTACATCACTCCGGTCTTCCTCAGTATCTCTGCGGTCTCCATCGACGCCGGGTTCGTCTCCACCACGATCCACAGCAGCGGCGGCGGCACGAGTCGCAGCACGTGACCCAGCCGGTTCAGGAAGTACGCCTGGAGCGGCCGGCCGTACGTCGGCGTCACCACGATCAGCTGCTTCCTCGGCACCAAATCGAACCTCAGGCCTAAGCTCACCGCGTCGACTAGGGCTTCGCTCTTTTCGTCGGCCGAGACGACGTCGTTCAGCGTCGTTTTCTGGTGCGCGTTGACGAGAGGGGGCTTGATCTCGAAGGAGAAGTTGTCGCGGCGACCGCGAATGTCTTCGTCGTCGCCGTCATTGACGTGGTGGTTGAACGGCGCTAGACCTAGCAGAAACCCTAAGAAGAAGAACAACAAGCACCTGCAGATGAACGCTCTTCGCCGGCCGAGCTGACCTTTCCGCGGCGGATATCCGAGGAATCCCCGGACTCGGGCGGCAATCTCCGGCAACTGCGAGGGGTGCCTTGGGCTCGAGAAGAGCTTCGGCGAGTACGGACCCCCGCCATTCTGGTACTGCCGGTCGTGATACGGCGATAAAGTCCGGCGGATCGACGCCATTATCGAATCATACACGAAAATTAAAACATTCCCCTACTACATGATCACCGAGCCGTCATAATCATTCTTCAAAAAGAATGATTTTATGCTCCAAACAAAATCAAAACAGAAATGAATCAAGCTCGATCCAATGCTCCAAGAAACAGTAGCTCAATTGATTGCCTCTTCAGTAGAAAGAGAAACACACAGCCACAGAGAGAGAGAGAGAGAGAGAGAGAGAGAGAGAGAGAAAGAGAGAGAGAGAGAGAGCCGGGCGTCGTGAGATCCAACGGGTGGGGAACCTCTGCCTCTGCGCAATGAAAGAGCGAGCGATTTGGAGTATTTTCCCTTTTTGTTTTTAACAGCGGAGAGAGTGTAGTGTAGGTGGTAGGGTTGGGCACCTGGCTTTTAACTCCAGCTAGACGATGTTGGGGTTCTGTTTATTCTGTGCTCCGCGTAGCGTGCCATTGCGGTTGTAACGCGTGGCCAGTTGTACAGAACTCTGTACGCTCCTCCTCCTCTTCTTTTCTCTTCTAATCATTTGCTAATTACCTGCTAATTAATTAATTTTTCCATATTCCAATAATTTGGTTTCAGAATAATAATTTAATTAATATATACGTGAAGATAGTCTAAACTCTAAACCTTTATTTTATTTTTTGTATTTTTATTTATTTACAGGCATACGTGCCGTAAATAACATGACTTTCTTAATGTTTCAAACATGACTTTCTTAATATACAACAAATACAGTAAAAACTTGACCCAAAAAAATGGATAAAATTACTTATTTATTACATGATTTAACTCATATTTTTAATTTTCAAAATTATAAACTCACAAAGAAAAAAATAAATAAATAAAAGAGGTATGAGACATTTTTTTTTTTTTAAAAAAAAAATTATATAACGATAAGAAACTCTATATGTAAGGATAAGATTGGATCACTGAAGGGGCGATTGTTCCCTAATCCTTCAAAATCTGTTAAAAAATATTTTTGGGGTTTTTATTTTTTAATTAATGATGTTCTCTACAAAATTTTTTTACTAAAATTCAAGATCTAAGAAATCAAATAATTCAAAATGACTCTACAAATTAAATTTATATTGTACTAAGGTAGGGATAAATCTTGAATCTATTAAATGTTTGTCACCCAAACAGTTAATATATTCATAATGCTAGTATTGGGAAATATTGGAATTAATTGTGTTGACTAAAAGAGTGCATAAACTTCAAGTTTAAAGTATTCAAAAGTGATTTGATTGTATAAAAATTAAATGTAGCCCATCTAACTCCTTAATTGAAAATTGATTTAATAGCACTTTTAAATTTGTTTACCAAACGAATACTTTTTTTTTTTTTTTTTTTTTCTTTAAACGGGTTTTTTAAGTGTTAAAAGCATTTTTAGAACCCTCAAACGCAATCCCAAACGGACTTTTAAGACTTGCCCAAAAGGCCAAAAAAGATTAGAATAATTCTCACACTTTCAATATTGACCATTGACAATTGTTTTTATTATAGACTTATATGATTGATTTTTCATTTTCTCTATAAATCGTTACTTTTGTTTCTTAAAACTTGTTCATTTTCTAGTAGGATTATTAAACAGAAAAAAAAAAAAAAAATTGAATTTGCCCATAAATTAACAGGATTAAATAATTAGATGAACCATTTCAAATAATGATAATAATAATAATAATAATAATTTGATGGGCCATATAGAGTACACTCCCGAGAATATAGGTTTGGGTCTCAATAGGTTATTAAAATCAATGTGTTATGTGTCCCAATAACACTACACCATGGGCCATTAATCTGTAAATGGAAGTTGGGAAAGTGGACCTACCAATTTCTTTTTGATTTCAAGCTCAATTTTCTGTATCTGCATATCATATATAATACATAACCAATTTCTTTTGATGTGTACTTATAATTAGATGAACCTTTAAATATATGAAAAAATAATAATAATCAAGTGTTGATTCAAGGGCTCTTTACACTGGGAAAAATCCCAACTGTTATTAAAAAATTTAAGAAAGAAAAGTGTGTGGACAACTTGAAAAATGAGAATAAATCTAATGTCTTATGGAGTTGTGCTTGCTGACCAAATGGAGGGGAATAGAGTGAAATCCTTATCTAAGGTAACAGATGTGATCAATCCTTTTGAGTTTTTCAATACAAGGAAATTTGAGTTTTTTCAAACAATGATTTCCTAAGATGTACTTATTATGGTTGTCAATTTTTTATATGACCCATAAACTCGATATGAACTTAACATAAATTATAGTTGGTTAAGGTTGTAAGATCTAACCCGCTTAATTAAATAAATTCGGTTGTAATTAACCTGTATAGTCTTATATTCATGTCTTAACACGCACCGAATCCGACATGCTACATTTATGGCTAGCAATTTTTTATACAACAGTGGACCCAACACAAATCCAACATGTAATTAGTGGGTTATAGCGGAGGGATTTAACTTATTTAATTAAATAGGTGGAATTAAGATTTACTGTTGAACATGAATTGCAGGACCAAAAACAAAATAAAAAAAAGGGAAAATTACAGTTTACCCACCCAAAGTTGACAGCGTTTTTCAATTCGAATACCAAAGTTTCAATTTTACAATTTCCCCCCCCCCCCCCCCCAAAGTTCCAAATTTTTGCAATTTGACCAATTGTATCCAAAACTTCCCATATTGTCCCTAATTTTTAATTTTTATTTTTTTATAAAAAAATTGGGGGTGGCTTTAGCCACCCCTTTGGCTATCTGGCCATTTTTGCACCCCCAAATTTATTTATTTTTCATAAAAAATAAAATAAAATAAATCAAGGGCAATATGGGAATTTTGGAATAATATTGGTCGAATTGAAAAAAATTGAAACTTTGTGGGGGTCAATTGCAAAAATTGAAACTTTGGTATTCGAATTGAAAAACGCGTCAACTTTGGGGGGTAAATTGTAATTTTCCCAAAAAAAAAAAAAAAAAAAGGATAAGGATGGAACTTATGTAGAATTTCCAGGCTATGTTTGCCAACAGAGGGGCAGGCACTGTAGCTGGA